>NC_057406.1:14301793-14636058 GCF_019320065.1 Cervus canadensis | reverse complement strand
TTTGGGCTTGATTCTACCGATCACTGGAAAGAACCACCAGTATTTTCTGAGCAGGGGAAGAAGAGAAGTGGCTGAAGGGGAGGGTGAAGAAAACTGGACCCTGGGGCCTGATCTCACTTGCGGCTCCTGGAAGATTCCTTGGAGGAGGGCATGGCAGCCCACTCTAGTATTCATGCCTGGAGAATCCCATGGACAGAGGAGTCTAGAGGGCTACAGTCCAGAGGGTTGCAAAGAGTCAGACATGACTGAACATGCATGCATGTACACCTCCGAGGGGAGGTCTTACCATCTGCTTTCTGCCTCTGAGGACCTTGTGACTTCAGAGGCTGTATACCTGCCCAAGACATTCAGCTGCAAAGCAGGAGGGGTGAGATTCGAATCCGGGTCTATCTGAAACCCAAACCTGTGCCTTTCTTTGACAACATGTTGATGGGTTTTAGTGAGACTTAAATTCTCCAACATGCCAGATTTTCTAAGTGAGCATCTTAAAAGTAAAAGTGAAAGTGTTAGTCCCAGTGGTGTCGACTCTTTGCAACTCCAGGGACTGTAGCCCTCCAGGCTCCTCTGTCCATGGAATTCTCCAAGCAAAAATACTGGAGTAGGTTTCCATTTTCTTCTCAAGGGGATCTTACTGGCCCATGGACAGAACCCGGGTTTCCCACATTGCAGGAAGATTCTTTACAATCTGAGCCATCAGGGAACCTAAAGGCCATCATATGTATGACCACAGACTCAGTAGATTCTCTTACTGAGGCTCTGGAGGCTAGAACTACACTTTCTCTCTGCAGATTCTACGGGAGAATATTCCTTGCCTCTCCTGGCTTCCTGTGGCTCTAGAAATTCCATGGCTCATGCAGCATCCCTGGGATCTCTGCCTCCGTCTTCACACAGACATACCCTCAGAGGGAGAGAGGATCTGCTGGCCAACACCTTGATTTCAGACTTCCGGCACCAGGCTGTGAGCGTACACATTTCTGCTGTTTAAAATTTCTGAGATTGTGGTGACTTCTTGCAGCAGCTACAGGAAACTAATACAGGGTGTTCAAGTAGTGCATTGTGCTGCACTGGTAAGGATGTCTCCAAAGGGATCTGAGAACCAGAAAAAGAGGTCACGGACTTCTCTGGTAGTCCAGTGGTTAGGACTCCAGGTTTCCAATGCAGGGGGCAAGGGTTCGATCCCTGGTCTGGGAACTAATATCCCACATGTCGTGTGGCATGGGCAAAAAAAGACCAAAAATACATAAGCAGGTCATTTGGCTGTGTTCAGGGTTCTTTCTAATCCTCAGATTTTATAACTCAGAGGGTTTTTACTCAACTGCAATATATGCTTATAATTTAATGTTCTGCTTTTATATTTAATGTAATTTTATAGGCTACACATACAATTTCACTTATTTGTCTGTAATGACTACTTAATATGCCATCAAATGAAAGTATCACCATTTCCTAACATTTTCATACTGATGATGCAAATGGTTTAAATATTTTTTACTATTATAAATAATGCCACTGCAGACCTCCCTAGTCAAGCGACTATTTTTCACTTGATGTCCTTTGACAGTGTTGCGGCCAAAACCTTGGCTTTCTCTGCCCACTGAAGTCGAATAAAAAAATACAGAGACAGTTTGGAGGAAATAGAAAAATGGCTTTAATCCTCAGCTGACGGAGGGGAGAAACAAAGTAGGCTAATGCCTCCAGAACTGTGACCCCTCCCATGAGGAGTCTAAGGGCTTCTATAAGATGAAGGCTCTCAATCAGGGGTCGGTGATGAAGAACAAAGGTGTCAGGATCTTGTATTCTTCTTCCCCTTACATTGTTTCAAAAACAGTCATAGGCTGGCATCAGGCAGCCGGGTAAACTGGGTCTGGCAGTCCGATAGCCCATAGTTGGGTCCGCTGTCTTCCATGAATTGTACTGTGGCCCTCTTTCTGTAATGCAAAAAGAGAATAAAGCTACAAGGCCTGGTGTGCAAAGAGAGTGCGTTAAAGGTGAGCACCAGACACAAGAGGTGATTAACACAGAGTCAAAGGATCATAGGCGCAGAATGTAGCTCCTGCAGAGTTAGGGGCAGAAAAGCAAACTTAGTTACAGGCCACAAGATGTTTTACCTGGTGGCTCAGATGGTAAAGAATCTGCCAGAAGTGCAGGAGATCTGGGTTCCATGGATCCCTGAGTCGGAAAGATCCCCTGGAGAAGGGAATGGCAACCCACTCCAGTACTCTTGACCGGAGAATCCCAAGGACAGAGGAGCCTGTCAGGCTATGGTCCATGGGGTTGCAAAGAGTCGGACATGACTGAGCAACTAACACTTTCATTGATTGTTGTTCCGTTGTTCAGTCTCGTCCGACTCTTTGCAGTCCTATGGACTGCAGCATGCCAGGCTTCCATAAAAGCTAGGAGTGATCAGCCTTTCTCACTGTTATCTTCTTTGTTCTCAGGAAAGAAAAATAAAATCCATCATTCCTCTTTTTTCCTTTTCACTGCAGTAACAGTAATTCTCAACTGAGGGTGAGACATTCGGCAAGGTCTGAAGACTTTAACAATCAGTTATTGGGAGGTGTGTTACTGTCAGCTAGAGACTAGGGATGCTGCTAAACTTCCTACTTATGAGGCATCTTTCCACAGCTAATGCTTTCTGGTTCAAAATGTCAAAAGTGATGTGACTGGAAAAACGCCTTAGGATAAAATCTTGGGATGGAATCAATAGGTCCTTGGGTTTGGCTTAAAAAAAAAAATTATTTACTTATTCCATTTTTGGCTGTGTGGGTTGTCATTGCTATGCTTAGTCTTTCTCTAGTTGTGGTGTGCAGGGGCTAATCTCTAGTTGCTGTGTGTGGGCTTCTCATTGCGGTGGCTTCTCTCTAGGCACTTGGGCTTCAGGAGTTGCAGCTCCCAGGGTCTAGAGGACAGGCTCAGTAGTCATGGCACACAGGCTGTTGCCCTGAAGCATGTGGGTTCTTCCCAGACCAGGGATGGAACCCGTGTCTCCTGCAGTGGCAGGTAGATTCTTTACCAGTGAGCTACGAGGGGAGCCCTGGGCTTGACTCTTGACGTGTGTTGGAGGAGTGTAAGCACCTGCCCAGCAGTGACGTGCTGGCCAGGACAGAGCTGAGTCCACAGCTAGGACAGACTGTCATCATCATCGTCCAGCTGCCTCTCCTTCATAGTCTGAAGCCAGAGGAACATCCAACAGAGTGTTTCAGGACTTAAAGTGACAAAAGATAAATATGTCTGGGCCTTCAGTGTTCAGGCTCTTGATGACTTTGGGGAAATGGAGTTTACCTCTCTTCTGGACAAACTCTCAGTTCCCACTGTGTTAGGAAGACTTCCCTGAACACTCTAGTCTACACTGCCCATCTCATTGTGAATGCCCCTCACTGCCTACACTGCTCGAGAAATCACTTTAAATATTCTGGCACATGGCAGGCCCTTAGGAGATGCTTGGAAATTGTCTGAGTGATGATCAGTTTAACGTGTGTGTGTGTGAGTCACTCAGTCATGTCTGACTTTTTGTGACCCCATGAACTGTAGCCCACCAGGCCCCAGGTTCCTCTGTCTGTGAGCTTCTCCAGGCAAGAATACTGGAGTGGGTTGCCATTCCTTTCTCCAGGGGATCATTCTGACCCAGGGATTGAACCTGGGTCTCCTGCTTTGCAGACAGATTCTTTACCATCTGAGTCACAGGGAAGTTCAACCAGCTTAACAGCTTTCTGTAAACTACCCTGGGTATGAACAGAGTCTAGTCTGTAATAGTAACCATGGGAAAATACATGCTCATTGAAACTTGGAATGGCCCAGGCAGAACCTCCAGCCTCTGGTCCCCATCAAATGGTGGAGGAACTCATTCTATCCATGCTCTCTAAGCACCGACCAGAGGTGGGCCTCTTCCATGTCACCTGGAAGCTCATTAACAATGCAGGAGGCTACTTCACAGGTTTGTAATCCACCACCTAAAGCCCAGAGCTGTGTTTATATGTGAATGGATGAAGAGGGTCTCCCCTTCCCCTACCATGATCACAGATGGAGCTGGAGCATTCAAGAGAAGTGATCTGGGCAAGACAGTCTTCCTTGTCACTGAATATGCTGAAGTCACATAGTAAAACACAGGTTGAGGAAGGGGCTCCTCAAAAGAAGGTGAAGATTGGTATCTTGCTAGCAACATGAAACAAACAGATTCTCACGAAGACCGGACAAGAGTCTTGTGAATAACATTAATCCTCATCATGGGACGGCACACTAGTTTCACATCCTTTCTAGGGAAAAATTGTCAGAATGCAGAGAACCACCTTTTACCCTCATTTTTCTCCCTCTGCCCTTAAGCATCGTCCAGTACTCCCTCCCCTCCCCACCCCCATCCTCTGGTCATCTAACAGGTATAAACCACACCTTCTTCATGGATTATTGGGTGGCAAGAAGTATTTGCCTCAGACTGTGAACCAACTGGAAGAAACATAAATAAAATAGTCAGGTAGCATCACTGTCTGTGAGAAAGTAAACTAGGGTCTTCCATGCAGATTATATTCAGAAAAGGAAACTGAGACCCAAAAGTTCTACTAATAGCAACATGGTAAAATAGAATTTTGCATCCAGAATAGTAAGTGTGTGTTCCTGCCTATACAGGACTGTCTCTGTGCTCCTGGGAGGAGAGAGGAAATCCACCTGTATGTTCTCTGGGGGTTGGCAGTAGGTGCCAAGCAAGGGATATGTGTACTCAGCCTCTCAATCCTAGCCGACTCTTTGTGACTCCATGGGCTGTAGCCCACCAGGCTCCTCTGTCCATGGGATTCTCCAGCAAGAATACTGGAGTGGGTTGCCATTTCCTACTCCAGGGGATCTTCTGACCCAGGGATTGTACCCATGTCTGTTGCATCTCCTGCATTGGCAGGCGAATTCTCTACCACTGCGCTGCCTAGGAAGCCCGCTGGTCCATGAAGCCGAAGAAGAGGAAGTGACCTCCCACTTTGTGGACCATACAGTTCCTTCATCCTTGCTTGTGATTTATTGCTCTTAACTTCTCCCTTCCCTGTTGCAGTGAAACTGAGAAGGGTGTGCTCTCCAGTAAGCATCCTGAAGTCTTTGAAAGACATCGATCATTTCAGAGCAGGCAAGTGCCTCCCTGAAGGACAGTTGGGTTGCAATGGAGCAGTGATTTTGGAGGGAAGATCAGATGTTCAGTCTTGGAAATAGTGACTGTGTCAGCCCACTGGGCTATGGAAGTGGGGATGTATAGCAGCTCTTTTTTCTGTAATTGCAAGGTTGATGTTTCAGATCCAAGAGTCTTCAGAAGAGATTCTAATTAGAGCAATCAACCTGGCTAGTTTGTCAAAAACAAGTCTAGGGAAAGAAGAGGAGAAGAATGGAGTAGAAAAGAAAGGAGTGGGGAGGTCAGATCTTTAGATAAGCTATGGTTTAAAGGCAAAAAAAAGGAAGTTAAAGAGAAGAGAAATTGGAGAAGATAAGAAGGAGGAGAAGGAGGAGGAGGCGGGATCAAAAGGGGGTAATTTGAGAGGCTAGAGGACAAAGAGCACTACAGTTCATTGGAAGTTGAGTCAGACATGATATGATTAGGTTTGTTGGATAAAATGGAAAACCAGAATAACAATGGTTTAAAATTTTAGAGATGTTTTTCTTTCATAGAGGAGAAATCTGAGCTAAACAAATAATCGGCTGACGTGGCTGCTCTGTGTTTTCATTAAGACTCTGGTTCATTCTGTGCTTTAAGTAAAAGTCGCTCAGTTGTGTCCAACTCCTTTGCATCCCCCATGGACTATAGAGTCCATGAAATTCTCCAGGTCAAAATACTGGAGTGGGTAGCCTTTCCCTTCTCCAGGGGATCTTCCCAACCTAAGGATCAAATCCAGGTCTCCCGCATTGCAGGTGGATTTTGTTACCAACTGAGCTATCAGGGAAGCCCTGTTCCATAATGTTTATATTATCTGTTCCATGAACGTTTGTATTACATGGCTTCTCTGTTAATGTTTGCCTCATGCTCCAAGATGGCTGCTGGAGCTCCATCTGTCATGTCCACATTGCATTAAAGAAAGAGGGAAGGGCAAAAGTGCTTGTGTCATCTTTTAGATGACGCTGCTTTTAGACATTGCAGTGCTTTTAGATATACTCCTACAAGTCCATTCAGACAATTTCTGCTTCCGTATTATTGGTTGCATTTAGCAGCAGTGAACCTGGGAAAGGTAGCATTTGCATTGCTGCCTAGAATAAAATCTGAGTCTGTTTGTAAGTAAAAGAGGAAATGGATATTGGATAAGCAATCAGCAGGAGTGTCTACCACAGAAGCCAAATGTAGACAGTCTTTCACATAGTCCAGAAGAGTCAACAGCAGTGGATTTAAAAGTGTGGTCACCAAACCAGTAGCTTCAACATCACTTGTGAATTTGTTGGAAATGCAAGCTCTTGGGCTCTGCCTTCAACCTACTAAATCAGAAACCCTGGGGATAGTTTTGTTGTTGTTCAGTCACTCAATTGTGTCCAGCTCTTTTTGACTCATGGACTGCAGCTCCCCTTGACTATCGTTCACTATCTCCCAGAGTTTGCCCATGTTCATGTCCATTGAATAGGTGATGCTATGTAACCATCTCATCCTCTGCCACCCTCTTCTCCTTTTGCCCTCAATCTTTCCCATCATCAAGGTCTTTTTCAATGAGTTGGCTCGTCCCATCAGGTGGCCAAAGTATCGGAGCTTCAGCTTCAGCATCAGTGCTTCATAATTAATTAACAAGTAGTTGGCTTCTTAATAATCCCTCCAGGTGATTCTGATACTCCTTAATTTGAAATCCATTAATCTATAGCTTTAAATGCTGCCATTTACCCCACATTATTTGCTTCAACAATCATCGTTTGAGCAATTATCATGTGTCAGGCACAGTGTTGGGTTCCTTTAGTTAGATTATATTATTTAATGGACCATGAGAGCAAATAATAAAACTTAAAATTATACTAAAATAGTTAAAGGTTTATTTGATGAGTGTAAAAGGCCTTATAACCCTAAAGATATTCTTCTGAATATCGCTTCTTATTTCACAGGACTAAGCAAAAGCCTGGCTGTGACCATTCTGTGTATCTGAAATTTTAGATGGAATTTTGACCAAAATGAACCTACCTGAATATCTGGTCGCGTGTACAGTGTGAGACAGTTCCCAATAGAAAACATAATTATTTGTTACTAAATTAAGGAAGAGGGGACTTCCTTGTTGGTCTAATGGTTAAGACTCTGTGCTTCTCCTGCAAGGGCGTGGGTACAGTCCCTGGTCAAGGAACTAAGATTCCACATGCTATACAGCAAGGCCAATAATAATAATAAATAAATAAATGGAGGAAGGGAAGAGGCATATTGTAAACCTAAAACTCACCAGTAATTTCATCACTGTAAGACAATATGACCATGGGCACTTACCTCTCCCTGTAGCTTCAATGAGCTGTGAACAGATAGAAGCAGACTTGTTACAGTTTTTCTCAGTTCCTATTCCCCTTACAAAGAGACAAATAAATAAGCAAATGATCTCAAAGATGGTTAGAAAATTGAGGTAAGAAAGACCACAGTTCCAGATAATCATCTTATCAGAAGAGTTACTGAAGTTTCTTCCCATTCATTCATTCATATATTTAAGGAGTTTCTAAGTTTCTACTACATCAAGCACAGCATCGAGGATGGGGTCAAGGCCCAGAGTGTCCACTCTCCAGGAGTGCCTGTGTGCTCTGTAAAGGGGGAAGACGGGGCAGAGAAACACACACGGTCGAGAGCTGCAAGGGTGACATGGATGCAAGCTTCCTTGGGGGCACAAAGGCCAATTCTTCCTGGAGAGATAGGATCCAGGATTCGCTCTGTCAATTGACTTCTGTCCTAGGTATGAAGTTTTTCAAGGGTAGGCATGAATTTATCTCTGTATTACAGAAAATCTTCCTCTCTTCTATTGCCAATCAATAAGCCCTGTAAGGACTTCCCAAGTGGTTCAGTCTGTGAAGAATCCGCCTGCCAATGCAGGAGACGTGGGTTCGATCCCTGGCTCGGGAAGATCCCCTGGAGGAGGGCATGGCAACCCATTCCAGTATTCTTGCGGAGAATCCCATAGACAAAGGAGCCTGAGGGCTGCAGTCCATGGGGTGGCAAAGAGTCAGACACGACTGGAGCAACTGAGTTTGCACAGAAGCCTGGTAAGCCTCAACTGCTGACCGTCCTGCTGCAGCCAATGAATGCACAGATAGCAGTGTCTTGAGTATTCAGAATATCAAGTACTCGCTCAATATTCAATATATTCCATTTCATGCTTACTCTAGATTTCCAGTCTTGGGAGAAGGCAATGGCACCCCACTCCAGTACTCTTGCCTGGAAAATCCCATGGACAGAGGAGCCTGGTAGGCTGCAGTCCATGGGGTCGCTAAGAGTAGGACACGACTGAGCGACTTCACCTTCATTTTTCACTTTCATGCATTGGAGAAGGAAATGGCAACCCACTCCAGTGTTCTTGCCTGGAGAATCCCAGGGATGGGGGAGCCTGGTGGGCTGCCATCTATGGGATCGTACAGAGTTGGACACAACTGAAGTGACTTAGCAGCATCCAAGAGTTAACCCTGAATTGTAACTATTGTTTTGGTCCTCTGAGGGGTGTGTGTGTGTGTGTGTGTGTGTGTGTGTAAAACAACTGAAGGTCATTAAAAAAGTCTAAAACCCCAGTCCCATCAGGAGGCTGAAACACACCATTGTTATTAAACCCAGTTACCCCAGAAAATTTTTCTTTGACTTAGAAAGGAAATATTTGTTCCTACACCTGTTGCTGGCTGTTACCAAGCAACTTCCTTTAGTTTTTGGTCAAATGCATTTTCTGCCCCTATATTTTGACATTTTCTTCCCTGAGGCCATCCTGAACTCCCCCAAGACACAGTTCATACACATTGAAAATGTGGTGAGATGGTCCCATGTTGCTGAGGGCCTGTGCAGACCATTCCCAGGGGTGGCAATTTCCACTGCTTCTTCTGTTCCCATTGTAGAAATATCTACCCAGGGAGTTGTACTTTAATCTAGCTAACCAGCCTATAAGAGGACAAAAAAGAGAAGACCTATAGGATGACAATGTCGTGTTGTGAGCAGGACAGTAAAGAACCTAGTGTGCTGGAACACAGTGAGAGGTGGATGGAAAGCCAGAAATAGTTCAAAGATTTGGTATCTTAGGCCGAAGAGTCCGGACTTCCTCTGTCCTAACCACCCACACGACCTTGAACCAATGTTGTCCATCTCTCAACCTCAGTTTCCTCTGTAAAAGGAAAGAGGTTGGATTAGATGCCTCCTCTCACGGGTGATAAAGAGGAGGCATCTAAACCATTCAGTGGTGTGTTGGAAGGGTTTTTAGGGAAGATTCATCTGAACTGGTAGAATGGATAGCCCAGAGGAAGTGTGAGATGCAGGGAATCACATAGAAGTTATTTCAGGAGGCCAGGCTGCTTCCGTTTGGTACCGATCACTGGGCCTATAGCAAGGGATGTTGTCTCTCCATCCTTATCTCTCTGTCCCCTCCCTGCACTGCTAGGAATTTCAAGTCAACGGTAAGACGGCTAGCCAGTGGAGTTTTCCCTTGGTCTCCCACACAGTACAGCATAACTTCGCCTGGACAGCTGCAGGACAGGGCAGGGTCTCAGAGGTAGTAGGATCAGTCTGCTATCTTCCCATCTGGTTCTCCAACAGCCAGTTAAAGCACTGGGCAGAAGCAGGTCGCTGCCATCAGCAAGAAGGGGCCATAGTTCATCCCTAGACTCAGTTTCTCAATCACACAGGCAGCTTCAAGAGATAAGGAGGGGAGAGGGGACAGCTCTGCCCTCTCTGGGCCTCTCGGCTCCTCTCCTGCACAAGGGCCTGCAGCCTCCCCTGAGTTTGCCATCTGTACCCACTGATGGTGGTGGTTTAGTCGTTCAGTCATATCTGACTCTTTGCGAACCCATGGACTGTCACCCGCCCAGCTCCTCTGTCCTTGGAATTCTCCTGACACGGATACTGGAATGGGTTGCCATTTCCTTCTCCAGGGAATCTTCCCTACCCAAGGGGAACCCACATCTTCTGTGGCTCCTGCATTAGCAGGCGGATTTTTTACCACTAGCACCACCTGGGAAGCTGTAGAGGTGATGCTACAATGAAGGGCAGAGAGTGGATCTGGAGGGGCAGAGAGGCTCCTTCGCACACCAGGCAGCTCATGTTTACTTCCATTATTGCACGTGTACATGTAGCAGTTTGCATTGAGAAATGGCATCCTCAAGCTGCCAGTTTTTTTTTTAATTAATTAATCAACTTTTGGCTGTGCTGGGTCTTCATTGTTGTGCGCAGGCTTTCTCTAGTTGTGGTGAGCAGGGGCTTCTTTTGTTGAGGAGCATAGGCTCTAGAGCAGGGGCTCAGTAGTTGTGGCACATGGGCTTAATTGCATGTGAAATCTTCCTGGACTAGGGGTCGAACCTGTGTACCCTGCATTGGCAGGCAGATTCTTATCCACTGCATCACCAGGGAAGTCCAGCTTCCAGTATTTAGTGCCTGCTCCTCTAGGGTAGAAGTTCATAATCCTCCCTGATGGAATTCAGGGGATCAGTGAACTTGAGTTGGTAAAAAATGACATTCTTTGCTTTCACTAAACTCTAATTGAAATTTAGCGTTTCCTTCAATTATGAAATAGGCAAAAAGCCAAGGTAGAATTAGCAGTAACTGTGACATTGCCATCCGTAAGATATTTTTATGTATATTACAGATTTTGCAGATATCTGGAAAGATGCTTTATATTCTTCAGTACTTCAAAATTGTAGTAATTTTTAGACCTGGCTGTAGATCATGTTATTTAATGTGTTATTTAAAAAAAAAAAGCACATCTATTATTGTATCACACATTTGGTTTTTAAAAATTATTTTGACAACTGTATCTCAATAAAACCCATGTGTTGCATGCACTTGAAAATGTTAAATCCCATGTAGTGTACGCGTTTAAAGTTTTTTTTTCTGAGTTCAGAGGTTCATCAAACTCCCAGAGGGGTCTATGTCATGAATAAGTTTTAGGAATCCCTAGTCTTAATCATCAATGGGGCTGTATTTGGAGACACAGCATTTAGGAGGCAATTAAAGTTAAATGAAGTCATAAGAGGCTTCCCGGATGGCACTAATGGTAAAGATCCCACCTGCCAATGCAGGAGACACAGGTTCGATCCCAGGGTCGGGAAGATCCCCTGGAGGAGGGCGTGGAAATCCACTCCAGTATTCTTGCCTGGAGAATCCCCATGGACAGAGGAACCTGGGAGTTGGACACAACTTAGCAACTAGACAGCAACAACAACTCTCTAGGCCATAACAGAACTCCTGGAACTCCTGGGACAGTGGTCCAGGGAAGTCCTGGAAGACTGTGATTGTGTTAAGAAAAACTCCTTAACACATCTCTGGTTATAGGTCAGATCCTATTCAGGGATGGAAAAATTATGTCTGTGAGCTGAACTGTTTAGCATGGATTGTCCAGAGCACCAGACATGATCATACTGTTGAAATGTTGCTTCTCTGGGAGTTCAGGGTCCCTGGTTGGGGAGTGAGGGCAGAGAAGGGGTGACCAAGGTGGGAAGTCACAGCCTAGGACTGGAGGGGATGGTGGATACACTTGAGCGGGTGTGGTCACTGCTACCAATGTCAGGCTGTCCATTTCTGCTCCGCCCTCTGGACACGTCTGTTAAACCCCCGAGTCAGATCTCACTTGGGGCATGAAGGGCAAAGCTGGGAGGGAGGAGGAGCAGCCTGAGAAGCGACACTGAGCCCCCTGATGGATGGAATGAACAGAGAGAACCCAGACAGAGGTGGCAAGCTGGTCACCTGATCCCTGGGGCATCCCAGAAACCCTCAGGAAGAGGACTTGACAAAGCCTGGATTCCCACAGACACATAGCCTGGGGCTGGGCTGTGTAATCATCCTAGTGCATGCATGCTCCGTCCTGTGACCCCATGGACTGTAACTCTGCAGGCTTCTCTGGCCATGGGATTCTCCAGGCAAGAATACTGGAGTGGATTGCCATTTCCTTCTCCAGGGGATCTTCCCAACCTGCAACTCCTGCATTGACAGGCGGATTGTTTAATTGAACCTGCATCTCTTGCATTGACAGGCAGATTGTTTACCTCTGTGCCACCTGGGAAGCCTGTTACCATCCTACCTTGACTGTAAAAAGCCGAATGACAGCAAGAGGACCACATCTCCGTGCACCGCCAGCAAGGAAAAATGCTGCTGATTACAGCGGTGAGACCTCAACTGTATGGTGGATTCTGATTTCAGACATCTTAAATGTGAGAATAAATGTGTCACTCAGAATTGATGAAATACAGTACTTCAATGTTGAACTGAAGAGTGACTCTCCCCTCCAAGGCTGGTGGGTCCAGGGACCTGGATGTTTTCTGTCATAGCCATTGATAGCCTTGACCATCTCGCCCGTCCTGTGAGCCCACCAGGAACTGGCGCTGTGTCCCAGCCTTTCCTGTGTCCCCAGCATCAAGCACAATGTCTTTCTCCTGTAGATGCTCCTAAAGTGTTTGCCTTAATCACTGACTGGCTGAGTGCATTGACGAAAGGATGAATTCTTGAAGAATGTGGTTCAGAGATGTCTTGAGGAGAGGTGGGGTGTGGAGGAAGACACCCACTCCAGGAAGAAGGATTGTCTTATCACTGAATTTTTTTTTAATCTCCTTTTATCCATTTATTTTGTTCTTTTGACTGGGCCTCGCTCGCAGCATGCGGGACCTTAGTTCCCAGACTAGGAATTGAACCCGTGCCCCCTGCAATGGAAACCTGGAGTCTTACCCAGTGGACTGCCAGGGAAACCCCCCTTTTTTCTTTTTAATGTTTTTATTTTATCCTGGAGTATAGTTGATTAATGATGTGGTGGTTTCAGGTACACAGCCAAGTGATTCAGTTATGCATATACTCGTATCTATTTTATTTCAAATTCTTTCCCCGTTTAGGTTGTTACATAATACTGAGCAGAGTACCCTGTGCTATGCAGTAGGTCCTTGCTGGTTACCCATTTTAAACATAGCACAGTGCCTCACTGAGCTTTTTTGTTTGCTTAGTTCATGGCGATAATAAAAAGCGATTGACTTTTGATCCATTTTATGATTAATTTTAAATCCTCTGCCTGCAGTGTGTCCCCTTACTGCCTGCACCCAGGACAGACCACGACCTCCAGCCCTTTCTGCATGCTTCATGCAAACATACGAAGTGCTGAAGCTCTGATTCACCGCACAATGAATCAAGTCAGAACGAATGTGCCCGGACGTCTCTGGTTGCCCACTTAAGCAGTCATGGCCTCACTTTATTTGAGATTTTGCCCTGAAGCCCCGCAGGCACTGAGGAGCGTTGAGAAGATGTGCTGATCACAGGACTGAACCACTGAACGGACAAATGGATGATGTGTATTAAGCGGTTTCCACTGTACTCCAGATTCCCCCGCCTCCTCCATCTCATTGTGGCTGAATCAGCACCGCGATCCCCCTAAGGATGCCATTCTCCTAAGGAATGGCTCTCCAAGGGAGCCACTGGACGTTTGCTTAATGAGTTTTGAAATAGCCTCTGCTTTGGGCACCATGGATGGGGAGAGGGCAGTGTCCACCTGGAGGGCCACCCCTGCAGGCTCTCTGTCTCTCAGCTGTGCATCCCAGGGACTGGCCCAGCGAGCTTGCTGAAGGGATAAGGGGGTGGGGAGAGATACTGACTGCAGTCATGTGGCTTGTTGAGATACTTGTGGGGCCTGGGACAGCTCTGTGTTCATGAGTCACTTCGGCTAAGTTTAGTGCTGGCTCCGGTGACAGAACAGATGGACAGTCAGAGCAAAGACATTCTGCTGGACTGTAGCCCAGCATGACCCCATCCGATCGGTCAGCCAGATCTGAGCTGACACAGGCTCCTGGGTCCTGGCGATGGCAGGCAGGGGACAGGAATCAGTGACTGCCCATCGCTCATTCGCTACTCCTTCATTCAGAAACTTTCAGTGAGCACCCAGCAGAGAAAGGAAAACGCAAGCCCCCCCCCCCCCCCAAAGAGTGTGGAATCTAAACAGAAGATGGATCATAACCACAGTTATAGCAACGGCATCAAATAGATGGAAAAGGGCAGAAAATAACCAGTGATGGCAACTTGGACTGTGTTCTACAGGGAATGATGCTCCTCCCAAGTCTATCATTTTATTTGCTTCATACTCATCATGGGAGTTGTACTGTTATCCCCAAGTGTTAGAGTAACACCCTGAGAAGTGAAGCAAGTTGCCCAAGGAAACAGAGTGGAGAGCTGGGCGTCCAGACCTCCTCCTTTATTTTCCAGTTCAGAGTCTTTTTCATACCACTCTGCCATTGCTGTTGTGGCTGTTAGGTCAGACTTTTTGGAGTGGGATGCTCATTCGCTCCATGAGGAGGGAGTGTGGCTTGAGTCCTAGCTCAGAAAAGTATTGACAATTTCATGATCCTGGTGTCTCCTGGCTTTACTGTTCTTTCAGCCTCTGTCACACACTCGAAGACATTCACTGCTCCCTTCCTGACAGATACTGTTGTTTTTTTTCTTTCCTGGGTGTGAATTGCTTTATTGTCTTTTTATTTTATTGAAGTAGAGTTGATTTACAATGTTTCAGTTGTACAGCAAAGTGGTTCAGTTATATATATTATATATAATATATTGTGCATATTAATATGATCTTATTATATTTATATATTTTATGACATGTTATATATTTATATTACAAATAATATAGTTATTTGTAATAATAAATAATACATTATTAATATAATAATGTGCTTAGTTGCTTAGTCATGTCCAACTCTTTGTGACCTTTTGGACTATAGCTCACCAAGTTTCTCTATCCATGGGATTTCCCAGGCAAGAATACTGGGGTGGGTTGTCATTTCCTTCTCTAGGGGATCTTCCCAACCTAGGGGTCAAACTTGTATCTCCTGTATCTTCTGCATTGAAGGTGGATTCTTTACTCACTGAGTCATTGTGGAAGCCCCAATATAATAATATATTATATTGTTTATATAATATATGTCATATATTACATATAGTAAGATTCTTTTCCATTATAGGTTATTACAAGATATAAAATATGGTTCCTGTGCTATATATCCTCTTATTTGTAAGAAATATAATTTTTTTGCTTTTATATCATAGAGCATCTCTGCTGATAAAAAGGTGAAGGTGGGAATACATTTGATTACTCAGTAACTCTAATGCAGACAGGTAAGAGACAAATGTAGGTATACAGTAGTATCCTTTCTTATTACAACTACCCAATAATGAGAAAATAAAAGCACAGTGATTATCACATGTAACAGCATGTGGTTTAACAGCAATATTTGTATACAATGATTTTCCGAGAGGTCTCCATGCTTATATTTTTTTAATTTTTAAAATTCTTGTCTCATTTTTTATTGAGGTATGATTTTTTAAATATTTTAATTTATGTATTTGTTTTGCCAGGTCTTCGTCATGGCATGGGAACTCTTAGTCGTGGCATGTGGGATCTAGTTCCCTGACCAGGGATGGAACCTGCGTCCCCTGCATTGGGAGCACAGTCTTAACCACTGGACCACCGGGGAAGTCCCTACTGAGATATGATTGACATAATGGGGCTTCGCTGGTGGCTCAGATGGTAAAGAATCTGCCTGCAGTGCAGGAGACGGGGATTCGATCCCTGGATTGGGAAGATCCCCTGGTGGGGGTAATGGCTACCCACTCCAGTAGTCTTGCCTGGAGAATCCAATGGACAGAGGAGCCTGGTGGGCTATAGTCTATGGGGTGACAAATAGTCAGACACGACTGAGCAAGTAACACTTTCACTGACATATAACATAACATTGTATTAGTTTCAGGTGTACAATAATGATTCAATAACTACTTTTATGTACAAAGTGATCACCACAATAGGTCTAGTTAACATCCATCACCATATGTAGTTCCCTCAATTTTTTTTTGCTGTGTTGGGGACTTTTAGAATCTATTCTCTTAACAAGGTACAAATATATAATACAGTATTATTAATATAGTCGCCATGCTGTGCATATATCCCTATCACTTACTTAAATTAAACTGGAAATTTGTTTCAACTCCCTTCTCCCACTTTGTACTTTTTCTTTCCTGAAAACTTTCCTGCTTTATCCTTTTCCTGCTTCCTCAAGAATTACACTTCTCTCCCTCTCTAGAAGGGCCAGTGTCCTGGACAAGGGGAATAGGTGAGTGGGTGGGAAGGGGTTGACGTCACGTTTATAGAGGGGCTGGAACAGTATTCCTGGATGCCTCTGTGGAATCTTTAGCTCCTGTCCAGTATCTCTTGGGATTATGGTGAGAATTCAGCTCAGGGGCAGCCACTTCACTCTGCATCCCAGGAACTCAAGCCCACATGCAGTTTCTTCAGGGAAACCTACTCTGCCACCACAGAGGGAAGTCCCAGGATGAGTCACCTGGGTTGGAATACAGAGACCAGGCCTCTTTCAAGTCGATGATATACATTTTCAGGCAAGACAGGAGATCTGTTGTTCTAGGGCCTGTTACAATTCTCTGGTGGCCGTTCTGTGGGTTTTCTAGCCTGAACTCAAGCATGCTCCCAGATTTCCCTTTAGACATGTATCCTACCATTTGCAAATTCCAGCTTTTAACACAAAGCCTCAGCGTCAGTAAGACAAGCTCTGGCCACATTTCTGATCAGGAGCAATGAATCCTGCTGGGCGTCACTTCCTAACCAGATGATCTGGGGATGTGAGGGGATGTGGCAGGGGGAGTGGGGTAGGGGGAGGGGACTCGTGGTGGGGTTTATCGATAGTCGGCAGGATGACATTCTTGTTTCATCACATGATGAGTGTTTTCAAGGCACTGAGCCAACACCCACCATAAACCTGTCAGGGGAAACATCTCCATGAAATATTCTCGCGCTCACGAAGCAGATGTCCACAGGGGCAGCGGGCTCACCTGGTTCATTCCTGGAGGCAGACGAAAAGCCCAGGATCTGAGAAGGTAGAGGTGTGTGGGCACCCAGGAGGGGGACCCAGATCTGATGAACCCAAGTTCATGGTCTATTCAGGGCCCCAGAGTATAGATGTTGATAGTCACTCTGGTTCTAACTCTGCCAGCAACTAGTATCATGGCCTTGGTTATGTTATAATACTCATCCCCTCTGGCCTTTAGTTTCTTCCTTTGTAATGTGTAGTTTTGGAGAAATTGACCTGTGGCTCCCTAGGGGTAGGGACTATGTCCCCTGGTCATGAAGTGACACCTAGCACTCAGTAAATGCAACGTGAATATATAGACAGAATAAACCAAAATACTAAGATTCTAGGAATGACCATTCTCACATGAGCTCTGTGAGTGAGGAGTGCTGCTGCCATGTCAGTAAACAAAGGGTGTGGCATCCATTAAGCCATCACATTTCAGCTGACCTGATGGTGAGCCCCGATTGAACTCAGGATGGGAACAGGATGCCCACCATCAAGCCATCAGCCCCTCGTTCCTTTGTTCCCACCCAAATATTGAATCTTACTGAATTCCCAATTCAGGAAATTCTAGTGTGGTCCAAGGAGTGAGCTGCACTGGAGTTCTGAAAGAGTGTCTGGGGTTCTGTGTGTTGAAGGGACAAGGGAGATGGTGGAAAGAGCCCAATTCCTGACCCTGAATTTAGCACTTGTTGACAGTACTGCACTGTCTCCTCCAGTCAGGGCCACCCAGTTTAGCACTGGATGATTCTTGAATGCCTTTGCACATTAGTTCCTTTCCCTTTGAAAGCAAGAAACACACCTCATACTTTTGAATCTCTCAAGTGCCTAGCTCAGTGCAAAAGAGAAGGGCTTACCAACTCCCATGGATTCACAGATTTTTCACTCACTAGATGTGGTACCATGCAATTATTAGATGCAGGCAGGACTCAGCATAAATATCACTTATGAGAAGGAGTTGACTTAGCCCCTAGAAATTTCTGGCATTTATGACTTTTTATTTTTGTCCTTGGTAAGGAGAAATACTATGGAAGTAAGCCCATTGGGTTGTCAACAGGAGCTAGGAGGAGTGGGACATGAAAGCAGAAGTTATAAGTGTTGGAGGAATTTGGGTAGACATCTTTGTAGGGTTGGTATTTTGAAGAGAGGATAGAAATATTGTGTGTACATGTAGGCATCAGAAAAAAAAAAATGTGTTTAGGGGCCTATGCTGGTGACTTCCAGACAAGAAAATGTGTAAAGAAAATAAAATCTTGGAGCATATAATTTTTTTTTTGCAGTAAGTCATATTTTTAAAGGAAAAAGATATGAGAATTCTACTCACTTTGGACAGTTTTTCTTTTTCAGTGGTCAGAGCTTCTTTTCTGCACCTGCCTAACCACGTCCTTAGGCAACAGGCATTCAGAGGGGAGGCCGCCAAGTAGACTTGGGTACTTCACTGACACCACCAGCACTCCAACCTCAAGATCCAAAGACCATTCAGTTAAAGCTTGGCCCAATATGGCACCATGGAATTACTAGCCAAATGTTTCTCTCACCTCAGATGGCACAATGGATGGTATTGGACCATCTAAGCAAGCAGAGCAAATAAGATATATGAACAAGATTATGCTGTAGACATCACACCATGTTCTTAAAAGCAACTAGCATCTTTCATAGGAAAGACTGATGTTGAAACTGAAGCTCCAATACTTGGCCACCTGATGTGAAGAGCTGACTCACTGGAAAAGACCCTGATACTGGTAAAGACTGACGGCAAAAGGAGAAGGGAGTGGCAGAGGGTAAGATGGTTAGACAATATCACCAACTCAGTGGATGTGAATTTGAGCAAATTCCAGGAGATAGTGAAGGACAGGGAAGCCTGGTGTGCTGCAGTTCATGGTTCACAAAGAGTCAGACGTGACTTACTGAATGAACAATAACAATAGCATCCTGCAGAAGATTACATATGGTAGATGTTTGATTTTTTTTGTTTCATCACCACTTTAGAGCATTCTTCTTCTCAGTAGTCCAAGCTTATAGAAATGGTAATACTCTAGACAGCCAACTGACATGTTGATAAAATACCAGGAGTCTGCGCGCATGTGTCATCTTGTGTATGTGTGTGAGCGTGGAACACACAAACATGGAACAGAGAAGAAATCCATACAATTGATCTTGAAGAACGTTCAACAATGCTGATCTAGCTACTTAACTTCTTGGGCTCTCGTAACTACAGGAGCAAATTTTCTCCTTTGGATTTTCTGATCATTGCTGACCCCTCTTCTCTGAGACAGAAAAGATGCAGGCTTAGGTTCAGGTCAGACTTTATGATTTCATAATTGATCCAGACAAAAGGAAGTTTTTAAAAAAAACTAGGCTTCACATAATGAAGCAGAATTTATGTAATGCCCCCAGATACTTTTAAGAGAGAATTAATCGTAGGCCCCAGAGAAAACAGGAGTCTGCAGGGGAAGCCCAGGGGAGGAAGACGTGGCTGAGCTAGGCAGGGAGAAGGAGGAGAGAAAGTAGGTGGAGAAGGAGACTGAGGGCTACATTACCTCATCCCTGAGGTCCTGAATTCCTTTATAGTCTCTGTTCTGCTTTCCAGAGGGACAGGGCCAGGTTTTCCCTCTTCCTATCCATCCTGAGCACCACAGTCCCATCTGTCCTCCTAAATCACGGCTCCCTTCTCATCACTCCCCTTCTAAGGAGTCGGAGGGGATTCCCTCTTGCCTGCTAAATCAAAGCCGGCTTCTCTGCCGCACTTGCATCAACTCTCAGAACTGAGTCCTTCTTAGCCGCTCCAGCATCATCTCGCTCCTGCCAGCAGCCCAGCCTCCTCACTGCTTTCTGCACAGACCCAGCCTTCCCTACTTCCGTGCCTTTGTTCCTGCTGTTATATTGTGGGGGGACGAGGTGCAGCTCAGGGGTAGAGCCTTAACTGAAAACAGGAATATGATGTTGTTTCCCCTCCCATCAAAGTCCCACCTCCTCCATAAATGTGCCTTTCCTGACCATTCTGGTCCTTTCTTTCTTTATATAAAACTATTTGTTTAGTTGGCTGCGTCGGGTCTTAGTTGCCACACGTGGGATCTTTCACTGGGGTGCACAGACTCTCTAGTTGTGGTACATGGTGTGTGGGCTTAGCTGCCCCACGGCATGTGAGTTTTTAGTTCCCTGACCAGGGATCGAACCTGCATTCCCTGCACTGCAAGACAGATTCTTAACCACTGGACCTCCAGGGAAGTCCCTATTCCAGTTCTTCTAAAGTCTCCCTCCTCTGAATCCAGTGATAGGACGGTAGACATTTACGAACAAGTTCTCCGAGGGTGAGAACTAAGGACGCTCACTATATACATGAGCTTATTATACTTTTTACTGATATGAAGAATGGGTAGTACACAATTTACATGTCATAATAAAATATATAATATTCTTTACTGTAAGTTCTACATAGCTGATGATCATGAAATGCTTTCATTGATGTTTGCCAGACTCTTGTATCTGTAGACAACCTATGATCGCAGCTGACGAACATATTGTTCTGATACGAATGCTGGTTGATCTTTAAATGAATGAAATGAAAGTGAAATAACAAAGACACACCACAGTCTCACGTGTTCATCCATGACATGAGAAGCTTCTTTGCTGAGTTGGAAAACAGTTTTCAAATGCTCAGGGTTTGTATCTCTGTGTGTGTGAGTCACAAGATAATGGTTATACACACCATACACTCCTAATTTAGCTTTCATTAATAACATTTTCTCCATCACTTTGTTAAGTCTAGACAGTCAATAATACGATAAACCAAGCCCTGATTAGTAGTGTTGCCAAAACTCGGCCTTTGTTCACCAGTGCTGAATAGAAATGTGGAGACAGGGTTTTGGGTGAAGTGGAAGAGTGGCTTTTATTACACTGCCAGGCAAAGGGGCCACAGTGGCCTAATGCCCTCAAGACTTTGTGACCCACCCTGGAGTGGGCAGTGAGGAGTTTTATAGCTTGCAGGAACAGGGTGTAATCTGCTCATGGACAGTTCTTGGATTGGTTGACATCACGGTGAAGTTGCAAGCATCATCAGCCATCTGGTTTCAGCCAACCTAGGGTCTACCTTCTTGCAATCAGCAGTTTTCATCTGGAGGGGTGTATCAGTCTTTTATCTACATCTTTCAGGGAACCGGGCAATCAGTGATTCTGCTTTGGGGCAGAATTACAGGCTAAATTGTTACCAGTTTCACAGCCCAACACCTATTCTTTGTTTCTACCTCTTCACCTTTCCTGATCATTACTTCTTGGGTCAGCAGTTTTACTTTGAAAGATGAGGACATGGGAAGTTGCAGACGGTTTCAGTAGCAGTAGTGGTTTTCGGTGTGGACCTAAGTTCTCATCTCATTTGGGTAAACACCAAATGAGCTGAAGCACATTCTTAAGAGTATGTTAAGCTTTGTAAGAAACAGCCAAACTTCCAAGCAGTTCTACCATTTTCCATTCCTACCAGCAATGAATGAAGGTAAACCCTTTTTTAATAAGCAGGTTGTCTTATCAACACTTCCCACTTCACGTTTCTGAACTTATTTTTAATATCTCCTTCTTCAGATCTCCTTTTCTTGATGAATGGTCCCACTCTTCACCGGGCAGTCATGCCACGTCCTCTTCTCTCCTTCACACAAATGAATTAACCACTATATTCACTTGCATTTCTCTGAGACTTGTTCCTCTTCTCCATCCTTTCAACCTTTATCTGTGAAACAACCTCCTCCTGGTTTGCCCCTCCTCCACATTGCAGGCAGTCGTCTTCCAAAATACCACGTTGCTTCCTCATTACAAAAAAAACAACAAAAAACAAACCTTGAAATTCTCCCACTGACTTCAGGTTAAACTCCTAACTGCCCTGGATGGACTATAAGGTATTCAGGAACTGTGCTCTGCTAGCTGCCCATTCCAGCTCGCTGTCAACTAGCAGTACCATTTTCAGTGCTTGTGGTCCCCTAAAATCACAGAACCATTGAAAACCTTTGCATACTCTGTTCCATGGCTTTTTCTCCCTGTAGAATTTCTACTCAATTTCACTAGTCAACTCAAAATCATCTCCCTTGACCACTTGGAGAGTAGAGACGTCCTTCTCTTTTTGGTCCCCGCTGACCTCCATGGTCTCTGAGTTATATTCATCTCACCAATAGGCATTTATTTATGAGTGTGTCTTCCCATCTCACTCCCAAGTCTGTGAATTTCTATATCCTTCAAACCTGGACCACTTAGTGTGACATCCCTTATATGCAGACTCTAGAAAGAAAGAATACAAAATAACTTATTTACAAAACAGAAACAGACTCACAGACTTAGAGAAGGAACTTATGGTCACCAGGGTGGAAGGGATAGTTAGGGAGCTTGGGATGGACATTTATACACTCCTATATTTAAGTGGCTAACCAACAAGGACCTACTGTGTAGCTCAGGGAACTCTGCTCACTTTTATGTGGCCATGTGGAGGGCAGTAGAATTTGGGGGAGAATGGATACTTGTATATGCATGGCTGAGTCCCATCATTGTCCACCTGAAACTATCACAACATTGTTAATCAGTTATACTCCACTATAAAATAAAAAGTTAAAAAAATCTGGTCTGCTTATGAAAATTTGCTGAAATGAATTTTGAAAAGGGCAACGTCAGAGTTGAGGGTGGGGAAAGGCTAACTGTGCCTCCAATAGAGCCCAGGCATCTCAGTTATGTCCACCTCTTTGTGACCTTATGGACTGTAGCCCACCAGGCTCTTTGGTCCGTGGGGATTCTCCAAGCAAGAATACTGACGTGAGTAGCCATTCCCTTCTCCATCTCAGAGAATGCACATAGTCTTAACCCACACTGGCTGATTAAACCACACAAGAGGGGGAAACAGCAGGAGAAAGCACTCTCTAGCCTTCAGCTACATTTTCCCCCCTTCTAACAGTTTTGAATAGGTTCTGAGGAAGAAGAGGCCAAGGTCATTGCTAACTACTACTCTTGTACCAATGGGGGAGGCAAAATGATGAAATGTGAGATATGCAATTAGTTAGATGGCTGTAGAAAGACCATAAAAATTACTCATTGTCATGGGAAGGATTTATTCTGGCTCCTGAAAATGATCCTGCTTCAGAGAACAGGTTTGCAAGTCATTGGCAAGAACTCTGCCTGGGTCTCTGTGGACTCCTGGCCCTATAGACAATCTCTTGCAGGTGCTTTTGTGTGCAGATGAGGGAGAGGGGGGCTCTGGGAGCAACTATTGGGTGGGATAGAGCCATCTAGGTTCTGGGTCTTCTCCATTTTCTTGATCACTGGTAAAACTTCCCACGTTTAGCCAGTTACCTTCCTGTCAGACAGGACTGACCGACTATAGTTACTTTAGAAGGAGTTTTCTGTTTCTTTCACTGAAATTGTTGCATGGAGAAGTCAATTCTGACTCAATGTTAGAAGTGTTTCTTTGACTTTGCTTTTGTTATTATTGCCTGCTTGTGCTTAGTTGTGTCCGACTCTTTGCAGCCCCATGGATTGTAGCCAGCCAGGCTCCTCTGTCCATGGCATTTCCCAGGCAAGCATACTGGAGTGGGTTGCCATTTCCTACTCTAAGGGATCTTCCTGAGCCAGGGATTGAACTTGCATCTCCTGCATCTCCAGCTTTGCAGGTGGCTTCTTCACTGCTGAGCCATCAGGGAATCACACTTGATGGCCTGCCTCAGAGAATCCTGCCCCTCTGCCTGACTGCTAAAGTGCCTTTGTTCAGAACCCTGTCCACCTGAGGATGGCAGGAAGGGTGAAATTAACACATCCCGCTGCTTGAGGCTTGCCATTCTAGGAGATACTTGCAAGAGTAAATAGTCTTTTTACTTTGTTTCCTCACCTCCCACCCCCATCTCTGATCCAAAACAACTCCTGGCATCCAGACCCCAACAAAATGGTTATTTATTCAACTTTCTGAATAAAGTTGTATTGCTTGCCTCAACACCTGGTCTATCGGATTCACTGGCCTGTCACTCCATGAGTGGCGAGCAGAGCAAGCTTGGACTTGTTAACAAATTCATTTTGTAACCTTGGAAATTGTGGCCCCTCCCCCCACTGGGTTTCCTAAGGAAAGTTCTCAGAAAGTGGTGATTACTTGGCCACTCAGCCTGTCTGTACAAGCCTTCAACTCTGAGATTTTCCTGGAAGCAGTGTTTGTCCTTTCTTACAAGCCTCCTCCCAGCTCTTGAACCTATCCCCAGAAGGATCCTAAGCTATCTTGTTGTATGCTTCCTTGTTACCCATCTTTTCAGCTGCTTGGAAGTCATCTCTGAGTCAAAGAGATCTGAGTTGAAATCCTGGCTCTATCAGTTGCTGGAATGGGACATGGAAGTCCTTGAAATGGTTCTGGGGAGAGTGTTCAGGAAATGAACATGTTTTTCCTTCAACAGGGATGGGTTGAGATAAAATGCTTCTGTTACCTTGTGATCAGATGGGAGGATTTCCTCTGATGGAATCCACAGTTTGGCCGCAGAGCAGGGAGGCACTGTAGGTGAGTCCCAGGTGAGAGAGTCCTGGGACACGGTCTCCCACACCTCTCCTGGAAGAATCATCATCTTTGGCCTGCCCTTCTCCCTGCGGGACCCCGGAGCCCTGATCTGGGACCCCGGGAATCTTGCTCTGCAGCAGCTACACGCTTCTTTGGCCCTTCAGTGACTGCTAAAGATACTACGTGGGCTGAGAAACCATGACCCGCTGGGTCCACTCTGCTTCAGCCTTGCACATCCAGACCTCATCCTGAATCTCATTGTCACTTGGAATTACTCTCAGATTTTTTTTCTTTTCCAAAAAGGAGAGCTTTTTTTTTTTTTTTAAAGAGAGAATACTTGAAGCCTTAGCACATAGGATTCTTATTCCAAAGCTAAAATCCTATGCTTTTATGATCTACTATATACATGTTTGAGAATGGGATTATCAGAAACTAAAATCACCCAAAGGAAATTTAACTCAGGTGCTCTACCTTAAAAATTTTAAAATAAGAATTTACAGGACTATTGTTTTTATTTAATATCCACAGCACCGAGGGTGAGCTAATAGAATGTTATAGTAAAAGATTAATCTTCATGTTTTGAATAGTGAATATAAGTATTGAATGTAGATGGTAACTCAAACAGGATTTGGATTCTAAGGATAAAGAGCTAAAACTGGGAGAGGCTATGTGTTTTGGAGTACTTGCTCTACGAAAATTATAGCTGCTGTTGTTGTTCAGTCACTAAATCATGTCATACTCTTTGTGACCCCATGGACCATAGCCCGCCAGACTCCTCTGTCCATGAGCTTTCCCAGGCAAGAATACTGGAGTGGGTTCCCGTTTCCTCCTCCAGGGGATCTTTCCCACTGAGATTATGAGCTGCCCTCAGACTGATTTCCTATTTTGGCACTTTTTTTTTTCTAACTGTTCATAGTAGATCCTTATTGTGTGGCGCCTCGGTATCCATTTCATCTCTTTTCTTCCATTTGCTAATGGTATTGGGAATTTCCTCCCTCAGTTGGGAAACTCCTAGTGGGGCCCCCTCCTTGGTACCCAGGTGACATGCATGACACAGGCTGGCCAATCACATGTTTCACTGGCCAAAGTGACTGAATTAGAGATGAACATGTGACTCAATCAGTCATACGAGATTTTTGCTAGGATTTTTAAAAAATCTTATTTATTTATTTTTGCCTGCGTCAGTTTTTAGTTGTGGCATGAGGGATCTTTCAATGTGACATGCAGGCGTAGTTGCCCTGAGGCATGTGGGATCTTGGTTTCCCCACCAGGGATCGGTCCTCTGCATTGGAAAGCAAATTCTTGACCACTGGACAGCCAGGGGAGTTCCTTTTCTAGGATTTTTGAGAGAGGCAGGGAAATTTTCCTAGAAACCTGAACCCAAGGCTGTTGCTATCAAGGCTTAAGAATGAAACCAACACAACGGGAGCAGAAGGCCTGCCAGAGTCACTCGAGATAAGTCACTCTTGAAGCCCTAGCCCTTTGTTCTATGAGCTGACAAATTATGGACCTTTTATTGGTTAAGTAAGTTAATGGGTTTTCTGTTACTTGTAATCAAGAGTCTTACTTCATTGACACAACATTCTTTCAAAATAGAAAGAAGGTATTTTAAATACATAGGATATTTGAAGAGTGAATTTGTACAATGAAGGGGTTTTTAGTGTACACAGTTGTGCAACCATCACCACTATCTGATTCTAGTCTGTTTTCATCAACCCAAAGCAAAATCCTGTGCTCACTATCAGTTACTCCTCACTCGCCTCTCCTCCCAGACCCTGGTGATCAATTATCTACTTTCTGTCTCTATAAACCTGTCTGTTCTAGACACTGTGGACAAATGGAATCATACAATATGTGGTGTGTCTAGCTCTTTCACTCAGAATCATACTTTCAAAGTTCCTCCATGTATCATGTATCAGGACTGCATTCCTGTTCCTAGCTGAAAAATATTCCACTGTATGGATATATTACATTTTGTTTATCCATTCTTTGATTGATTGACATTTGAGTGTCTCCATTTCCACTTTTTGTCGATTATGAGTAATACTGCTATGAACATTTGTATACAAGTTCTTGTGTGGGCATATGTTTTCATTTCTCCAGGAGTGGAATTTTGGATCATATGGTAAATTTGTGTTTATCTTTTTGAGGAACTGACAAACAACTTTTAAAGCTGGCTGTACCATATTACCATTGTGCCAAAAACATATGAGGTTTCCAGTTTTACATCCTCATCAACACTTGCTATGGTACATCTTTTTTGTTCTAGCCATTCTAGAGAGTGTGAAATGCTATCTCATTGTGCTTGTTATTTGCATTTCTGTAACGGTTAAATATGTTGATTTTTGCATGTTCTTTTTGGTCATTTGTATTTCTTTTGTATTCAAATCCTTTGTCAGTTTAAAACATAGGTTATTTGTCCTTTTATTATTGATTCACAAGACCTATATATCTATCTGTCTGTCACCAGGATACATATGATTTAAAAATATTTTCTCTCAGTCTGTGGTTATCTTTTCATTTTTTGATAGTGTCCTTTAAAGAACAATTTTTTTCATTTTGAAGAAGACTAATATATTTTATTTCTTTTTAATTCAAAATTATTTTTGGCTGCCCTGGGTCTTAGCTGAGGCATGGGCTTCTCTAGGTGTGGTTCCCCAAGTAGTTTGGGCATGAAGGCTTATTTTCACAACTCCTGAGCTCAAGGGGCACCTCAGTTGGATGGTCTGAGGTGTGTGGGCTCTTAATTTCCCGACCAGGGATCAAATTTGTACCCCTGCTTTGGAAGGCAGATTCCTAAACACTGGACCATGAGGGACATCCCAACCTAATTTTAATATTACACAAAGACTTTGCTTCTTTTGTCCATCCTCTCCTTATATGTTGACATGATGGCATGACATCTTGATGCAGTGGGTGTCCATCGACACAGATTAATAATTATTGTTTTTGCAATTGTCTTTTAAATCAGGTAAGAGAAGAAAAGTTATAAATAATAATAATAAAATGCCTTTATAGATGGCTACTCACAAGCTCGGCAGTGAGAGTGAATTCCTCCTGAAATTTTGCTCCCAAAGCATCTCACTTAACTTACCCTAGTCTCAACTCTGTTGCTCATTTCATCCTCCACCGTGCGTGCGGGTGTTCTAAGTCACTCAGACATATCTGATTCTTTGCAGTCCACGGACGGTAGCACATCAGGCTCCTCTGTCCATGGGATTCTCCAGACAAGCATACTGGAGTGGGTTGCCATACCCTCCTCCAGGGGATCTTCCCAACCTAGGGATCGAACCAGAGTTCCTCCTCCCCCACCCCCTCCTCAAATGCCAACATTTAAAATTTCTCTTTGTTTTTCACGAATGTGGGTGATGGTGGCCAAATGTAAATGACTGAAGCTGTTCAGTGGCTCTCGACGCCACCTACCTGCTGCGGGTTCCGAGGAAACATCGCCCACCCTCTAACCATCCCTCGTGCACTGCCTGCCCACCTGCCCCGCTAGTGGCTGCTGCAAACAAAGGAGGGTGTGGAGTGGCAGGGGGAGGAGGTTATGCTGGGAGGGGGTTCTTTTGGAGCAGAGTCCCTGCGTCAAAGGGGCTCTTTCTGGGAATTCAGCACTATGGAACCACAGGTATGCACAAACAGGGAAAAAAAGAAAAAAAATGAATGCCTGGTCTGTGTTTGGGCTTGTGGAAAACGATTGCATTTCCTTTCCTTTTGTCTATTCATAGACTCTCAGACCACTAATTCCTTTAACCAATAGTGAAGATTTGAACCAGGTGTCTCAGAGATGCCGGCATTCACTTGTCGGGTTAATGCCACTTAATCCCCTGTCTTGCAGAGCCTGCTTGGGGACCCCAAGTAGAACCACCAGCCCACCCCACCCCACCCTCACCCAAGTAGAACCCACCAGGGGTCTGGCTTCTCCAGAGCAGTTCAGATGCCCTGGGACCAGGGACTGAGGGAGGCCAGTGGCAACCTCTATTTTACTGGTGGCTGCTTCTTTTGTACATGCTCCCAGTTTGTAGGCTTTTTAATATTCACATTTCAGCAGGAGGACAGGTCAGAGGTTACCAAGTTTCCTAGAAACCAAGGAAGAAAAATGTTATGGCACATTGTGGGTGATAAGATATATTCCAACCTCAGAGACATTAAAATGTGATTAAATAAATATGTGTGTGTTTATGTGTGTACGTGTATATCTTAGAACAGGAGTCCCTAACCTCTGAGATCTAATACCTGATGATCTGAGGTGGAGCTGATGTAATAAGAATAAGAATAAAGTGCACAATAAATGTGGTGCCCTTGAATCACTCCAAAACCATCCCCCTACACCCTCCTGCCCAATAAAAAATTGTCTTCCACAAAACTGGTCCCTGGTGCCAAAAGGGTTGGGGACCACTGTCCCAGAATCATTGAAATTTATTATTTTTAATTTAACTTTTATTTTTTAGCACCAAAAACATTTTGTTTTGGGGTATTGCCAATTGACAATGTTGCGATAGTTTCAGGTGACCAGCAAAGGGACTCAGCCATGCATATACATTTATCCATTCTCCCCCAAACTCCCCTCCCATCCAGGCTGCCACATAACATTCAGCAGAGTTCCATGTGCTATCAGAATCATTGAAATTTAGTTTCACACCTATTTAACAGGCAAGAAAACTAAGGTCCAGAGAAATTAAATGACAAAGCCAGGCTTCTAGTTCACTGGCTCCTGGTCTTATCAGCTCACTGCAATATTGAATACAAAGTCTGTAACACAGCATTTAAGGGAACTGGGGCAAACCATATGGTACTCTGGGCTTCACTTCTCTCACCTGTGAAATCAGGGTGAGAATATTGGGTTTCCCTGCCCCAGAAGGTTATTAAGAGGCTCAAATTAGATTGTATAGTTGCTTCTCTTCTTTTTTCATCAATTGGCTAAAGTTTACTGAGTATCTCCTATATGGTGAGCACTGTGTCAGGTTCGAGGATATGAATGGAGACAGCAAAGGCCGCTACCTTTGTGAATTTTCAACTATAGCATTTTGCCAAGGTCTGTACAATTACAAGGGCTTCCCTCATGACCCAGTAGCAAATAGTCCACATGCCAGGGCAAGAGATCAAGGTTCGATTCCTGGGTCGACAGATCCCCTGGTGAAGGACTTGGCAACACTCTCCAGTATTCTTGCCTGGAGAGTTCCATGGACAGAGGATTCTGGCAGGCTATAGTCCATGGGGTCACAAAGAGTCAGACACAACTCAGTAACTAAAACAAAACAATTAGAAAGGCTTTCCTGGTGTCTCAGTGGTAAAGAATCCACCTGCCAATGCAAGACATGCGGGTTCCATCCTTGGGTTGGGAAAATCCCCTGGAAAAGTAAATGACAACCCACTCCAGTATTCTTGTCTGGGAAATCCCAAGGACAGAGGAGCCTGGTGGGCTACAATCCATGGAGTCCCAAAGAGTTCGACATGACATAGTGACCTAACAACAACACTAACCTACAATTACAAGGGTTACTGTTGCTTTTGTTAGCACAGGAGATGCTGGAAGAAAAGCCCTTGAGTGGAGCCTGATGGGGTTGACAATGAAAGAGCAGAAGGCGGTGGCCCAGCTTTGCATAAGAGAAACCTCAGATATGATAAGTAGCATTTTCCTGGGTCTAATGCTAATACTCAAACATCTAATATTGGAACTCTGGCCCAAGTGCTCTTCTCCAACCCTCTCTTGTTCTGTGAGTCTGTATTCCCTCTCTAGTCCTTTGCACTTGTCGTGGGCTTTCTCATCCACACATGTTATTCCCATCCTTTCATCTTCTCCACTCACTTTGGAAAAATCCTGCTCACCCTCAAGCCCAGGTTTTATGAATATTTTTCTAATCACCTCTGACCACAGTAATTTCCTTCTTCTCAATTCCTTCCTTATGTTTTTGCAGCCCCTTCACCATGTTTTAATTAACAGACTTGCTCTCTGCATGTCTTCCTACCTAAGGAAAGGACCCTATCCTCCCATAGAATCCATGTGTTGATTCATTTATTGCTGGTTGCACTTTGTTCCTCATTTTCAAATGCCTCAGCACCCTTATCATTGGACACCGTGAAGTTGACAGTGAAGTCTGCCTTTCATAAAATGGCATGCTGGATTCTAGTAAAGGTTATCGGTGGTGAAGCCAAAGCTAGAAACTGGTACAGCATTTGCTCCCCAAACATTCTCCAAATTGAAAGCTGAGGACAAGTGACAGATGAGCTCCTTAAGGCATGCACAAAGGGCCCGTTCCACTCTGCTTTTGTTGTATTTTCCTAGTACACTCTCCATATTCTGACCCTAAGAAGAGAAAGGAATTGATATTTAATCCTAGGAGAGAGTGAAGTTAGTAAGAAAAGGTCTCCAATGCCTGGCAGTATATAAGTGCTTCCTAAATATTTGTTAAAGGAATGAATGAATGAGTAAACAAGAGCTGGGTGGCCCTGTGAGAGGGTGGCCAGGGAAGTGTATTGGCACCTGTGGCTACAAGGTCTCATTCCTTCTTCTGCTAATGGACTGCTAGTCCCCATGTGGCCCAGTGGTAATGAAACCACCTGCCAATGCAGAAGACACAGGAGGTGTGGGTCAATCCCTGGGTCAGGAAGATCCCCTGGAGGAGGAAATGGCAACCCATTCCAGTATTCTTGCCTGGAAAATCCCATAGACAGAGAGCCTGGCAGGGTATAGTCCATGGGGTCACAAAGAGTTGGATGGTGGGACTTAGTGATTGAGCATGAATGCATTGTGGTCCCATGGCTGTCTGGGGGACTGCTGTAGGATCACAGTACCTTAGAGCCTATTATAAGCCATGCCCACTCCCCTCTCAGTGTCCCACCATCCAGACAGTGTTCTCAGGTGTTCCAATGCTTTCAACATGTGTATTAATCACTCAGTCATGTCCACCTCTTTGTGGCCCCATGGACTAGTAGCCCGCCAGTCTCCTCTGTCTGTGGAATTCTTCAGGCAAGAATACTGAAGTGGGTAGCCATTCCCTTCTCCAGGGGATCTTCCCCACCCAGGGATCGAACCTGGGTCTCCTGCATTGCAGGAAGATTGTTTACTGTCTGAGCCACCATAAACACTTTCTTGTCTCCAAAGGCAAATAAATATTTTTGTCCCCTTGGACTGAAAAGACAGTAATGATCTTACCTACAGTCTATTCTCCCATCTCCAGGCAAGACTACAGTGTTCCCAAGCATCATCCTTTTCACAATCCAGACGTGCCTGGATCTGAGACTGGTGTTGCCCCAGTGGATCCATTCCCCTAAAGGCTTTTGATCAATGGAGTTTGATTTTAAAAACACTGACTAAAAAGACAACCCAGTTAAGAAGTGAGCAAAGGATTTGATTAAACGGCTCTCCAAAGAAGATATACAAGTGGTCAATAGCACATGAGAAGAGGCTCAATATCCTTAGCCTGCAGGGAAATGTAATCAAAACCACAAAGAGAACCACTTCACACCCACTAAGATGGCTATAGTCAAAAAGAAAATAACAAGCCTTGGCGAGGATGTGAACTTTCACACATGACTGAGAGTATTTTAAATGGTGTATGACATTTATCGTGCATAATAAACAAAAAGTGGGCATGACTCAAGCGTCCATCTATCGATGAATGGATAAATCAAACATAGCATCATATAAGCATACAATGGAATATTATTTGGTCATAAAAAGGAATTCAGTACTAACACGTGCTATAGCATAGGTGAAACGTAAAAGCATTCATCTAAGTGAGCTTGTCACAAAAGACTATCTTGAATGTGTGTGTGTGTGTGTGTTTGTGTGTGCGTGCGCACGCACGCGCGCTCAGTCATGTCCAACTCTTTGCGACTTCATGGACTGCAACTCTCCAGGTTCCTCTGTCCAAGGGATTTTCTAGGCAAGAATACTGGAGTGGGTTGCCATTTCCTACTCCAGATCTTCCTGACCCAGCAATTGAATCTGAATCTCTTGTGTCTTCTGCATTGCCTGGCAGATTCTTTACCACTAGCGTCACCTGGAAAGCCCCATATCTTGTATAAATAATTCCATTTGTGTGAAATGTCCAGAATAGGCAAATCCAAAGACCAAAGTAGATTAGTGGTTGCCCCTGGCTGGGAGGAATGGGGCAAAGGGAAGTGACTGCTCATGGATAGGGGCTTCCTTTTGAGGTGATAAAGATGTTCTGGAATTAGCAGAGGTGATGACTGCAGGACTGTGGATGTACTAAGTCACTGAATGCCACACTTTCCTGTGCATCTTATGGTGTGTGAGTTATATCTCAGTAAAGCTGCACATCCTTCCTTGTACTTTAAATCATCTCTAGATTACTAAGAACTCCTAATACGTAAATGTTATGTAAATAGTTGTAAATACAATGCAAAGTGAAAGTGTTAATCTCTCAGTCATGACTGACTCTTTGCAACCCCATGGAACCGGCTAGGTTCCTCTGTCCATGGAAATCTCCAGGCAAGAATACTGGAGTGGGTATCCATTCCCTTCTTCAGGGGATATTTCCAACCCAGGGATCAAACACGGGTCTCCCTAGTTGGCAGCATGCAACAAATTCAATTTTGGTTTTTGGATTTTTTTTTTTTTGGTATTTTTGATTCTCAGTTGGTTGACTCTGTGGATGGGGAATCAGTGGATACGGAGCACTGATTGTAGTTCTATTTTGTTTCTTTGTTCTTTTTTTTTTAATTTATTTTTTGCTTATGCTAGATCTATGTGTTTGGTTTTTTCCCATACAACAGTCCTTCCAATCCCAGGTAATCTAAAAACAGAGCCAAAATGATGCTAATGAGCTGAATAAAATTGGATACTGAGGCCAGCAGAGGTTCAATCATTTATCTGAAGCTATACTAGGTCATTGAAGAAACAATGAGTTTTTTAAAGTGTTTTTCATTTATTTTCCTTTTGTAAAACTTTATCCTTTTCTCTTTTTTCCTTTTTTAAAAAAAATTAAATATTTTTGCAATGTTGTTTTGGTTTCTGACATACAACAACAATGAGGTTTTAAGTTGCCCCAGGGCCATAAAGAATGGGCAAGGGAATCCAAATTGGTTAAGCAGAGAGACGTGAGGGCTAGTGGTATTTGTGAAGACAAGAATGATTTTATGGAGCAGTTGCTTTAACTGAAACAGAAGGAATTCTGGAAGGAGGACGTGAATGTTACTCCTTAGGTCATCAAATATCTGAACAGTCTGCAGCTACTCCCCCTGGGAACTTCAAATGAGACTAGAAACCCATGACCCTGGATGGTGAGACACTCAACACCTCTTCTGAACACCTGTTACACATCTAGCAACAAGAAACACCATACACAATCCTGCCCATAAGAAGCAAACAATATAAGGCAGCAAAGGATTAATTTTCCCAAGGCGTGGTATGGATCTACCCATTACAAGAAATCAGTGAAGGAAAAGTCAGCACAGTCTGGAATTGCTGGGAAAGGCTTCAAGAACAAGTTTGAACCTGAGATGATGTATGGAAGTATGAAAAAGATTTCATTACCTCTCATGATAGGAAGATAAAAAGAGATAGAAAAGAGGGAAGGAAGGCAGGACGGAGAAAGTGCGTTGGGAGAGGCTTCAGTGTAAGCCCAAAAAGATGAAAGTAGCCCCCTTGGCATGAGGAAGTGAACTTGGTTGAAGACCACCTTTCTCATCTCCCTCCTCTTTGGTCGGGCTCTATCTCTGCTCTTCCACTAACCCCTCCTAACACTAGAACTCTGAATTCCTGCAATATTCTCATCCCTCTTGTATGTTTTAATAGCCTGGTCTTAACAATGTCTAGGTCATTTAACATTTTTATCTTTGCAATAGGAGAGTAGTGCCTTGGGAATAAGGCTTACATCCAGAATGTTTTGGCATTCACCCAGGACTCAATGCAGAAAGTCAAATTTTAAGTTCTTAGAATAAATAAATGGATCAGGTGGAATCTGGGTATCATTTCTGGCTCTAGCCTTATGAGAGCTGCTGTCTCTTGCATTCTTAATTCTTCATACCAAGGCTTTGCTGAGTATTGACATTAGGTGGTAGGTAGGTGAAAGAGGAGTTGAAGACACAGGCCTGCTGGACTGTGCTTCTCTTTCTGTGGTGGTGACACCCATCTCAGCTCTGCTCTAGGTAGTAACTAATCCCAGTTCTAGAATCCAGACCTTGAGTATAAATTAGGTGCACTCAATAAGAAGTCAGGAAGCAAGTGAACATTTACATGAAAATTGGAAGGAAGGGCCCCTGTTTCTCCCACTGCCTACTGACATCGCCTCACGAAGATCCCAAGTCTTGAATGAATAGGGCAAGTGGTACAGAATTGTTGTTGTTATTCAGTCACTAAGTCGTGTCCGACTCTTTGACACTCCATGGACTGCAGCACGCCAGGCTCCCGTCCTCCACTATCTCCTGGAGTTTGCTCAATTCATGTCCATTGAGTTGGTAATGCCATCTAAACATTTCATCCTCTGCTGCCCTCTTCTCCTTTTGACTTCAATCTTTCCCAGCATCAGGGTCTTCTCCAGTGAGTTGACTCTTCGCATCAGTGGCAAAAGTATTAGAGCTTCAGCTCCGCCAGTCCTTCCAATGAATATTCATGGTTGATTTATTTTAGGATTGACTGGTTTGGTCTCACAGTCCAAGGAACTCTTAAGAGAATTAGTATAAAACATTAGTATCCAAAAGGCTCCCTTTGGAGCCATGTAGAAAGTACTGAGATTGCCCCCATCACATCTATCCTGATGGTCTTCTCTCCTTTGCATATCAAACGTCTTGGTGAGAAGGCACCCAGAAATTAAATGCATTTGCCTCTAGAACTGAAAACATCTGGAACCTTATGATAAAACCAATCAATATTATCTGCTGGTCTTATTGCTCTTCTGGATTTGAGAACTCTTTGACGCCACTGTGAACCTGGTTGCAGATCCCTGTGGACGTGTAGACCCTGGGAGCACTGGTGGGAGCACCGGTGGGAGCACCTGGGAGCACTGGTGGTGGCCCAGCTCAGCCAAGATGGAGAAGCATGAGCTCCCAGGGAGCGGAGTTTAAGGGAAAACCAGGCTGCTTTAGATGTACAGTGCATTGGGTTCCGCCCTCGCTGGGCCATTTGTTAGGTGTGTGCCCTTGGGCAAATTAGTTAGTCTGAGTCTCAGCTTTCCTCATCTTTAAAATGAGAATAATAACAAAAGCTAAGCTGAATGGGTGGTTGCAAGGATGAGATGAGACCACATGTACAGGAAGCCTTGTGCATGACAGCTGGGCAGAGTCAGGACTTGGTTGCTTGCTGTTTAGTCATTAAGTCGTGTCCAATTTTTTGTAATCCCATGAACTGTAGCTCACCAGGCTCCTCTGTCCATGGGATTTTCCAGGCAAGAATACTGGAGTGGGTTACCATTGCCTTCTCCAGGGGATCATCCTGACCCAGGGATCAACACACGTCTCTTTAATTGACAGACAGATTCTTTACCACAGAGTCACCTGGGAAGCCCAAGGACTTGCTAAGTGATAGCTATTATAGTTGTTATCCCTCAGTGCATCACTCAAGACATCCTCCCCTGCTCAGTTCTGCTTGGGATTGGGTAGAGCAGAGGAGAAGCAATGGGTCTGAGTGTGGCTGGTTTGTGTGTTGGTCAAGAGGGATAGGTGTGTCCCAAGATCATGACAATATCATGGGTGTGTCTCAGACCAGTTCAGGTTGGAGCATCTCTGACAAAGACACATCACAAGTCTGAGCCACGTGAGATGCTCAGGTCCTGGGCAAAGCCTGTTTCCCAATTCTCCCTACTGGACTGTTCCCACAGCTAAGGATTTAGCAGCCACATACCCTTAATTTCCTACATCTCTTTCTCTCAGTCTCTTCTCTATCTATGGGCTCAGTGGAAGAGCTGGGGCCACTTCAGGGACCTCACTTTATCACTTAAAAGAGATAAGCATAACCTATGCTTGACACACCTACTTGGACCTCCTGGTAAATGACCAGATGCCATTCCTTGTTAGGTGGATCAGGTTGGACTAGCACAGAATGTTCTGTGTTCACCCACCGGGTCTGACCTATGAAAGCACCACAAAGTGTTAGTCGCTCAGTCGTGTCCAACTCTTTGTGACCCCATGGACTATAGTCTGCCAGGCTCCTCTGTCCATGGGACTTCCCAGGCAAGAATACTGAAGTGGGTAGCCATTCCCTTCTCCAACGGATCTTCCCAACCCAGGGATCAAACCTGGGTCTCCTACATTGCAGGTGAATTCTTTACTGTCTGAGCCACAAGGGAAACCCAAGAACACCGCAAGCCTTATCCAAACCATCATGTCATTCACCTATTCTAGAGGCAGAAGTTCTACCCCCGTAGAACCCTCATTTGGCATGATAGCTTTGAAAGGCTACAAATACCTCTCTGGGAGTGGGGTGATTCCTTAAGTCAAAAGCAATCATTATCTTCTTTTTAAATATAATTGTATGTATTTATTTTTGGCTGTGCTGCACCTTCGTTGCTATGTGGCTTTTTTCTAGCTGGGGTGAGCAAGGTCTACCCTCTAGCTGCCGTGTGCTGGCTTCTCTTGTTGTGGAGCACTGGCTCTAGGGCATTCAGGCTTCAGTAGTTGTGGCTTTCAGGCCCTAGAGCACAAGCTCAATAGTTGTGGTGCACTGGCTTAATTGCTCCGTGGCATGTGGCATCTTTCTGGACCAGGGATCGAACCTGCATCTCCTGCATCAGCAGGTGGATTCTTTACCACTGAGCCACCAGGGAAGCCCAGTCATTATCTTCTTGATGTAAGTTGTTCACAGGGGTTTCCCTCATCGTAGCAAGAAAATATTATGAGACTACAAGAAATAGAAGCATTGAGTGGAAAGACAAATGGCTGAGAGGCAGCCAATGACTTCACTCGGGCGTGTGGAGCCCTGGGCAATGGGAAGAGGTTGACTTCATCTATTGGGAAGGAGGCAGGGGAGCAGGGACCAAGCTTTCACGCACTTCACAGTTCTGCCGAGATTCTGCCACATCATTCTTTCTGCCCCGTCTGGAATGGAGAAGTCAAGTGTAGAGACAGGAGGCAGACCCTTATCAAAGAGTGAACACATGTAGTGGGATTAGGGCCCGTGGACACGAATAACTTCAGCAGGCTGGCCCCGATATCTTCCTGATCTGTTTGAAGGGAGGGATCCTTGGGCTGAGACATAACCTCACCCCCAAAGCCAAAGTATGTCATGGAGCTTTTAATAACCCTGCCTGTGCCGGCCTCCCCCACAAAGGGGAACAGCTGGCCTCACCCTCCCTTCTTTTCATTGTCACTTGTCCTCTGTGATTCCAGGACATTGTCTTCGAATGGGTGTCCCCATTCTGAGAAGCATGCATCAAGGTTATTAGCAGCAATCATTTGATAATTTCTTGAATGCTATTGTTTCTGGGATTGTCTGTCTACGTGATGGTTACAAAAGGCAGTTGGGGAGATTTGGTCTAATTAGGGGCCCATCAGACATCTCACCTGCCTGTAGTTTCAGTCCCACCCATGTTTGCCTGGGCCACCCAGGCCCCACGACACCTCCTGCTCTCAGCGCTGGAGGAGAAGCCCCACATACTCCGGGAGTGCTTCAGACCAGCGCCATGGGCCTGTCTACTTTTGGGGACCTCCTGTCTCTCCGTTTGGTGCCTCTCCACCTACCCATGGGGACCCACAGCAAGCCCACACTCACCCAGAAGCAAATGCCAGTCAATTGTTCATTTCTAGGAATTTTGGGAGCCAGTTGACACTACATTGTTGTTGCTGTTTAGTTGCTAAGTTGTGTCCAACCCTGTGCAACTCCATGGACTGTAGCCCGCCAGGCTCCTCTATTCATGTGATTTCCCAGGCAAGAATACTGGAGTGGGTTGCCATTTCCTACTCAAAGGAGCTTCCCGACCCAGGATCAAACCCATGTCTCTTGTGTCTCTTGCATTGGCAAGCAGTTCTTTACCACTAAGTCACTTGGGAAGCCTTGGCAAATCATGGTTGGTAAGTAAATACTTACGAAATGACCTTAAGATCTTTCTCAACAAACTAGAAATTCTTCCCCTATTTCGAGTTTTCACTTGTTTTTCTTCCTATAGTATAGTAACCTGAACTTAAAGGCATTGAAGTACTATTTAATCAGGAAGCAGAGGGGTCTAAAAGCACAAATCCTCTGATACGGATAGCTTCTATTTCTTGGTTCTAGAGTAATTCCATTGGAGAATCCAGTTGCTAAGCCCAACTCAAGAACGTAAGATCCCCCCATGACCCTTAATCAAGTTGTTAACACTTTTTGTGACCCAATTAGCTTAGCTATGTAGACCAGGTTATTAAGGTGACTGGTCAGAATGAAGCTGAATAGGGGATTAGAACTATGTCTTGAACCCTGGGCTTTCCTGGTGGCTCAGCGGGTAAAGAATCTGCCTGCAATGCAGGAAATCTGGGTTCGATCCCTGGGTTGGGAAGATCCCCTGGAGAAGGAAATGGCAACCCACTCCAGTATTCTTGCCTGGAAAATCCCATGGACAGAGAAGCCTAGCGAGCTACAGTCCACGGGGTTGTAAACAGTCGGACACAACTGAGTGACTAACACTTTGACTTGAACTTCACCGATTTCTTAATTATTCAAGGCTTTTGGGAAGAGACTGACCTTGTGGCTGTACATATACCTGTCCACCTTGCTGAAAATACCTCTTATCTTTGATGGGTCAACAAATGCAAGTGATTCCCCAACTCTCTCTAAGGCAGGGAAAGTGTCCTCTGCTCCAGGACTGTCTCAAGGTGTTGAGACAAACGCTATGAAAGTCCTTTAACAGGAAAAGGCACTGTGGCAAGGTGTCCTTTATGTAGAGAGAAGACGATACTGATCTACTTTATTTTATTTTAATTGATACAACAATGTGATAGTTAGAGGTGCAAATATGCATATACATATTATTACTCTTTTTTAGATTCTTTTCCCATGTAGGTTATTACAGAATATTGAGGAGAGTTCCCTGTGTTCTACACACAGTAGGCATGACCATTAACTTGTTGGTTATCTATTTTACATACTAGTGTGTATGTGTTATAGTAGTGTTTTATACTGATCTACTTTCAACAGGGCATGGGCTGAAAGGTATTTTCTCAGGAGCAGAACTGGGCTTCTCCAGCTAAGTCACTTTCTATAACTAGGTTTTCTTGAGCACAGTGGATCTGAATGGCCAGGATGGGGTTATAGACACTTTATACTGCTGCTATACTGTGGCATTTTCTTAAAATTCTGATGACATTTTTCAAGGTGCAGTTACAGACCTTTGACTGCTCCTCTTCCCAATCCCTAACTCCTGCATGGGGCACATCTAAATCTGGGTGCAGTCCCCAGGTTTTCTCTTGCTCACTAACTGCCCCCACCTTTTATTTTGGCCACACCACATGGCTTGCAGGATGTTGAGATCTTAGTTCTCCAAACAGAGACGGAAATCGGACCCCCAGCAGGGGAAGCGCTGAGTCTTAACCACCAGACCACTAGGGAATTCCCTTGTTAATCAGTCCTTAAGTCAGAACTGGAGATAACTATTTCCTAAGCATGAGCATTAACCTGCTGGGGGTTCATCTAGTTTGGACAGAGGTTCTCAAAGTATGGTCTATAAATCAGCAATAGCAGCAGCATCACCCAAGAATATGTTAGGAATGTAAATTCTAAGGGTCCACCATAGATCAATGTGCATGCAGGCTCAGTCGCTCAGTCATGTCCAAGTCTTTGTGACCTCATAGCCTGCCAGGCTCCTCTGTCCATGGGATTTCCCAGGCTAGAATACTGGAAAGGGTTGCCATTTCCTCCTCCTAGGGATCTTCCCGACCCAGGGATCAAACCCACTGGAGACAGATTCTCACCTGGGAAGCCCATAGATCAATGTATCAGGGCCACCAAATCTAAGTTTTAACAAACTCTCCAGTTAATTCACATTCCAGCTGATCTCAAGTTGAGAATCACTGATCCATATTTTAGACCATATTTTAGCCTCAATATTCTCCAAATTAGAACTTGGAATGGAATTATGAAACAGGAAGTCTTCTAAAATAAATATTGTTCACCCACCTCATTATTCAGGTGGGTCCGTTGAGGCTGGAACAATTTGTCCAAAGACATGGTACATTCTTCACAGAACCTGGGTCTCCTGGGTTCATATTCTAAACTCTAAGAGCACAGATCAGAGTGTTCCCAGAAGGTCTGGTCTTAGAAATGTGTTCATTTCTCTCCTGTCAGGGCAGAAACTGACATTTCTTGGGCTTTGACCTTCTGGGCTGAGATACAAACCCCTCCCTCCCTCTTCTACTCTTTCCTTCTAATTTCTGAGGGGCTTCCAGGTGGCACTAGTGGTAAAGAACCCACCTGCCAATGCAGGAGACATAATAGACAGGGGTTCGATCCCTGGGTCTGAAAGATCTCCTGGAGGAGGGCATGGCAACCCACTCCAGTATTCTTGCCTGGAGCCTGGCGGGCTACAGTACATAGGATTGTAAAGAGTCGGACAGGACTGAAGCGACTGAGCACGCAAGCATGCACACAATCTCTAACCCCACCCCAAAGCAGAACCGTCGTGCAGGGAAAAAAAAAAAATCTCCAAAGTCTTGATGCAGAAGTGTGGCCTGCCTTCCGGAGCTCCAACAGGTGATTCCCAAATGTAATTGTCACCCAGATTCCCTGCGTGCCTGAGAACAGATGGGCCGCCCATAGAGGACTCCCTCCTGGAATTTTGGGAAAACCTATTCACAGGGGTGGGAGAGGGGCTGCAAAATGTCTCCCAACAGGTTGGCTGCAAATGCACAAGGCCTGGCAACCTTCGCTGCCCTTAAAAAGGAAAGAACTCACTGTGTTTGGGGCTGGTCCATTATCACTTGGGCAAAACAAAACAAAACAAAACCCTAAACCTCCTTTCCAGCCTCGGCTGCCTATGTCCTTCCAACTCAGGACCATTGCCAGCTTTAAATTTCATCTATCATTTAAGACCATATGTGGAAATTCTGATCACTGACATTTTATTTTTATCTCTCAGACTGAGAAGGCTTGTCTCTCTTCCAAACCATCTTATTAAAAAGGGTAGAGTTGACTCCAAGTGCTGCGGGCAGAATGGTGACAAGTGAAGGCAGGGATTGGGGGGGGGCATGGGGGGATGCAAGGGGAGTTGGGTGCTTTGGGAAGGACAGGGCTGGTGCAAATCCTAGCTTGTCTCAGGCTATCCTGCATCATTCACGAAGCCTCCACTCACTCTCTCCCCAAGACCTTCAAAAGCCTTGACTTGTGCAATCTGCCCATCTCCTCTCCCCTAAACATAGTGCTGTGTGTTCCTCTATCAAAAGAGGTTGAAATAGTAAATTGTTGGAAGAATACTGGTTCCTTCTCCTTCCAAAAATTTCTTTTTTTCCCCCCTGGCATTGGCATTAAGTTTTTGGCATTGAGTGCCCTAGCTCTTTGCCTTCAAGAGATCTGTAAGTTAATATCTGCAAAGAAATGATCACTAAAAGCCAGTAAGGGTTCACTGAGAACTGGCCATGTGGAACTAACCCCATTTCCTCTTTTTTAAAATGGTTACCAGGCAGCAAATCAGAAGAATGCTATCATTATGTAGAGTATCTTCATTTCAGAAGGGCATTTAACAGTCTTTCATGGTAGCTATGTTAAAACGAATAAACAAAACACAAAAATAAAGATTATATCCAAGTATTGCATATGAATTCACAGTGATCATCATTCAACTTGAATGAAGGTCTCTTGCGCCCTGACCTGTGCCCACCCCCACATGCCTTGCTTGTCTTCAGTAATTTCTACAAAAGCAGAGAAGGGCTGTTTATCAAATTTAGATAAGGTATATCACAGGGAAAGATGAATGCTTTGGATCACAAGATAAGGATTCGAACATTCTCAACAGATAGGAGTGCATAACTAAAAGCCAAAAAAGTAGAATTCTTAACCCCAAATCCTGCAATTAATTACATAAAAAGAAGACAAAGGCAACTGGGCGGGCATAATAGTCATTGGTTAAAGCAAACAAAAAAATAAACAACGACTTAGTGGTCCCGTTCAACTTAAGCTCTGACATGCAGCTGCCAAGAAAGCCAGACACTTCGGGGTTCTATTAATAGAAGCATATGCAGCAGATCAAAGGAGACAATGGCCTCTTCGCACCCTGCACGGGACAGACCACAGCTGGACTATTGCCTTGTCCTCTTATGCATGCCACATTCTGAGAGGGACATTGTCAAATAGGAGACTGTGCAGAGGGCCGGAAGTGGGATGGCTCATCGCCTGGAATCTGATTCATGGATGCTCCAAGAAATGGAAAAGTTCAAGAGGTTCCAGAAGTTATAAAAAGGCAGATTTCAGTACAATGAAAGGAAGATTTTCTAATAATCAAAGCTACTCAATAATGGTCTATCTTTTTCTCACAAATTAGTGAACTACTTTTCATACAGAATGCATCAACTCAACTTGTAAGATAATCTCATATTCTTTTATATAGATATAGATATAGATATAGATCTGGCAGTGCCAGGTCTTAGTTGCAGAATGCAGAGTCTAGTTCCCTGACCAGGCACCAAACCAGGGACCCCTGCATTTGGAACGTGGAGTCTTAGCCACTCGATCACCAGGGAAGCCCTGATACATCTGATATTTTGTTGGAAGGATGTCTTTTTAGTGTGAATGTCATTCTAGGTCCTTTCTAAGACTATTTCCAACTCAAAGATTCTGTATTTGGCCTAGTTTTTTCACATCAACACCCTGGATGGGGAACCATGAGATTTGGTTTCCAAATATGATTTTGATTAAGACCCAGCTGGGCAAGTAACTTCTCTCTAGGTTTCCTTTTTTTTTAAACTTGAAAAGTGGGAGAAATGAATTACATGATTTCTAAGGTCACTATTAGGAAAAATATTCAATTTATTGTATGTTTTAAATTATAAAGATTTCTTGCAATTGTTCAGTCACTAAGTCGTGTCTGACTCTTTGTGACCCCATGGAATATAGCACGCCAGGCTTCCCTGTCCTCCATTATCTCCTGGAGTTAGCTCTAGCTCATTTCCACTGAGTCAGTGATGCTATCTAACCACCTCATCCTCTGCCATCCTCTTCTCCTTTTGCCTTCAATCTCTCCCAGCATAAGGATATTTTCCAATGAGTCAGTTCTTTGCATTGGGTGGCCAACATATTGGAGTTTCAGCTTCAGTATCAGTCCTTCCAATGAATAGTCAGAGTTGATTTCCTTTAGGATTGACTGGTTTGATCTCCTTTGCAGTCCAAAGGACTCTCAAGAGTCTTTGCCAACTCCACAAGGTGAAAGCATCGATTCTTTGGCATTTGCTTTCTTCATGGTCCAACTCTCACATTTGTACATGATTACTGGAAAAACCATAGCCTTTACTATATGGACCTTAGTTTGCAAAGTGATGTCCCTGCTATTTAAGATGCTGGCTGGGTTTGTCATAGCTTTTCTTCCAAGGAGAAAACATCTTTTAATTTCATGGCTGCAGACACCATCGATAGTGATTTTGGAGCCCAAGAAAAGAAAATCTGTTACTGGTTTCACTTTTTTCCCATCCATTTGCCATGAAGTGATGGGACTGGATGCCATGATCTTAGGTTTTTTAGTTGAGTTTCATTATATTTTTTTAAATTACAAAGATTACTGAGTTAGAGAAGTGATCACTAACTAGGTGGAACAGACTCTTGGAAAACTTATCTTGCAAAATGAATATTTCAAGATCTGCTTGAAGAAATCATTTCATCTTTAATTCCCCTTTCCCAGCCTCTGACAGAGGATGTCTAAGAAGGTAGTCCATAAATTTCTGCAAATGGGTATTTTTTAGTGATGGTGGTTACAGATCTTTTTTCCAAAAATGAAATTCTCTTATGCCCATAGGAACTATTCAGTGCTTTTCTATAGCATTGCAACACTAAAAAGCTGTAAAACTCTTGACACTAAGCCTCATAAGCACTGTAGAGATGCTTTTAGTCCCAGCTGGTAGAGACCTAACTACCTACAACCACTTCAAAGAGTGATTTAAATGTTTCTATTAAAGTTTAAAACTGTCTCACTCCCTGACCAGTGATTCCTTTGCTTAGTTCAACCCTACAGAAATATACTCACATGTGTGAAGAGGGCTGTGTATTGGTGGTCACTGTAGATCTGTTTGTAACAGCAAAAGCCTGAGGACATCTAATCGCTCATGAACACAGGAAAGGCTAACCAAGACATTGGGCATCCATCCAAGGTGCTTGTGCTTGATCACTAAGTCATGTCCAACTCTTGCAACCCCATGGACTATAGCCCACCAGGCTCTTCTGTCCGTGGGATTCTCTCAGCAAGGATACTGGAGTGGATTCCATTTCCTCCTCCAGGGGATCTTCCCGGACCAGGGATCGAACCTGCATCTCCTGCATTGGCAGGTGGGTTCTTTACCACTCGGCCACTAGGGAAGCCCTAAGGAACACTGTGCAGCAGCTAAAGAGAAGGCACTGAAGAATGAAGAACTATATGACTCATTCTAGCGAGTGAAAACAAAATAAGTTGCAGATAATATATCCAATATAATATTCAATTATCTTAATATTCATAATATTCAACTATGTTGCTTGACCTGTATATAATGGGCCCTGCACTTCGCTTTTGATTTTTCTGAATTGGTGACTCATATTCTAAATTGAGAAGTTTTACATTAAAACACAGATTTATTCTTTAAAAGAAAATTGGCTTTTGAGAATTCCGTGGTGGCCTAGTGGTTAGGACTCCGAGCTTCCACTGCAGGGGGCAAAGGTTCAATCCCCATTCTGGGAACTAAGATCTGTAAGACATGTGGGGTCAAAAAACAAAATGGCTTTTAAATCTAAGCTGATAATTTGTTGTGTATAAAACATGCATAGAAATAAAATATGTGACAACAATTGCACAAAAGGTTGAGGGGGCAAAATGGAAACATAATGTTAAAATATCCTGAGAGTACACATTAAATGGTATAATGTTATTTGAAGATAGGCTCTAGCAATTTAAAGATCATTATTGTGAACTCTTTAAAGTTCATCTCTTAAAAAATTAAAGCAAAGAGGGTAGCTAATAAGCCAACATTGTAATTAAAATAATAAATTTTAATAATTTATTATACACATAAGAAAGATACCAAATGAACCCAAAAGAAGACCAAAGACAGAAAAGGGACAAAGGATAGATGGCATAAATTTTTAAAAAAAATAGCAAGATGATCAATTTATATCCAAATATTAAATACACTAAACATAGAAGGTATAAATATTCCAATTAAAAAATAGACATAGAAAAGAAAACAAGACTCAGATAAATATACTATTTAAGAAATTCAAATATAATGACAAAGATAAGTTAAAAGGACAGAAAATATATGCCAATATATTTTTTCTTACCAACCATCAGAAAGATAGAGTAGCTATGTTAATATCAAAAACTAGACTTCATTAAAAGGATCACAACCAAGACAAGGGACATTTAATAATAATAAATGAATAAATTCCTTAAGAAGTCATAGTAACCCTGAAAATGTATGTACCCAATAACAGGGTTTCAAAACATAGGAAGCAAAAGCTAATAGATCTTAAATGAGAGACAGAAAAACCCACAACTGTAACTAGACATTTCAACACTCTTCTCTCAGCAATTGATATAATGAGTAGGAAAACAAAAAACAAAAACAAACATTGATGAAATAACACTATTAACCAACTTGACCTAATTAAAATTTCTAAAACACTCTGCCCAACAATAGCAGAATATACATTCAGTACACATAAACATTCACCAAAATAAATCATATTCTGGGCCATATGACAAGTCTCAACATATTTCGGAGGGTTAAAATAGTACACAACATGATTTCAATCACAATGGAATTAAATTGTAAAGTAGCTTTTAAGAATTTTTAATTAATTGTAAAGGCATTAGAGGGTGGATGGGAGAATCCTGAAATATATTTGCTTCAAATCTTCAAAAGTGTGGAGCTGAACTTATTGACTTTTAAGCCTGAACAAAGCACAATTGATTCCCTTACTCTTTTCAATTCCTTCAAGGCCACAGACCCTCTCAAGACTTCCCTAGTCACCAAAATAGTATGCAGCAAAGTCTTTTCATAGAAGCAAAGTAGCAGTTGCCCATATTTGTTCTGAAACACACCATGAAAAGCCCCTGCCCTTTGCCACCAATATCTCCCTCTCCTCTCTGTTGTGGTGACCACACATAAAGTTGTGTTTGGGCATTTGTCCAAATAGAAAACACTGTAAAACCCAAAAGAGCTGTGAGTGTCAGTAGGGACATTTTCAAGTAGATCACTTTATCGTAGGTAGACTACTCAAGCTGTGAAGGAACCAACTCATTTTTATGGAGGGAAATGAGAAAGCATCAAAGTGTCCAGATTATGGTCCTGTCTTTAACTGAACAAGCCCAGAAAGGATGCTTCTACAAACGACCTGAAGAATCTTCTGTGGCGAACATTATCAGGAGAAAAGAGAGAGAGAGGGCAGAGATCAGGATACAATGAAAGGCAAAGCTGGTTAGTGACAGCCAACTGGCTCCTACCTCTACTGTAGTCCTGTCATAGATCTAATGGGAATGAAGACTTACTCCTTCACTTTCCTGTGCATTCCTAGAGGATGCAAATGCCTGAAACATATCCTGGCAGGCACCACATGGAGACAAGGCCTTTACCATGGAATGTTCCATGACGTGGACTCAGATGGCGCCAAAGGGAACATTTTCCCAAGAGGTCCTGGCTAAAAGATTTATTTCGTTGGATTGTATTCCTTTGTTTCCCAGGGTCTAACTGTATGTCCTTGCTTTACCCATGTCTCTGACCGTAAGGTCTTCTGTTGAGCTTGATATGATCATGGATAACGTCTTCTTCTGCATCAGGGAAAAGCCAAGAGAACCTGGCGGGTGAGATGATTGGTCACCTTCTGGTGTGATTTGAGGAGTCAGCCCTTCCTTCAAGGCCACCCCTTGTCTCCAAATCTCCCTTCTCACAGTTGCAGACTTATTTTTTTTGGACTGGGGCCAGTAGGTTTTATGCTTCTGCAGGGCAAAATTCGAGCCTTATCTATCTTTGAATCCATTTAAAGCAGGAGGGGGCAATTCTTTGTTCAGGACTCTGCACAGGCAAGAGAGCTCCATCGGCATAATTTGTATTGTGTTGCGTTCAGTTGAATTCAGTCCATCAGTCGTGTCTGATTCTTTGTGACCCTATGGACTGCAGCGCGCCAGGCTTCCCTGTCCATCACCAATCCCTGGTGATGGACTCATGTCCATCGAGTTGGTGATGACATCTAACCATCTCATCCTCTGTCGTCCCCTTCTCCGGCCTTCAGTCTTTCCCAGCATCAGGGTCTTTTCCAATGAGTCAGTTCTTTGCATCAGCCAAAGTATTGGAGCTTCAGCTTCAGCATCAGTCCTTTAGGATTTTCTTTAGGATTGACCAGATGGATCTCCTTTCAGTCCAAGGGACTCTAAAGAGTCTTCTCCAACATCACAGTTCAAAAGCATCAATTCTTCAGTGTTCAGCTTTCTTTATAGTCCAATTCTCACATCCATACGTGACTATTGAAAAAACCATTGCTCTGACTAGATGGACCTTTATCGGCAAATTAATGTCTTTGCTTTATAATATACCGTCGAGGTTGGTCATAGCTTTATCTTCCAAGGAGCAAGCGTCTTTTAATTTCATGGCTAGTCACCATCTGCAGTGATTTTGGAGCCCAAGAAAATAAAGTCTGTCACTATTTCCATTGTTTCCCCAATTATTTGCCATGAAGTGATGGGACCGGATGCCATAATCTTAGTTTTTTTAATGTTGAGCTTTAAGCCAACTTTTTCACTCTCCTCTTTCACTTTCATCAAGAGGCTCTTCAGCTCCTCTTCACTTTCTGCCTTAATGGTGGTGTCATCAACAACAATGCAGATGTTATTGATACTTCTCCCAGCAATCTTGATTTCAGCTTGTGCTTCATCCGGCCTGGCATTTCACATGATGTACTCTGCATATAAGTTAAATAAGCAGGGTGACAATATACAACCTTGATGTATTCCTTTCCCAATTTGGAACCAGTCTGTTGTTCCACATCTGATTCTAACTGTTGCTTCTTGACCTGCATACAGACTTCTCAGGAGGCAGGTCAGGTGGTGCATTAAGGTCTCTTAAAATGCAAAGTCTCTTGAAGGTACGCAGCCTTGACCAGTTAGACCAGGAATTACTGTAGGTATGGAGAATTCTCCCCCAAGGGAAGTTTGGTGGGAGGGGAAAGGTGTAAGTTGGTATGTGGTGGTAGTTTTGTTCCTAAGTCATGTGTGATTCTTTTCAACCCCATGGACTGTATTCCACCAGGCTCCTCTGTCCATGGGATTTTCCAGGCAAGAATACTAGAATGGGTTGCCATTTCCTTCTCCAGGGGATCTTCCTGACCCAAGGAAAGAACCTGCATCTCTTGTGTCTTCTACATTGACAGGCAGATTCTTTACCACTAGCACCACCTGGGAAGTCCCACCTAGCAGGGGCTCTGCTACCCTTTTGAGTGGGATCATTTTTCATTATGGATGAGGAAATGGCAACCCACTCCAGTTTTCCTGCCTGGAGAATACCATGGGCAGAGGAGCCTGGCAGGCTACAATCCACGGGGTTGCAGAGTTGGACATGACTGAGTGGCTGGACATAAGCACAAGGATTCAATTCTAGGAAATGTGGTTACAAAGGAAACATTTTGGTAGCATTTACTTACAGTATTTGGGGCTGTGAAGGTGATAAAATTTTTTCTAACATCAGATTTTTAGGCAAGTACTGAATGGAATTCAAAGTAGAAAGTCAAGAAACACCTGGAGTAACAGGCAAATTTGGCCTTGGAGTACAGAATGAAGCGGGGCAATAGCTAGTAGAGTTTTGCCAAGAGAACACACTGGTCATAGCAAACAACCTCGTCCAACAACACAAGAGAAGACTCTACACATGGACATCACCAGATGGTCAACACCGAAATCAGATTGATTCGATTCATTGCAGCCAGAGATGGAGAAGCTTTATACAGTCAGCAAAAACAAGACCAGAAGCTGACTGTGGCTCAGATTATGAACTCCTTATTGCCAAATTCAGACTTAAATTGAAGAAAGTAGGGAAAACCACTAGGCCATTCAGGTATGACCTAAATCAAATCCCTTATGATTACACAGTGGAAGAGAGAAATAGATTTAAGGAACTAGATCTGATAGACAGAGTGCCTGATGAGCTATGGACGGAGGTTCGTGACACTGTACAGGAGACAGGGATCAAGACCATCCCCAAGAAAAAGAAATGCAAAAAAGCAAAATAGCTGTCTGAGGAGGCCTTACAAATAGATGTGAAAAGAAGAGAAGCAAAAAGCAAAGGAGAAAAGGAAAGATATACCCATTGGAATGCAGAGTTCCATAGAATAGCAAGGAGAGATAAGAAAGCCTTCCACAGTGATCAATGCAAAGAAATAGAGGAAAACAACAGAATGGGAAAGACTAGAGATCTCTTCAAGAAAACTAAAGATACCAAGGGAATATTTCATACAAAGATGGGCTCAATAAAGGACAGAAATTGTATGGACCTAAAAGAAGCAGAAGATATTAAGAAGAAGTGGAAAGAATACACAGAAGAACTATACAAAAAAGATCTTCAAGACCCAGATAATCATGATGGTGTGATCACTCACCTAGAGCCAGACATCCTGGAATGTGAAGTCAAGGGGGCCTTAGGAAGCATCACTATGAACTAAGCTAGTGGATATGATGGAATTCCAGTTGAGCTATTTCAAATCCTGAAAGATGATGCTATGAAAGTGCTGCACTCAATATGCCAGCAAATTTGGAAAACTCAGTGGTGGCCACAGGACTGGAAAATTCAGTTTTCATTCCAATCCCAAAAAAAGGCAATGCCAAAGAATGCTCAGACTACCACACAATTGCACTCATCTCACATGCTAGTAAAGTAGTGCTCAAAATTCTCCAAGCCAGGCTTCAACAATACATGAACCATGAACTTCTAGATGTTCAAGCTGGTTTTAGAAAAGGCAGAGGAACCAGAGATCAAATTGCCAACATCTGCTGGGTCATCAAAGAAGGAAGAGAGTTCCAGAAAAACATCTATTTCTGCTTTATTGACTATGCCAAAGCCTTTGATTGTGTAGATCACAATAAACTGTGGAAAATTCCTAAAGAGATGGGAATACCAGACCACCTGATCTGTCTCCTGAGAAACCTGTATGCGAGTCAGGAAGCAACAGTTAGAACAGGACATGGGACAACAGACTGGTTCCAAACAAGAAAAGGAGTACATCTAGGCTGTATATTGTCATCGTGCTTATTTAACTTATATGCAGAGTACATCATGAGAAATGCTGGGCTGGATGAAGCACAAGCTGGAATCAAGATTGCCAGGAGAAATATCATTAACCTCAGATATGCAGATGACACCACCGTTATGGCAGAAAGTGAAGAAGAACTAAAGAGCCTCTTGATGAAAGTGAGACGGGAGAGTGAAAAAGTTGGCTTAAAGCTCAACATTCAGAAAACTAAGATCATGGCATCCTGTCCCATCACTTCATGGCAAATAGATGGAGAAACAGTGGAAATAGTGGCAGACTTTATTGTTCTGTGCTCCAAAATCACAGCTGATGGTGACTGCAGCCATGAAATTAAAAGACGCTGACTCCTTGGAGGAAAGTTATGACCAACTTAGACAACATATTAAAAAGCAGAGACATTACTTTGCCAACAAATGTCCGTCTAGTCATGGCTATGGTTTTTCCAATAGCCACACATGGATGTGAAAGCTGGAGTATAAAGAAAGCTGAGTGCCTAAAAATTGATACTTTTGAACTGTGGTGTTGGAGAAGACTCTTGAGAGTCCCTTGGACTGCAAGGAGATCCAACCAGTCAATCCTAAAAGAAATTAGTCCCAAATATTCATTGGAAGGACTGATGTTGAAGCTGAAACTCCAATACTTTGGCCACCTGAAGCAAAGAGCTGACTCATTTGAAAAGACCTTGATGCCAGGAAAGATTGATGGCAGGAGAAGGGGACGACAGAGGATGAGATGGTTGGATGGAATCACCGACTCAATGGACATGAGTCTGAGTAAACTCTGGGAGTTGGTGATGGCAGCCCTGGTGTGCTGCCCTCCATAGGGTTGCAGAGTTGGACTGACTGAGTGACTGAACTGAATGGAAAGCTGCCGGAATATTTATTGAGCTCCTGAAAGTGAAAGTTGCTCATTTGTGTCCAACTCTTCGTGATAGTCCATGGAACTCTCCAGGCCAGAATACTGGAGTGGGTAGCCTATGCCTTCTCCAGCAGATCTTCCCGACCCAGGAATCGAATCAGGGTCTCCTGCATTGCAGGCAAATTCTTTACCAACTGAGCTATCAGGGAAGCCATGGAGCTCCTAAGTGTCTCCAAACATTCTTGCTCTGACAGTCAGAATCAAAACAAATGCCTCCAACAAATGCCTTAAAAATTTCCTGGTATGATGAACATTTCCCTTTATTTAGAAGAAATAGTTCGAGTTGTGAAGCTGCACTTATATAGTGCTTTGAAAGAACACACATTTTATTTAGAACTGCTTTTTAGAAGCAAGAATAGATGACTTAATTTTTCAACCTTTAAAAATCTGTGGAGAAAAATGTAGAAATGGTATTTCCTTTTTCACAAGGCTATTTTGAAACTTAATGAATTAGTGCTTGTTAAGAGCTTGGCTGAAAGGTGAGATGAAAAATATCAGTCATCTACATTCTTCTCTTCCAAATGTTCATCTGCCGGTAATAAAAGCCTGGGCCCCAGGCACCGTCTTTTGTACTCTTGTCTTTGGAGGGATCCGCCTACAAGTTTCCTTTATCCTGGTGAAACATCATAATTAATAATTCATTCATTATACTATGGCAGACACCAGGCCAAAGATGCACCGCCCCAAGTGCTGGCAGGCTCAGCACCACTCTCTCCTGCTCACCTGCCTGGTATTTGTTTGTAGTGCAGAGACGTGGCCATGGCAGAGGCCCATGAGGCCTGAGCAGGAGGCAAGGGCACCCTCTTTCTTGATCCATGACTTTGAAAGATGCTTTTGGCACCTTTTCATGGAGATGCCTGGTCTTTCCTGGTGGCTCAGTCATTAAAGAATCTGCCTGCAATGCAGAAGACCGTCTGCAATGCAGGAGACACACATTTGATCCCTGGGTTGGGAAGATGCCCTGGAGAAGAAAATGGCCAGAATGGCTAGGAGAATCCCATGGACAGAGGAGCCTGGCAGGCTATAAATCAAGGAGTTGCAAGAGTTGGACATGGCTTAGTGACTAAATCACCAACCACCACTATGGAGAAGGCTACCAGTCATGGACTCAGAAGACTGCAAGGGGCCAGAAGGATTAAATAGCAGGGACTTGGATCAAATTTGTACCAGGTCTGGAGACTGCTCAGTTGCTCAGTTGTATCTGACTTTTTGCCACCCTATAGACTATAGCCTGCCAGGTTCCTCTGTCCATGGGATTTTCCAGGCAAGAATACTGGAGTGAGGTGCCGCCCCCTCCTCCAGCAGATCTTCCCAGCCCAGGGATTAAACCTGTATCTCCTGCATTGGCAGGCAGATTCTTTACCACTAGTGCCACTTGGGAAGCCCATTCTGGATACAAGGGGGTCACTTTTCCTAACTCCTCTCTGGCTTAGGCTGGAGTTATTTTACCTGGAATGTCAGTGAGTCCCTATTGGACCTTGCCCATTGATCCCTCACTCAGCAGAAACTCACATGATAGATTTCAATTGGAGACACTGACCAATATCAGAATTTCACTATAAGAAACCACCTCCCTCCTTCTAGAGTTTACTACCCATAGGAAATCCTAGGGATCATCATCTTTCTCTTCTGCCACCACAACCCTACATGTTCCAACCTTGGCCATAAGCAAACGTCAGCTAGTAGGCCGGGATTAACAACTGGATGTGCTAAGACACATGAAAAAGGAAGTAGTCAGGGGCTAAAGAAACCATCTACTAATCCAGGACTGAACAGGCAACAGGAACACCCTACTGAATCTGTCTGCTCGTGTCTGTCAGATGCTGGTCAGTGGCCAAACCTCTCTAGACAAACAGGGCAAGATTCCATATCATGGTACTTTCTTTTTAGGGTCCATGTCATGAATTGGTAACCACTCTAGCGTACTCCATCACGACATATTTAAAGCAGAATAATAGGCTGGCTGGGTCATGACACTGATTTAAAAAGGTATCATTTCAGTTTTAAGTTTCATGGGATCTGGGAGACGATTTGGTGTAAATGACTTGTTTTATGGATGAGAAAACAAAAAGCTCATAAAATGATTCACCCAATGAAGAGCTCTATGCCAGGAGAGAAGGCAGTGGTTGTGAATTTAACTTACCGTCAACCACTACACTCCATCCTGAGTATTCCGTTCCTTTTCATCCGACTCAGGACTGAATACTGGAACAGCGCGTCACTGTAGAGGCCACCTTGGGTCTTCTCCAGTTTATAGCTAAAATAAACAATTTGCTTGCAAAAGTTGGTACCTTTTTCTTTTTTTATTGGAGTATAGTTGATTTACAGTGTTGTGTTAATTTCAAGTGTACAGCCAAGTGAATCAGTTATACATACACATATATCCACTTTTTTATTAATAGATTCTATTCCCCATATAGATCACTACAGAGTAACAAATAGAGTTCCCTGTGCTATACAGTAGGTCCTTCTTAGTTATCTATTTTTATATATAGTAGTGTGTATATGTCAACCCCAGTCTCCCAATTTATCCCCCCTTCTCTCTTGGTAACCATAAGTTTGCTCATTATATCTGTGGCCCTATTTCTGTTTTGTAAATAAGTTCATTTTTAAGATTTCACATATAAGGTTTATCACGTGGAGTTTCTCTGACTTACTTCACTCAGTATGACAATGCTTAGGTCCATCCATGTCACTGCAGATAGCATCATTTCATTCTTTTTTATGGCTGAGTAATATTCTATTGTTGCTCAGTTGCTCAGTTGTTTCTGACTCTTTGCAACCCTATGGACTGCAGCACACTAGGCTTCCCTGTCCTTCACCATCTCGCTGAATTGGCCCAAGTTCATATCCATTGAATCGGTGATGCCATCCAACCATCTCATCGTCTGTCATCCCCTTCTCCTCCTGACCTCAATCTTTCCCAGCATCAGGGTTTTTTCCAATGAGTCTGCTCTTCGCATCAGGTGGCTTCCCAGGTAACTCAGCAGTAAAGAATTCACCTGCCAACGCAGGAGACATAAGAAACACGGGATCAATCCTGGGTTGGGAAAATCCCCTGGAGAAGGAAATAACAACCCACTCCAATATTTTTGCCTGGAAAATTCCATGGGCAGAGGAGCCTGGTGGGCTATAGTTCATGGGGCCACAAAAGAGTTGGACCCAGCTGAGTAACTTGACTGCCCACAGATACATACACACACACACACACACACACACACACACACACACATATATATGCCACATCTTCTTTATGTTTTTAGCAACGTTTTGTCTTCACAGCTCACACCTGATCACTGATCTTTTCCCACCAGGGCTGTTTGGACACACGGTCCTCTGTTGTAGCTTCTTGCTACTATTGGCAGATTCTGAAAGATTATAAACCCCATCAGGCTAAAACCAGGTGGGGAAAAGTGTGCACTTAGCCTTGAGGACAGTTAAGGACCATGAAGTCTCATGGAGGATGAAGTTATCCCTTCTCTGTGACATGGTCAGGTACCACTGGCAATTCCAAAGCTTCTGTCCCCTGTGGCCTGTGCCCGTGCTGAGAGCCCCAAGGCTAGTGCATCTGCCTAGCACTGACCAAGGGCTCCTCTGTCCAAGTTTGGGGCTGTAGCCTCAGCATCTTGCCATCATCACTGCTCCAGTCTGACTGCCAGCTCCACAGAGTCTCAAAATGATAACATGGAGTTGTTCTGGCCTCTTGTAGAGCTGGTGAGGATCATTGTTGTGCCCCAGTTACCATGGAAACCCCTTCCACAAATAAATATTTGGATAAGGATGAGCAACAAGCCCCCTTAAAGAGTATGTATTTTTATTTAATGCTGAAAGAATTTGAGGCCAGTGCAAAGGGAAGCTTGGCCAGCAGTCACCAGCTCTTTTCAGAAGGCATGTTGCTTCTCTTTGACTGTGTGCTACCCTAACTTCTTTTCTCTCCCTTCTGCTTGTCTAGTTTCTCTTCTTTTTGTCTTGGTTCTTTTCTCTGCATGTTCTTTCTCCTGTGCATCCCCTCGGCATCTCTTCTCCCTGTTCTCTTGCTTCTCCTTCTCTCACTGCAAAGCAGAGTGCCTTCTGGGCAGCTGAATCTGCATGGAGCTGGTTTTGATGGGCTCTGTTCCTCAAGACCATGAATGACAGGAGCCCCTGTCCCTTGGCTGCATGTCACAGTGCAGGCCTGTGGCCAAGACCCACTTCCGGTGCTTGCTGGAGAGATGCTGAGAGGTCCTCCTGGCCCGAGCACAGATGGTGGGTGATGGAGTCCGGATGCCGAGACTTAGGGCAGGTCAAAACGATGATCGCTCAAGTGTAAACTGTGCTAATTGCTGGGGACAAAGGGAGGGCCCGGCCCCAGTGGAGCGTGTTCCAGGGAGGAGTTCCCAAAGCAAGGGGAAGCGCCAGTTGCTTATACATTGCTAGTAAGAGGTTAGCCTAAGCTTCCAGATTGCCTTGCTTTTAACTCTCATTTATTGATGTAGAGACTGAGTGCTACTATTTTACCCTAGCATGCAAAACCTTATTCTGATCATTTGTAAGTCTTTCCTGACGGCAAAGATATTTTTCTTGAAAGACGTCTCATTTAAAACAGTTTAAAAATGGTAGAGATGAACCTCTTTGCAAAACAGGAAGAGAGACACAGATGTAGAAAGCAAATATATGGACACCAAGGGAGGAAAGAGAGGCTGGGTTGAATTGGGAGATTAGGATTGATATATATACACTATCAATACTATGCATAACATAGATTATCTAATGAGAACCTACTGTATAGCTGAGGGAAACCTACTTAGTATTCTGTGGTGACCTAAATGGGAAGGAAATCAAAAAAAGGGAATTTACTTTGCTCTACAGGAGAAACTAACAACATTGTAGAGCAACTATACTCCAATAAAATTTTTTTAAAAATTACAGATGCATAGATGGATAGATGACAGATCAATAGAAAACTTGCTGGATAGAAAGAATACATATACATACACACAGACACACACATATGAATACACAAATATACAGACACACACATTTGTGGGGTTTTGTTTTTGTTTTTTTGCTTGATTTTTGTTTATTTTGTCTTTTTTTTTGGCCATTAATCTTGCAAGATCTTGGTTCCAGGCTAGGAATTGGAACCAGGCCCCAGCAATGAAAGTATTGAGTCTTAACCACTGGGCCACCAGGGAAGTCCCTCTCTGTCTTTTTTATTTGCACCTTATCTCTTCTTTTTCTCTATTTTTTGGAATTTCTTTAATTTTTATTTTTCCCCTATGAACTTATCCTCAGGATAGAGCCCTGTTCTGTAAGAAAATCCTGGAGTCAGATTTTTATTTGTCTCTCGGGCCTGATAGCAGGACGCGTGCCCTCACCTGCTATCGAAGTGAGTAACGGCGCTGCCACTCCTATGCTGCGCACTGGCTTTGATGTCTGCGTTAATTTATCTAACCCTTTTCATTATGTTTCCTCCACTGTAACATGAGAATAATGTTAGACACCTCACTGGGCTTTAGGGATATTTATGAAAACAATAAATGTGAAAGCTCCTGGTTCATTACAGACATCTCTTCATCATTTCCTTCTCTTTATCTGAAAGTGCGGTACTTGGTTTTTGGCTTTGATCAGCCCCAAGCTGACTGTGTATTTCTGCATCTGACATTACCATCATCACTGTCGTTGTTGTGATGGTAGTTGCTGTCGACTTGGCAGAACAGGAATGGAAAAGACAATTGATGGACTACCGCAGAGTCTCTGCTCATGTTGACAAACAGCTGTCCCCACAACTTAAGGAATGGCTTTGATACACTGTTCCTGTTAGTCGCTCAGTCATCTCTGACTCTCTGCCACTCCACGGACTACAGCCTGCCAGGTTCCTCTGTCCATGGGATTTCCCAGGCAAGAAAACCGGAGTGGGTTGCCATTCCCTTCTCTGGGGGATCTTCCCCACCCAGGGACTGAATCTGTATTACAGGCAGATTCTTCACTGTCTAAGTCACCAAGGAAGTGGCTTTGATATAATTTACAGCAAGTTAATTGTGGAACAATTTGCAACAAATTAAACTGATGTTTGTAAGCCTGTGGTTGTCAAAGTAAGTTTCCCAGTGCCTATGATGTATAGGGCTTCTCTGTCCCCCCAAAGCCGTGTTGACGGCCTGGGATCTCTTCTCCAGTAGATAACAGGTCAGGCAGCATCTTCTCAGAGCCACTGCCAGAGCACCTAAATGGAAAATCACATTATGTGCCTTGGCGATGGCAAGCAAATTAGCATTCCCATCAGCCTGCATTTGCATAGCTTGTTCTGATAGATGAATTAGATGAAAAACATGGAAGGAGAACAAAGCACAGTCATTTGGTATATAGGCTACTCTTCAAGCTCACTCATTTGTCAGATGCTGGTTTTTGAATACATGCAGAGGCTTCTAAACACGTGTTTCCAGCTACATTATTTGTACAGAGAAAAAAAAACTAGCATGTTGACTAACTCATCTCTGATTTTGAGCCAATCACTGAATCAGAACCCACTTCAGCACTGGGTCTCCTCTAACTTGCAGGAATTTTCTTTCGACCTTTTCCAATTTTAAAGCCAGGAAGGAAATAAGGAAGAGGAGAGACAGTGTTATGTAATTTCTATTATGTTTGCCTCTTTTCAAGCTACTTTTTTAAAAATTAAAAAAAAAATTAAATTTTTAAAATTGGAGGATAATTGCTTTCCAGTGTTGCTAGTCTCTGCTGTACAACATATACCCTCCCTCTTGAGCCTACCTCCCACGCCCTCATCCCACCCCTCTAGGTCATCACAGAGCACCGAGCTGAGCTCCTGGTTATATAACAGGTTTCCACTAGCTATCTATGTTACACATGATAGTGTGCAGATGTCAATGTTACTCTCTGTTTGTCCCACCCTCTCCTTCCCCCCACTAGGTCCATAAGTCCTAGATGCAGACATAAAGCAAGGCACTTTCAAAAGAGGGTATGTGCTTATATACAATAACGTATAATTCTAAATGCAGCAAGCTATGATAATACATATCAAAGTTGCTCTTTAGGTCTAGTTAAGACAAGTGAGATCCTGGCTCCAGTCATCACTTCTTTTATGAGTGCTTAATTCTGTGCCTCCTTTAATCTGCTTCTGCATCTCACATCAGTGCATATTAAGGCTGGTCAGCGTGGTTGTCTTCTGGTTCAGAGCTACCTTCCTAAATACAGGGGGCTCTCATCATTCTCTTGTTCTGCATATCCTAGTATTAGTCTTTTGTCTACAGTCTTCAACAACCATATGTTGATACTTTGGGCTACTTCTGTTCCTACGTGCTAACACACAAATTCATACAAAAACTTGAAAATCCCCTTGAACTAAAGAAATACGTCTCCTTTTGCCAATTGGGAATGCTTGCCTTTTCACCCCTCTCCACCCCCCCACCCTGCTGACCCGGTAGAAAAGAGTTGGATGAACTTCCTCTACTTTAACTGAAGTCTGAGCAAATGCTGAAAGTCTCTCTCCACAATGGCTTTTATTTCTTACCACCAAACTGGTTGATTCCTAGTTTACATTATATTTTTGTGAACCTCCACCCCAATCCCAGCCCTATGGCAATATGTTAAACTGCATCCATGGAGGAAGAAGTTCTGGGGACCAAACATATTGCATGCTGACTACTGTTAACAACATTTTGTCATACTTGAAGGCAGCTATGAGTGTAGAACTTTAACGCTCTCACCACTACCATCACGAGGACAAAATGGTAACTATATGACGTGAAGAATGCAATAACTAACCTTATTCGGGTAAGCAGTGCCATCCAAGGGGGCTCTCTGATTCATGAGTACTTTTTATTAATTAATTTATTTAGTTGTCTCTGTCAGGTCTTAATTGCAGCATAGGAGATCCTAGATCTTTTTGCTGCATGTGGGATCTTTAGTTGTGGCCTGAGAAGTCTTCAGCTGTGGCATGTGAGATCTAGTTTCCTGACCAGGGATCAAACCCAGGCCCTCTGAATTGGGAGCGCAGAGCCTTAGTCACTGGACCACCAGAGAAACCACATGATTCATGAGAACTTTAGTTCCACAGGGCACCTTTACCTCCAGTCACCCTCCCTTCTCCCACCCCTTTCTCCTCTCCACCAACACTCTGCTCATCACTCAGCCCATCTTAAGAGTCACTTACACGTCCTAACAATTGTTGGGGATTTTCTGACCTCAGTCAATCAGGTCTTAGTGTCTAGTCTCCCTCTGGTGCCTCCTAAGAAAACTGTTTTCTGTTCATAAGATTTAAAGTCTTACAAACTCTGACTCTTGGCAAAAGGTCAGACTGGGCTATATGACTACTTTTTACTGCTGTACATGGCATCTTGGAATCCAGCCTGTCTTCCTGAGCTGGGCTGTCTCCTAGTTGTCTTCTACACCTCCTAAATAGAGCTGAATGGAGAGCTTGGAGACAGGATGGAAGGAAGGGCACCTTGACAAGGGTCCCTCCCCCCAGGCATTCACAGCAGGCTGCTTCTCCCATACCAGGTCCATGGCTTCTCCCAAGGACAGGAAAAACTACAGAAGCTATTACGCTCTTGCTGGCCGGACCAGATTCTTGGAAGCCACACAATTAAAGGTGGACTCTTTACGTACTGGCAACTGCATTGCTTCATCTCTCTTCTTGGAATTTCGGCAAATGACAACCTTTCTCCAGGAAGCCTTCCTGTCTCAACTCTACCCATTTTGCAAACCATTTGCACAGTTTCTGACTCAGTAAATAAGGTAAAGACCTTATTCTCTCCTCTCCTTCAATCTATCTCCCTACCTGAATATATAACATCATAATTAATTGTTGGTGATCAGCCATTATGTGTATAATTTGGATATGCCTTAGGACTCTAAGCTACTGCATAACAAATGAATGGCATGAGATTTTTAAAGCTGTCCATCTTTCTTACCCCCAAGGCTCCATCTTGAAAGTTTCATTCTACTCTTTTCTAAGGCTTTTCTCATAACTGGCCTGTAGTTCTTTCTTTTGGACACTTCTTATACTATGTGTGAATCTGACTTCCCAGTCAGCCTGGGTGTCCCTCGGAGGGCAGAAGCCAAATTAATCATCTTAATATCCAATCTTTGCTCCTTCCCACCTACCACTTCTGATATGCAAATATTTGGTACTCACTAAATACAACTTATGTAAAATACTTACTGCACTAGCAGGCACTAGAGTCAGACTCTACAGAGTTTATAAATAAACTCTAATTTTAGAGTTTAACTAGAGTTAATCATTCTCAATGGGAACAAGATTTACAGGGTCTTAGTGTGCTAATGGGCTTCCCAGGTGGCTCAATGGGTAAAGAAACTGCTTATAATGCAGGAGACCCCAGAGATATGGGTTCTATTCCCGGGTTGGGGAGATTCTGTGAAGGAGGGCATGGCAACCCACTCCAGTATTCTTGCCTGGAGAATCCCATGGACAGAGGAGCCTGGCAGGCTACAATCCATAGGTCGCAGAGTTGGATATCACTGAGCGACTGAGCACATAATTCTCAAGAAAAATTTCTAATTAGCATGTGTGTGCGTGTTCAGTCTTTTCAGCTGTGTGTCTAACTCTTTGCAACCCTATGGATCATAGCCCACCAGGCTTCTCTGTCCATGGGAGTCTCCAGGCAAGAATACTAGAGTGGGTTGCCATGCCCTCCTCCAGGGGATCTTCCCAACCCAGGGCTTGAATCCCCATCTCCTGCATTGCCTGCGAATTCTTTACTGCTGAGCCATCAGGGAAGGCCCCGCTAATCAGCACCACTGAGCATTCAATGTCCTCACCAAGTGGAATCATCAGGGATCTGATGGTGAGCACTGACGTGTGACAGAGGATGTGGTTGCCAGAGTACAGTCTCTGCTCCCTTTAGGTGATGGTGGAGGCCCGCCCCGACATGTGATGACAGAGCCCCGCCCCTCATGTGATCACAAAGCCCCGCCCCCACATGTGATCACAGAGCTCCGCCCCTGCAGGTGATCACAAGCTTCCTTGAGCCCTTATTTTCTGCAGACTTCAGGTTCCTCATTGATAAAGTGTTGCTATCCCCTCCTGCCCCATCGTGTATTCTTCCCAGTGACTCTTCATGATTTTCTAGATTCTCAACTGAGTGAATTAGAATCATTGGCATTTACCCCACCCAGCCTGGTGGTGGCCACGTTGTAAGTCTCTCCTGGAGGCCTGAAACCAGATGTGAGGTAATTATCCACACACGATCTATTTGGCCTTAGTGCAAAATGTTCATCTTTTCAGATGCTGAAGCAAAATACACTATTCATAACACTCAGTGGTGGGGTTTTTTTTTTTTTTTTCCTTTTTTAAAAATATTTTGGCTGCACTAGCTCTTCATTTGTGGCGCTTGGGCTTCTCTACCTGCGGTTTGCAGATCAGTAGCTGTGGGTCACAGGCTTAGTTGCCTCAGGGCATGTGGGATCTTAGCTCTCCAGCTCATGTCTCCTGCATTGCAAAGTGGATTCTTAACCACTTAACCACCAAGGAAGTCCCCTCATGGCCTTTTGAATTCAGCTTTCTGCCCAACCCTTCTACATGGGTTTTAGACAATCCAACGCACATCTTATCTTTTTTGGATTTTATTAGGAGGTGGGAGGGCCATGGGTGGAGGGACAGGTAAGCCTGCACATGTCCATAAAGGTCTTTGTTACGATCTAGTTTGCATATGTGTTTGCTACTTTCTGCCACTAACTAATCTGTGGAAAGTTCTTTGTGGAAAATATTATCGTCTCTTACTTTGGAATCCCACTTTATATTCTGTCTCCAAATCACCTTTCCTGCTCTATCAAAAGGCTTTGTATTGGAAGAAAGAAAATACTTTGCTTGATATCATATAAAAAAAATCAGTGGCCCATAAAAACACATAAGAAAGTCTGAATGATTAATGATAAATAACAACAATACATGTTAAATAGAAAGATGGGCACAAATTTGTGTAGAGGAGGGTGCAGTTTTTTTCAGATTAAAATTTGCACTGGAGCCTCATAGGGTGGTCTTTACTAAAATTTACTAAATTTCCAATTCATTTACTAAAATGAATTGAAAATTGCATTTAAAAATTTGTTAGACCCATACTTGGTCATTTTCTATCAGTTATAGATACTCTTTTTTATTACTCTGTTTGGGTTGCCATATAGAATATCATAGTGGCTTAAGAGAAATTAATTTTCTTACAGTTACAGAAGCTGAAAATCAAGATGAAGTAGGCCACAGTGTTGGCTCCTGGTGAGACCTCTTGCCTTAGCTAACAGACAGCCACGTTCTCCATGTCCTCACGTGGCCTTCTTCCGTGTGTTCTTATTCCTGGTGTCTCTCCCTTTTTCTCAAGAGGACACCAGTCTTATTGGATTAGGGTTTTATCCTTACGACCTAATTTAACCTTAGTAGTAGTAGTGAACGTTGCTCAGTCATGTCAGACTCTTTGTGACACCGTGGGCTGCGGCCCACCAGGTTCCTCTGTCTATGGAATTCTCCAGATGAAAATACTTGAGTGGGTTGTCATTCCCTTCTCCAGGGGTTCTTCCTGAGCCAGGGATCGAACCCAGGTCTCCTGCATTGCAGGCAGATTCTTTACTGTCTGAGCCACCACGGAAGCCCTGATTTAACCTTAACTACCTCCGTAAAGGGCCCTATCTCCAAATAATGTCACACAGTTGGTTAGAGCTTCCACCTGTGAATTTTGGGAAACACAATTCAGTCCATAATAGTCTTCAAGTCTAGTTTTTGGAATAAAATAGACATGGCAATGAAAGGCTTAGTTTTAAAGCCACCTAGGTGCAACTCACCATCCTTCATTCTAGAAATCTGAAGCTCAGAGGATTCAAGAAGCCATTTGTATTCAGCCTTAGAATGTATTTTTATTTTCCCCCTAATTTGCACCAGGTTGAATTTTGAGATTAACTCTCTGGTTTGGTTTCCAAAAGTTGTTTCCAACACTTTGCTGTAAAAATGTTTGTGCACATGTCTCTCTGTATGTCTGAGTGAAGCTGTAAGGAGTAAAGTTTCTGGGTACCTGCACACTTGACCAAATCCTGTACATTTTACATTAAAATGGCTACACTGGCTCACATGCCTATCTCCCAAGTGTGTGAGTTTCCATTTTCCCAGTATTTGATATTATCCCAATACTTGATGTGCCTTCCTATTTTTGCCAATATCATAAGTGGTATCTCAAATTATTACTTGATTTCATATTTTCCTGATCAGTGATCGAGTTGAATACTTGTTCACAGGTGCATTATCTTGTCAGCTTTCACTTTCTATAAATTGTCTCTATGTTTTCTTGACCCATTTTCTCGTGGATTTCCTGGCTGCTGCTTGCAGATTTACATAAGTTTCTTATATATTCTGCATTACAATCAGTCATGTGTTTTACAACATACTTTCCCTGTCTGGCAACTGTCAGATTTGTGTAGAGAGTCTTTCTCGGAACAAAATATTTCCTCTTTTACGTGGTCAAATCCAAAGTGTTTCCCCTTATGCTATATGCATATGCATCTTGCCTAACAAAGCTTCATTCAATTAAAAAACACAGAGCTAGCCCCCGAAGTTTCTTCTAATAGTTTCACAGTTTTGTCTTTCACCTGTAGACTTTGAATCTACTTGGAAGTTATTTTTGCAAAACAGTTTGAATTTGAGTTCTAATTTTACTTGTCTCTATGTTTTTCAAATTTGCTATCACTGTCTATTACATAATTGATCCTTTTATTATTGATTTGTGAAGCCTCTTCTATGATAAACCAAATTCCTTTTTATATGTGTGCTCTGTTTCTGAATTCTCCATAGACTTATTATTCCTACACATTTTAGTGTTATCTTCTCAGGATTTACATTGAAATTATGTAAACTTTATATGTGATGTGAGGGAGAATTGGAATTTTTATGTGTTTCTTCGCATGGCAGTAGTATAGATTTCCATTTAACTAATTTTTTTTAATGTCCTACTGGCTATTTTATCAATTCTTTCCATGTAGGTCTTGTGCATTTTCATTCACTTGCAGTTTCTTTAAAGTTTTTAGTTCCTATTTTAAATGACATTTTTATTTGTGGATTCTTTGTGAGTTTATTATCTTATTATAAATGTTACTTACTTTCAAAGACATTTTCTGGCTGGTTATTGCTGTTACAGTAGCCTGTTGATTTTCTTGGGCTATGTGAATCATTATTTTATATATTATGATCTTCTTTTTCTACCTCTTATGCCTCTTCTTTCTTTTTCTTATCACTTATTCATTGGCCAGGACTGTCTGTTGAATGAAGAGTGGGAACAGCAGCAAATACCTTTATTACTTTCCCAAGTTCTCTGATAAATAAAAAGATCAAGTCTGAAATGCTTAAAAGATATTTTAGAGGTTTAATGGGAAAATATGGCCTGTCTACTGTTGTTAGAATGAGATTTATCAAGCGTTAAAAGATGGTATACAGATTAGAATTTAATAGTTTCTCCTTGATTTTATCAGAAGCATCAAAAGAACTGAATTAATCAATAAAGTTGCTGGCTATGAAAATTAATGTTAATTTGGTTTTAAGTTCTAAAATCTTCTGTGTCCCACATTTTGGTAACCTTTCTAAGGAAATGGGTATATTTTAAAGAGCGTTTTGAGCAAAGAAGTGACATGAGGTGATAAACATTGGCAGTCACTACAACGTGTGGACTGCTAAAGAATATTCAGATCCATCCAGTCAGCTCTGTGCAGAACGCCCAATGCCCCTGACCGTGACCCTAGGACAAGCCTCCTCAACTTCCCACCTCTACTGGACTCCAAGTCAGGAGTCTACAGAAAGGGCCCTGCCATCCTACTTCACTTTGAGGCTGGGGTCACTTATTCTGTGATAGGGTGCCATTCACCTTTCATGATGGGAAGGGTAAGGGAGGAGCATCTCCAAGGCTCTGGAATTCTGAGGGTAGGTGCTTAGGGGGATGGTGGTCTATTAACAGAAACAGGGAAGGAAGGAGGAGGTGATCTTGAGGAAAAGCCATCTTGGCTTTGATGTCCTCTAGGACTGTACAGTTGCAAAGTCCTTCCGGTGTGAGTCCAGTGTTGGGAACGGAGGTATAACACAGACCAGGGAGATGTAACTGCTGACTTTGTGGTGAGAGATTGGAGACATCACTATGGGTGTGAGGACAGAGAGCGAAGAAGACATACTCTGGGAAAATGTTCTGCTGGAGACACAAAAGGAAGAAAATCAGGACACAGAGGAGGAAAAGGGGGAAAGAGAAAGGGCCAGAAAGTGGGCATGGACCAGGAGGGTGTCTGGGGGCAGAAGCTAAGAGGGAAGAGTTCCAGAGAGTGAAAGGTCAGCGATATCAAGTTCCACGCAGAAGACGGGGCTGAAGAAGAGGCCATGGGAGGACCTTGGTGACCTTCATGAGAGCCCTTTCCTGAGCAGAGGAGGGGGCGGGGACCCTGCCGGATGTGCGGGAGAAGGTGGGCGGGAGGAAGCAGAGGGGGCAGGTGCTGCTGGGTCTCCAGGAGATCTGGCAGTGGGGAGGGAGAGGCTGGGAAGGGCTGGGATGTGTTGTTTGCATTGGGTCTAGCTCCAAACTGTGTCCAACTGTCCCTTCGTCTTCTCCATTCCCGCGGCCATCCCCTCTGGCCTGGTTTTGAGAACAACCTGCAGGTTTTTCTGTTCCCATTTCTCTTCACTCCATGGCTTCCTCCACACTGGGGGCTAAGTCTTCTCCAAGCATTTTGCTGGTCCTGTTTCTCCTAGGATCAAAGATGAAATGAAGGCCAGTATTTCATCCAGCTGCACCAGATTCTCCAAGCTTGGACCTTGACCTCTTTATAGAATCCCCTCCCTTGCAGTCCCCAGAGCCCTAGCCTATACCCCAGCCCCTGTGGGCCCCCCCAATGCACGGGCTTCCCACCCCTACCCCACCCCCTGAACCCAGTAAGACCTTCCAGCTCCCTGCCTCCATCACCTCCACCCAACCATCTCCAAAGTCACTGTCTTATTTCTTTTATTCACACATTTCCTTTATCTCTTGGGCTGGAAACTAATCTTCCAGAATTGTCTTCCTTCAAAAGACATCATCTTTATTTCTTTTTCAGAGGAGGCATTTCTGTTTTGCCAGGGGAGGAGGGGTTTCCCAGGTGGCACTAGTGGTAAAGAATCCACCTGCCAGTGCAGGAGATGCAGCAAGAAATGCAGGTTTGATCGCTGGGTTGGGAAGATTCCCTGGAGGAGGGCATGGCAACCCATTCCAGCATTCTTGCCTGGAAAACCCAGTGGATAGAGGAGCCTGGCAAGTTATAGTCCATGGAGTCATAAAAGAATCAGGCACAACTGAGGGACTGAACACAACACACATGTTGTGGGAAAAGCTGAGGGGCCTGTCTCTTTTAGCCAGAGGGAGTCTGTATTCATCCCATGTGCAAGTCAGAACTGCCCCACCAAGGCCATCTGCAAATGCCCTCTCCACCAGGGAGACCTGATTTCCCAAATTTCATGCTGCTTTAAAACACTGAGTTTACGTATGTATGTGTGTTAGTCGTTTAGTCATGTCCAACTCTTTGCAACCCCCAGACTGTGGCCCTCTGTCCATGGAATTCTCCAGGCAAGAATACTGGAGTGGGTGGCCATTCCCTTTTCCAGGGGATCTTCCCAACCTAGGGATCGAATCTGAGTCTTCTGTACTGCAGGCAGATTCTTTCTGGTCTGAGCCACCAGGGAAGCCCTAAACATATATATATACGTAAACATATATATATATATGAATTTATATCTACACACACACAGCCATCCTATTGCTTTTTTAAGGCAGACCTGGGTTTTACCTATTTTGTATCCTCGTTAGCCTACTATAGGCCTACCTCCTAAGGACGTAATAAATGTGAATTAAATTGTAGGGAAATCTCCTCCAATCCCTAAACAGGCTGAGAGGATGCACAAATGGGCAGGCACATGCAGAGATGGAGTTTTCCGTTGCCCAGACAGAGCAGCTCCGCAGTGGGTGGCGGGTTGGGGTGGGGCTTCTGTGAATTCAGACAGACATCCTATTGTCCTGCCCCCTCCCCCGAGCCCCGGGGGCGAAGGGCGCCTGTCATGCGCTCAGGTTGGCACCTGGTGATGTTTAATTCAGTGCAGTATCACAGACTGTCTCGCTGTTCCCCGTGGGGGTGCATTTTCACTGCAACAAGACTCAACAACGACAAACAGTGACTGTTTATCTACTTACTTACATGTGCCAGTTGTTTCACATAGTTTTCATATTTAAGACTCTCAAAAGCCATGCGTGGTAGGTATTATTATTATTATCTCAGCTTTTCTGGAGGAGAAATTGAGTTTCGTAGGCTTGCTGAAGGTCATGTGACTAAGAATTCAGACCAGCATAAGCCAAGCCCCTGTCCACTTTTTTACTCTTTCTGGACAGGGCTTAACCTCCTCCCTTCCACCTGGAGCCAGCCCTTCCACCCATTCCGGCAGAAACCTCGGTCGAAAGCTCAATAGGCATCCTTCTCCTTAAACTGATGCGAGAAGGGAAGACGGCTTGAGGCCGGTCTATGTTCTGCGCATGCGCAGAATCCCGGCCCTGCAGGTGTGAAGGCAGAGCTATAAATACTTGCCGCATTGTCCCCCATCAGGGCCAAACATCCAGTCAGCGCGCCTTCCCTAGGGGAGCTGATGAATAAATGAGAGATGTCATTCACACAAAGGCAGCCCTGCCTCAGGCTGTGCCTGGTGATTCCAGCTGAATTGTTAAGGGCTGTGAATCTATTTTATGACCTTTATGATGAACCGGAGATCATTACTGTCTCCACTGAGTATACAGTGACCCCATGCCAGGGTGGGAGGGAAAGCAGGCCCCAAACAGCTATTTTCCTGTAGCTGTACTCATTCTCCCACCCTGCTCCCACACCTGGCACCAGGTGATGGGGAAAACGCAGCCAGCTCGCTGATCCTTCCTTCCCCTCTGAAATGTCACAGTATCATCCTTGCAACAATCTAGGCAGCAAGATCTTTTGTTAGAAGCCTAGGGAATTCCCTGGCAGTCCAGCAATTAGGAGTCCATGCTTCCACTTCTGGGGTACGGGTTCGGCCCTGGTTGGGGAATTAAGGCCCCAAGAACTGCAGGGCACATCCAAAAAAAAAAAAGAATTTAAAAGTCCTTCGTGTTTAAACATAACTTGATAGCTTACAAAGAACTTGTGAGCCAGCTGATGAGGGCATGTATGGTGAGCCTCCATGTCTTAAGCAGTTAATCAAGACTCGGAGAGGAGAGATGCTCTCCCTAAAGATACCTGGCAAGTTCAGTTCAGTCGCTCAGTCGTGTCTGATTCTTTGTGACCCCATGGACTGCACCACGCCAGGCTTCCCTGTCCATCACCAACTCCTGGAGCTTGCTCAAACTCATGTCCGCTGAGTAGGTAATGCCATCCAACCATCTCATCTTCTGTCACCCCCTTCTCCTCCTGCCTTCAGTCTTTCCCAGCATCAGGGTCTTTTCCAATGAGACAGTTCTTCCCATCACATAGCCAAAGTATTGAAGTTTCAGCTTCAGCATCAGTCCTTCCAATGAATATTCAGGACTGATTTTCTTTAGGATGGACTGGTTGGATCTCCGGTTGTTAGGGGAAGCACAGTGACTGAAACCGTCCACCCTGGCCAGGCACCATAGTAACTATTTGCATGGGTTGTTTTACGACAGGAGGTCCTGCTAAGGAACATGGAACTAATAAGCCACCACCAACCGGAAGAGTTCAGAAAGGTCAAAAGGAGACACCACATGTCTGACCACCTCCCAGAATCCTTCTCTCTGGCATCCATCTTGGCTGAACAAGGTGTACACCACCAGGAAGGACTCTGAGTCAGAATGATTGGCTGAAGACAACCCGGAAACTAATCCCATCACTGTAAAACCTGAGACTGCAAGCCATGTGGCAGAGCTGTTCTCCTGGGTTCCCTGACCCTCCTGCTCTCCACCCGGGTGCCCTTTCCCAATAAAATCTCTTCCTTCATTGGCACATGTGTCTCCTTGGACCATTCATTTCCGAGTGTTAGACAAGAGCCCAGTTTTGGGCCCAGGAAGGGGTCCTGCTTCCTGCAACACTTGCAGTCCAAGGGGTTCAAGTACCCAGACCCAAATGCAGGTCTCCTGGCTACAGTTTTAGGACCTGCAACTGGCAGGAAGAAACAATCTTGTTGTGCCTTCTTGTACCTTGTTCCTTCTGATCTGCCACCAGGGGACAAGGGGAGGGTTTTGAGATCAACTGGCCTGGCCTCTGCTGGCACCTGTGTGAGGGCGTCCTCCTTCTTGCCCATGTCCAGAATCTATATGTAAGTCTCAGAACCTCTAGCTTGCCCTCTGTCTCAGGCCTCCCAGACCTGGAAGCTAGTCAATAAGTCAGAGCGGAATCTGTGTAATCAGGTTTGGGAGACCCTGTTTAAGGATGTGCGTGTTTAGTCACTCAGTCATCTCTGACTCGTTGTGACCCCGTGGACTGTAGCCCCACCAGGCTCCTCTGTCCATGGGATTTCCCAGGCAAGAATACTGGAGTGGGTTGCCATGCCCTTCTCCAGGGGACCTTCCTGACCCAGAGATCAAACCAGTGTCTCCTGCATTGGCAGGCAGGTTTTTAACCACTGTGCCACCTGGGAAGCCATCTAAGGACAGCCCTGCATAGATAGGCTTTTTTTTTCCCCTTAAGTCTCTTCTCCTTCTAAGGTAGAAAAAGGCCTTTTTTTCCATTCATTCATTCATACCTCCTATTTTTTGAGTGCCTACAAAGTACCAGGAATTGTTCTCCATGCTGGGAATACAATAGTGAATCAAACAGACAAAAACTTCTTCCCCTGTGACACTGACATTCTACTGGGAGAGGCTTTTGTGGAGTATTTCCTGTCTACAGACCAAGTAAGACAGATAATGAAATATACAATACGTTACCTGATGATAAGTGCTGAACAGTCTGGGAGACACACAGCCGCCTGGGGAGACTGGGACTTTCAGAGCGGATGCTTAATTCCAAGTGGAAGGAGTCAGAAGGCCTTACCAAGAGGGTGGCCTTTGTGTAAAAACACTGGGGACTGGAAAATGTTAATTGCTACTCTTTGGCTATGTCCTGATCCTGTAGGAATAATAACCTCAACCACTATTTACTGAGCAGGTGGGGGAGTGATGTTTATCGCCATCTGGGCAAGAAGAACTGAGGGCAAAGGGCACAGCTGGAGACAGGTCCCAAGAGGGAAGTGTAGTAACCAATGAAATAGATGACGACCAGGGTCTTGGGGAATGCAGACTCTTCATGGGCTGTGAGGACCGTTGCAAGGACCTTGACTTTCCTTCCAGAGAAAGCTGACATCATGGGAGGTGGCCTCCTGACCAGGTATCTGGGTTAACAGTGTCGTGCTGAGGGCAGCATTGGGAATGGGCTCTTGGGAGCAATGGTAGATGCGTGGAGACTGGATAGAAACTTTTTCAGAACTTCCAGGGGGCGAGGCTGGCTTTGATCAGGTTGGTGGCAGTGGGAGAGGTGAGGTATATCATAATCTGAGTCTATTTGGAAGGTAGAGCCAATGGGATTGGATGCAGACAGTGTGAGAGACAGAGAGGTCAAGGTCACGATTTTTATCCTGAGTACTGGAAGAAAGGAATTGCCACCTTGGAATCAGGAAGACCATGAGTAGACCAGCTAGGGAGGCAGAATGGAAGCTTCATCTCAGACTTGATTTCTGAGAATCAAGATGGCACAGTGAGAATATTCTGGCTCTGAGCTTACTAGCTGGATGACCCTGGGCAAGTCACCTCACCTCTCTGATTCTCCATCTCTTGATCAACTAAAGGGAGATAGCACCAGTGCTGCCCGCTTCAGAGAAGCGATACAGGACTCAGAGTCCCATAAGGGTGAGCGTAGCATCTGGCACATACCTGGGCTCAGTAAACAGTGGTCGAGGTTGTTATTCCTACAGGACCAGGGCAGAGCCCAAGAGTGGCGATCAACATTTTCCAGTGTCCAAAATGCAGTCTGTGGGTGATGACGGGGGCAGGCACTTCCTTTGAAGTCTTAAAGGTCAGGGCTTTGCCAGCTGCCAACTGAAGACAAAGGCAGCCCGATTTTCCCCCTTGATACTCTTTGTTTCTTGCCTGTCTACCTCAAACCGCCCGCCCGAGGCCAGCTCCCCATGGCGGGGGCGAAGGACAATCCCACCCGAGACGCCTGGCTGCCAGCTGACTTCACAACCCTCCGCACAGAGCAAGGGCTGGCCCCTGCCACCCTCCTGCAGTCCTTCCCCCAAAGCCCACCTCTTGGAAAAGAACACTCCTTCAACCCCACTAACTGGCTAGGCAGGCTTGGTAAAGTTGCTTTGCCTTCTTGGGCTCATTTTTCTCCTCTGTAGAGTGGGAATAATATGACACTTTTCCCAGGGTGGTTGTTCCGGCATCCACGCCCTAGGCCGTAGGTTTGAATTCGGACTTTCTTGTGAATTCTTGCAGAGTTGTGTTGGTGGTATAGTGGTGAGCATAGCTGCCTTCCAAGCAGCTGTCCCGGTTTCGATTCCTGGCCAATGCAGTGTTGGGCTTCCCTTGTGGCTCAGATGGTAAAGAATTTGCCTGCAATGAGGGAGACCCAGGTTTGATCTCTGGGTCAGGAAGATCCCTTGGAGGAGGAAGTGGCATCCCACTCCAGTATTCTTGCCAGGGGAATCCCTTAAACAGAGGATCCTGGTGGGCTACAGTCCATGGGGTTGCATACAGTCAGACACGGCTGAGCGACTTTCACTTGTGAATTCTTTCACAAGTTCCTTAAAGTGTCGGTGGCTTGGTGTCCATGTTTTATTGTTTTCAACTTTGGTTTCTAATTCACTCACCATGGCATGTGGGATCTTAGTATCCCCATCAGGAATTGAACCCACACACCCTGCAGTGGAAACACAGAGTCTTAACCAGGACTGCCGGGGAAGTGCTCAGTGTCCACATTTTACCGCAGAAGTTGTAATAACACACACCTACTTCATAGGGTTGCTGTGAGAAGCAGTGTGAGTAGAAATGTTTAAATTAAGAGTCTCACACATGGTAGGTTCTCGAAAACGTGAGCTGTTATGATTGTGTGAAGAGTACTGGTAAGTGCTTCAAAATGCGCTTTAAACATATGGCTTCATGTTTTTACACTTGTCTTGAATTTATGACGTTCCTAAGCCCATCCTCTTTCTATATTGTTACACAGAAGTGCTGAGATAGATTAAAAACATTAAACTTTTTTTTTTAGGGAAAACTTGCCTGACATATTGGAGAAGGAAATGGCAACCCACTCCAGTATTCTTGCCTGGAGAATTCCATGGACAGTGGAGCCTGGCAGGTTGCAGTCCGTGGGATCGCAAAGAGTCAGACACGACTGAACAATTTTCACACTGCCTGACATATATTAACTCATCTCAATATTCAGAAAAATTTTGCCAATAATTCTTCAACAGAATGAAAAAAAAAATGCCTCCAGGTGATTTGACTTGTTGTTTTCATCACTGAGTTTTCTTAGTTCAAAGTCCGACGTCTCTTCCCTGTGTCCAGGGCTGTGATTGACCCGAAGTCAGGCTTCATGTCTCCCAGGAGGTCTGGGCTTGTGTGTGAGCTGAGGTCTGCAGACTGAGCACAGAAGATATATGGGTCAGAATGCATTTTAAAAAGATGGAGAAATATCTGAGTGACCTGAGATTTATACAGATGAGAACACACTGAAGCATCAGGTCAACATGTTTGCTAAGACAGTCCTCAATGGTTGCCAACTATGTGTCCGAAGGCCAGATTAATCCCTGCTCCAGACAGACGTTCACGGCCCGGCTCAAAGGCACGGCTCCAGGACACAGCTGCCCCTCTGTTACGCTCAAAAAGGTATCCTCAGCTACCCTCAGCCTCCCTTAACCAAGCCCTCCCAGAGGTGGGCCAAACCTACCCTAGAGGGGTCAGGTCAAGAAGCAACAGTTAGAACTGGACATGGAACAACAGACTGGTTCCAAATCAGAAAAGGAGTACATCAAAGCTGTATATTGTCACCCTACTTATTTAACTTATATACAGAGTATATCATGCTAAATGCCAGGCTAGATGAAGCACAAACTGGCTTAAGATTGCTGGGAAAAATATCAATAACTTCAGATATGCAGATGATACCACCCTTATGGCAGAAAGTGAAGAAGAACTAAAGAGCCTCTTGATGAAAGTGAAAGAAGAGAGGGGAAAAGCTGGCTTAAAACTCAACATTCAGAAAACTAAGATCATGGCATCCAGTCCCATTACTTCATGGCAAATAGATGGAAAAACAATGGAAACAGTGACTGACTTTATTGTTCTGTGCTCCAAAATCACCGCAGATGGTGACTTCAGGCACGAAATTAAAAGACAACTGATCCTAGGAAGAAAAGCTATGACCAAACTTGACAGCATGTTAAAAAAGAGAGACATTACTTTGCTGATAAAGGTCCATCTAGTCGAAGCTATGGTTTTTCCAGTAGTCAAGTATGGATGTGAGAGTTGGACTATAAAGAAAACTGAGCACCAAAGAATTGGTGCTTTTGAACTGTGGTGTTGGAGAAGCCTCTTAAGAGTCCCTTGGACTGCAAGGAGATCCAACCAGTCAATCCTAAAGGAAATCAGTCCTGAATATTCATTGGAAGGACTGATGCTGAAACTGAAAATCCAATACTTTGGCCACCTGATGCGAAGAACTGACTCATTCGAGAAGACTCTGATGCTGGGAAAGATGGAAGGCAGGAGAAGGGGATGACAGAGGATGAGATGGTTGGATGGCATCACTGACTCAATGGACATGAGTATGAGCAAGCTCCAGGAGTTGGTGATGGACAGGGAAACCTGGCATGATGCAGCCCATGGGGTTGCAAAGAGTTGGACATGACTGAGCGACTGAACTGAACTGATTGCTGGGCTTACCCTAGAGGTATCTGTTTCCACTGGCACGTTCCTTCTCACTCAGGTAGATGAGCTGGTCTCTGTATCCATGTCTGCTTACTGACCAGCTGGGTGATGTGAGACCTACTGTTCAGATCACAGAAGACCTTTGAGACTTAGTTTCCCTGTGGGCAAACTCAGATCCCATTACCCGTTCCTCAAGGTGGTGGATCATGGATGGATTTTGTAAAAAGTCAGGCGACAATCACTGCATGACTGAAGTCATGAAATTAAAAGACACTTGTTCCTTGGATGAAGAGCTATAACAAACCTAGACAGCATGTTAAAAAACAGAGACATTACTTTGCCAACAAAGGTCCATATGGTCAAAGCTATGGTTTTTCCAGTAGCCATGTATGGATGTGAGAGTTGGACTGTAAAGAAGGCTGAGTGCTGAAAAATTGATGGTTTTGAATTGTGGTGCTGAAGAAGACTCTCAAAGAGTCCCTTGGACTTCAGGGAGATCAAACCAGTCAATCCTAAAGGAAATCAACCCTGAATATTCATTGGAAGGACTGGGTGACAGAGGATGAGATGGTTGGATGGCACCACTGACTCAATAGACATGAATTTGAGCAAATTCTGGGAGATAGTGAAGGACAGGGAAGCCTGGTGTGCTACAGTCCATGGGGTTTCAAAGAGTTGGACACGACTTAGTGACTGAACAGCAGTGACAAATCACTGCAAGTCACCACCCCCTGACCTGGCTTATGCCCTTCTGTCTTTGCGCATTTAAGTCCCTGGTTGGGATAGAGTGGCGAATAGCTTTCTGTCATCTAGAGCATAAAGAAGATTAACAAGCTCCAAGAGGCCAAGGCCAAGTACTTGCTTCTTTTGTCAAAACTCTTTTCAACTCTCTGGCTGTTGGTATAACCCAGGCCACCAGGGGCATTTAGAAAGAGTAGCCAACACCTACTGAGTATGCCGTCCATCCAGGCACACTCACAGGATCCTCTTGCCATTCACCCTGGGTTCTAATTGAGTTCACTCCACAGATACATGCTGGCTTTGGAAAACCATTTCCCTTGTCTTGAGCTGGAATTTCCTCCTCTGTAAAACGGGTTGTAATAAGAGGTCTGTATATGTCACGTTGTTGAACTGTTTGTCTCTGTCTGCTGACCAACAAGCATAATATCTAGCCAATTGACCCAAGGACTAAGGTGCATTGTTATTAATTAAATGCTAAAGTCCTGGGTATCATTTAGTTTCCCAGGTCTGCACTCCTCACCTATTTCTGATAACCTCTTAAAAGGCGGGTAGCTTGAAGGTAGATTCTCCCATTGGCTATAGGAAAATTCCCCTGGACCAGTTCACCTCTGTGCCTTGTGGATCCCCAGCACCCTCCTTCAAGAACCAATAAGCAAGGATTTCTCTTAGTGAGGAGGGCTTTCCCAAGCTGAGAGAGTTACGAAGTCAGGGACTAAGCATTTGAAGGAGGAGGGTAGAACGTAAGAGGAGAGGAGGAAGGCTTTTGCTGTCATTCAATTCTATGCCCCAGCTTTATTCAGACCCAGGGAAGGGGAGGTGACTTGCCTAAAGTAACACAGATATTTGGTAGCAGAGAGTTTTTCTCTGGAAACCAGAACTGCCTCTTTCTACTTATCTCTTCCTTCAGCTACTGCCCAAGAGAAGGTGGCCTTTTTTCCCTTTAGAAAGCAGAAGAATTTCCTTGGTGGTCCAGTGGCTAAGATTCTGCACTCCCAATGCAGGGGGCCCAGGTTTGATCCCTGGTCAGGAAACTAGATCCCACATACTGCAACTAGATTCTACACACAACTAAAAAAAGATCCTGCATGCTGAAATAAAGATCAAAGATCCCACATGCCATAGCTAAGACCTGGTGCAGCCAAGTAAATGAAGGAGAAGCAGAGATCTGAGAAGCTTTCAGTACAGTTGTCTGATAGCACACACCATCTTGTTGTCATTAGCAAATCTATTTCCCTAATTGGCTTCTTTCCATAAAGAAACTGGAGCCAACTGACATGTGTCTACTCTTATTTAATCCCGAGAGTCTGGTCAGGATCAACTTAATAGTCTTATTTGATTATTTGATTCGACTTTCCCAAAATGTGCACTCTTTTTCTATTGGCTGGGAAAGCTGTAGTCTAAACACACATTTGCTCATGTGCCCGGATGCTCACATGCACACATACACACATGTATGTGTGTATGCATGCATACACACATTTAGGATGCATGAGTGTGTATATGGTGCCCACGGGAGAGGGTGTGACTTGGTGGATCACACTTCATCACACTTTTGAAAAGATATGCTTGCTATCCCTCCCTGTTGGCATGGGAACTATGCAACAATGGAAGACATGGAGCCATGCCTTACGTACCTCTGTGCCAGAGAATCTCACGATGGCCCTTGCATGGTTGATGGATGGCACATGTATGCAGGCACAGAGTTTCAGAAGCAATCACGGTAGACCCAGGCCTCCTGCGGGTCCACAGCTCCACCCTGGTTTTCTGCTGGAGTGCAGAGGGTCCACCTAGGGCTGAGGTGTGAGGACACTTCTCTTCCCATGTCATCTCTGGTCAGTTAAGTATGGCCATCTAGGGTGTTCATTGTGAGACTGACTTGGGTCGGGTGGGGGTGGGGTGGGGTGGGGAGGGCAGGCTTGCTGTGCTTTACTTGGGGGTATCATGGCCAGCTGACTCCGAGTCATGAAAAAACAAATTGTGTGAGCTGATTGGGCTGCTAAGGAAATGGTAATGTGGACACAGCAGGAGAAGGAGAGAGTGGGACAAACGGAGAGATGGCTGTGCTGTGCTTGGGTGTTCAGTCGTGTCTGACTTGTGACTCCTTTGGACTGTAGCCCGCCAGGCTCCTCTGTCCTTGGGGATTCTCCAGGCAAGAATACTAGAGTGGGTTGTCATACCCTCTCCAGGGGATCTTCCCGACCCAGGGATCCAATCTGAATCTGCTGTGTCTCCTACATTGCAAGCAGATTCTTTACCTGAGCCATCAGGAAACAGTGCCATGTGTAAAACAGGTAGGCAGTAGGAAGCTGCTACTGCTACTTAGTACTGGGAGCTCAGCTTGGTGCTCTGTGATGACCTGGAGGGGTGGGTTGGGAAGGGGGAGCTCAAGAAGGAGGGGATCTGTGTATACTTCGAGCTGATTCATGTTGCTGGACAGCAGACACCCGCACAACATTGTAAAGCCGTTCCACTCCAATAAAAAATATCATGCAGGGCCCTATAATCCCAAACATTGTAATGCTTTATTTACATTATGTGGCTCCAGGGGGCTAAAATCAGGTCTCTCTCTCCACTGAGTGCAGGAAACAAAGTGATCCCCCAGTTCCCAGGGAAACAGTGGGCCTTTCATTACTCACTTTACAGCTTATCTTCTGGAAATCTTACTTCCAGCCTGAGGGGTGGGAGGAGCCATGGTTGGCTTGTTTACTCCTCTCAGAAGCTGCAGCTTGTGGCCCAGAGTGGAGACAAGAGAAGTCTTAGGGCCTCCCTTTTCCCCTTAGTTAGGAACACCCCAAGCTCCTCTGAAGTATGGTTTTGATGTCAGAACCCACCAGATAGTGTGTTAATGACAAGGGGGGGGGGGGGTTGGTGGCCCAAGTCCTGCTTTTTGTCCAGTGAGGCTGGTCTAGGAGCTCACCAGTGGGTTCTGACTGAAGAGCTGAGGGAAGACTTTCCTGGGCTCTTCCATTCAGTGTTCAATTCTACACGCACCTGATGTGCAGCTTTCAAATGCAAACGTGTATGTTTGATGAGTATTTCATAGCTTATAAAGCCTTTTTGTATTATCTGTTTGGAGCTGTGGAAACCCCAGAGACAAGGCATTATTATTCTTATGTTACAGACGAAGGAACTAAATTCAGAAAAGTGGAAATGATTTTCTGGTGGTTATAGTCTTACTCAGGCTTCCTGGAAGCTCAGCGTCTGCCTGCAATGCGCAAGACCTGGGTTCTATCCCTGAGTTGGGAAGATCCCCTGGAGAAGGAAATGGTAACCCACTCCAGTACTCTTGCTTGGAAAATTCCATGGATGGAGGAGCCTGGTAGGCTACAGTCCATGGGATTGCAAAGAGTTGGACATGACCGAACAACTTCACATAGGCTTACTCAAGGCTTCCCTGGTGGCTCAGAAGTTAAAGAATCTGCCTGCAATGCAGGAGACCTGGGTTCTATCCCTGAGTTGGGAAGATCCCCTGGAGAAGAGAATGGCTACCCACTTCAGTATTCTTGCCTGGAGAATTCCATGAACAGAGAAGCCTGGTGGGCTACAGTCCATGGGATCACAAAGAGTTGGACATGACTGAGTGACTAACACTATAGCCTCACTCAACAACTAACCATGACTTAGCCCTAAGTCATCTGGCTCTACAAGGCCCTATTCACTGTAGCACGTATGCATTCCTGAGCCAGACAGAAATAATTCTTGGGTCTTAGCTCTTTGGGATTATATGTACCAGTCTTTCTCTGCAATAGCACAGATAAATGGGAGCTGATACAAAAAGCCTGCTTATTGTTTTGGAAGAGATGAGAAGGAAAAGCAAGTGAAATTTTGATTGCCTAGAGGGATTGCCAAAGAGTATTGTCATGTGCTTTGGAAAGTTGGTATAGTGTCAGCAATTAACATCTGTAGGATGCCTTTGTTAGATCTTGCCTAGATATAGAGGGGGAGGTAAGATGGGATTTCGGGTTCTCATCTGATCTAGAGGGCCCTTGAGTCTTTTAGAATTTCTATGGCATCGCCTCTCAGGTACGCTCAGTCACTCCTCATGCCTTCTCCCATCATGGAATCTGAGAGCTTGGCCTTCCTAAGGCACCTCCCAAAGATACAGAACACTCCTGTCAGCATCTTCCCAAGGCTGCTAAGAAAGCAACCACCTCCAGACTATCTCCATGCAGCAATGCCCTCCATAAAGCCTGACAACTCCCTAGTTGCTGGGTCATTCCACATTGAAGGAGATGGCTAGGTTTGGTTTTTTTTTTTTTGGATGGGGGGAGAGTGCTGTACTGGGTCTCTGTGGTATGGGCTTTCTCTAGTTGTGGCCCATGCACTTAGTTGCCCAATGATATGTGTGATCTTAGTTCCTGACCAGGAATCGAACCCAAGTCCCCTGCATTGGAAAGCAGATTCCTAACCACTGGACCACCAGGAAAGTTATTAGATTTTTTTTTGTTTGTTTTTAAAGGACCCACGATTTGATGTCCAAAAACACTACTATATTTGAAGTCAGTATACTAAATATCATCGCCACAATTAGGCAAAAAACATGCCCTGTGTTTAGGAATTACAAAGACATGATGCAAAATTCTTTGATTTTACTAAGAAAAATATTTAAATATAAATTTAGGGCAAGCAATTTGTTATTGTTTAGTAGTGTATAAAATATCTTATACAAGCATAGTGGGTTAAATAGTAAAAGTGACACAGAAATCATTGAAATTTAAGAAACACTCACAAATGACCAATAATGAGCAAAATGTTTCTTGTTAATGGTAGGACATGGCAGCAATGATAGCTTTTACCACGTGAAGATGTCGATGTTATGTGGTAGCCTGGACGGGAGGGGAATTATCAGGGTCCCAGGATCACAACCCACAGGAAGAAAGCAGACCACCAGCTGACTCTTGGCTTTGGGAAAGTTCACCAATTACGGCTCTCTGGTTACAGATGAATTGAGTTGTCCTTACCCTTTGCGGTTATTTCTAAGAAGTCAGCTATTAGGCTTTGGTCCCTGAAGTGCACTATTCTTCCAGATTACTGAGAACCAAAACAAGGCCCCTGGTTTTCCATAGTGCTGTCTATTCTGTGGCAAGGGAGGGAAAGGAGGAAGATGGGAAGAAGTTTGGATTTATTATGGGATTAAGAGCAGCAGCTATGTTAAGTGATCTGATTATTTTGACTTTGGACACAGAGGCTACAGAGGACTCCTGTCTCTCAGACTCAATATCTATATTATAAACAGGGTTGTAAATATCTCTTCTTAACGTAGACCCAAGTCCATACAAGGAACCAAGCAGAACTAATTCTGGGAACTTCTCCTAAGCTGTGCAGATACAGAATGACTTGTTTGGGAATCCGATGAGAACTACAGGAACTGGAGACCAGCAGCATGATAATGTCACCAAGACTCTAGATAAATGTTCCAAGAGAGCTATCATCCCACAAGGATCTGTAGACCTAAACTTGAATCCCTGCTCAGCCACTAATCTCAGCTGAACTGCGCTGCTTGAAAGTCCTTTTCTACCTGGCATTTCCTCTTTTCACATCCATAACTGAGCCCCACTCTAAACTCACAGCATCTCAAACTTGATTCTTCTTCCTCAAAAAACAAGACCATGCAGGGTAAAGTACTCCAGCTCCCGACCTTCTCTACCATCATGAAGTCAAACTTGTCAGCTTGTCAGCCTTTCCTCCATGGTCAACTCCTTTCCTCCCAGGTCAGAGGACAAGGTGTCTCCAGTTCCTTGTGGTCCCTGATCACCCCTTCTCACTTTCCTAAGACTTTGCATCAACAACTGCCTCTTTTCTCTGTTGCATCTTCAACCTCTTTTGTTTCCTGGCTCTTTGCTGTCTGCTGATAGACATGCCCAAGTCTTTCTTTCCCCCATAAAACCTCTCTCCTGACTTTAAATCCTCCTCTAGCCAACCTGTCTTTCATTTTCCTGAAAAAGTCTTGTGCTCTTGAAATAGATGTCTACAATTCATTGTCTGTACCACTTCATAAAGCCATCACTCCTCAGCCCCTTTCTGTCTGGGCTCCCTCTCTGCTCTGCTTCTGACCACTCTAGCCAAGGTCAGCATGCATGGGGGGTTGATGTCATACCCACAAATGCTTTCTAGCTCTGTGTCGTCAGACTTCCCTTCTCCTCTAACATTGTGGTCATGAACTCCTGACTCCCTTGGCATCTCTTTTGTTTCAGCTTGCACCTCTTCAATGATCCTTCCGTGACTTCCTCACGGAAGACACCTCAGCCTTCCCCTTAAATCCGCTGTTCCCAAGAATAAGACCTTGACCTACTCCTGTTCTTCCAATAAATGTTCTTTGAATGGTCACATAACTCATTGCTTTAAGCACTCTCTGTGGCTTAAAGACCACCACAATCCTATCTTCTGCCCCACTCTCTTCCTTGAGAGCCATGCTTGCCCTCCAACTGCCTACAAGTCTTGGCCAATTATCCTTTCTCATCTTATTTCTCCTCCTTCGTATAGTCTCACTTTCTTATTTCATAATCTGTCACCCATCTTGACAGCCACGTGAAAAACTTGACATCATTCTATACTCGCCTTTCTTTTTCATCCCCCACATCTGAGCAGTCACCAAGTCCAGCTGACTTGACCTCTTAATTCCTTTTCCAATCTGTCCCTCCCCTCTCTACTTCTGCTGCCCTAGTTCAGATCCTATTAGCTCTTACTCAGCCTTTTGAAATCCTCGCTTCTATATTAGTCCATCAGAATCCACTCTCCAAATGAAAACAGAATGTTCTGTCTACGTGTAAACATATTATTCCCCTGCTTAATCCTTCAGAAGCTCCCTATTATCCTGCAGAAATCATTCCAGTCTCTTTACCAAGGCAACTGCCTGTTTTTGCTCTGTATGTTCCCGTATTGACCAACTGCTGTGGTCCCCATCCACTCCCTGTTCTTGCACACCTGTGCTTCTGCACACGCACAGAATGTCCTGCCTTTCTTTCACTGCCTGGCTAACTCATTCTCCTTCAGAACCAAATTCAAGCATCGGTTCTTCTGAGAAGCCTCCTCTAACTCTGCAGGAGGACCCAGTGTTCCCCCTCGGCTCCCATAACCTCTTAAAATCTGCATCTCTCTCTTTCTCTCTCTCATCACTTCCGTTGCCAAATTATATCTACATGTTTGGTGGATGAGTTTGCTCCTGTACAATATGGTAGATTCCTTAAGAACAGGAACTAATTCATCATTGGAGTCTAGTATCTGACACAACAGTCTGGACACAGTAGGCACTTAATAAATGTTTGAATGGAACAGAACCACCTGGTTGACCTTTGGAAGTCACTTTCTCTCTCTGGACCTTGGATCCTTCATCTATCAGTGAGCGGGGGCCGGGGGGTGGGGAGTGAATGAAATGGTCTCTATTAAAGGTCATTCCGTCTGTAACTTCCTGTGCTTTGCTTGCTTCTGAGCAAGGAGGTGTTGACAGGGCAGGGTTGTCCACATGTCTATTTTTTTTTTTTTTCATTGTATTGTTGCTGGAGTCGATTTAAAAAAAAAAAAGAAGAAAATAATAATAGCTCACATTTACTTCATGCTCCTTGGTGCAGACACCCTTGAAAGTTCTTTCATAATTTTTTTTTATATGTATTCCTACCCCATAAGTGGGCATCATTATCCCAATTTTCATGTGGGGAAACTGAGATAGGTAGTAATCTTCCCAAAGTCACATGGGGAGAAAGAGATTGCAATAACATGAAACTCAGCTCCTGACATAAGAGTGTGTGCTCATGACCATGATACTTATGATGCACAGACAGACAACCGGGTGGAGAGACACACTGATGGAGAGGCATGCAAAGGGAAAGGAGGAAAATGAACACTGCACGGAAGAACAGAGACAGGAGGGAGGTTGCAACTCATCCTCTGATGCCCACATGCCCACGTGACATCTGCCTGAGCTCAGCACGTGATGAGCAGAAGGGCCGAGGCATGCAAGCTACCCATGGCCTTCGAGGCGTTGAATGGATGACAAAGGAAGAGTTTGTACAATTGGACTCTGTGGGGCGTCTTGGGGCATAATGAATTCTTCCTGCATTTGTCATTATAGTGCTAATTAAGCTACATTTTGTGGGCTTTAAAGTGGCTCTGGCCAGAATTTCCTAGATATTTTATTGTCGTTTAGCATGAGTCAGGCTTGAGTTAATGGACACGGGCTGCTTCATCCACTCTGGTTGGGGCCCCACCATTGCTATTATATCTTTTGAGATTCATCCTGCTGACACTAATCAGCAAGTATTGATTTAGACATTGTACATTTCCATAGGAATTCCATTTTAATTCAACATTAGAGTGCCGATTAAAATGCAAAGGCAAGGGCATGCAGAAGTCACCTTAAAGCATTACTGTCTCGGGGAAATCTGCTGGATTTAGTCACTCTGCCAGCTCGGCTTGGGGTAAGACAAAGACCAAACAGGAAGGAGTAGCCTCCTTCATGAGTCACATGGAGGCCCTATAGCTGCTTGAGGATGTGGCCCATTGGTCAAGGCTTGAGGAGCAGCGATGGAGCAGAGGGAAGTAGCTCAGAGTGTGAGTGGGGAAAGGGACCCTCTGAAATATAGCCCTACTAAGATGAAGCAGCACTTTGCAGCATCCTTGAAGAAAAATGGAAATGGGGACCTGTGATGTGGGACAGCAGGCATCCAGCCTGACCATTAAGACCAACGGAAAAGCATGGGGATTGGGATTCAGATGCTTTCTCAAGCTGAGAATGCCCCCATCCTCCTTACAAATGCAAGGCTTCTCTGAGAGGTATATAGAGTGAAACTGAGTCTTCAAAATGCCTGTGTTCCAATGGAATATTACTCAGCCATAAAAAGGAACACATTTGAGTCAGTTCTAATGAGGTAGAGAACCTAAAACCTAGCATACAGAGTGAAGTAAGTCAGAAAGAGAATGATAAATATTGTATACTAACGCATATTTGGAGAAGGCAATGGCATCCCACTCCAGTACTCATGCTTGGAGAATCCCAGGGATGGGGGAGCCTGGTGGGCTGCCATCTATGGGGTCGCATAGAGTCAGACATGACTGAAGCAACTTAGCAGCAGCAGCAGCAACGCATATATACGGAATCAAGAAAAAATGGTACTGAAGAATTTATTTGCAGGGCAGCAATGGAGAAACAGACATAGAATAGACTTATGGACATGGGGAGAGGGGAGGAGAGGGTGAGATGTATGGAGAAAGTAACTTGGAAACTTACATTACCATGTGTAAAATAGATAGCCAAAGGGAATTTGCTGTTATGTCTCAGGAAACTCAAACAGGGGCTCTGTATCAACCTAGAAGGGTGGGATGGGGAGGGAGAGGGGAGGGAGGCTCAAAAGGGAGGGGATATATGTGTACCTATGGCTGATTCATTTGAGGTTTGACACAAAACAACAATATCCTGTAAAGCAATTATCCTTCAATTAAAAAATAAATAAAAAATTTTAAGAATGCCTGTATTCTTTTTTATTCTTTCTCTGTGAGATCAATAGACAGGTTTCGCTCATCTTGTTCATCCCTGTATCTCTCTACATCTTTGGTTTGCCCGGATCCCATCATCAGCACCCATTGCCATCAGCTGGTCTCCCCTGGGCCCAGGAACACCAAGGATGGCCATCAAGAACCAAAAGCCAGGAGAGAGGTGAGGGGCAGACTCAGAGCCTTCAAAAGGGGCCCAGTCCTCACACAGCTTGATTTCAAATTCTTCTCTGACCCACTGAAAATGGCCTGAGGAGGTTTTTGAATTCAGATAGTCAGTCTCTCTGAGAGGCAGGATATGAGTTGGAGTTTGAAGCCCTATGATGGATGCTGTGCATCTCAATGGCTCCTGATCCTAAAGCCATCTGGGTTAGTAGGTGTCTTCATTTCACTTATCGTCATAGCATCATACAGAGGATTTCTTTGTATGGATGGCAAATGAGGAATATTGAGAAAAGTCATAGAAACGATTTGTAAAGACCTAAGTGGGAAGACATTACTTTGCCAACACATGTCCCTCTAGTCAAGGCTATGGTTTTTCCAGTAGTCACGTATAGATGTAAGAGTTGGACTATAAAGAAAGCTGAGTGCCGAAGAATTGATGCTTTTGAACTGTGGTGTTGGAGAAGACTCTCGAGAGTCCCTTGGACTGCAAGGAGATCCAACCAGTCCATCCTAAAGGAGATCAGTACTGGGTGTTCATTGGAAGGACTGATGCTGAAACTGAAACTCCAATCCGTTGGCCACCTGATGTGAAGAGCTGACTCATTTGAAAAGACCCTGATGCTGGGAAAGATTGAAGGCAGGAGGAAAAGGGGACGACAGAGGATGAGATGGTTGGATGGCATCACTGACTCAATGGACAGGGGTTTGGGTAGACTCTGGGAGTTGGTGATGGACAGAGGCCTGGTGTGCTGCAGTTCAAGGGGTTGCAAGGAGTCAGACATGACTGAGTGGCTGAACTGAACTGAACTGAAGTGGGAGGAGGCCAAGAAGTAGCTCCACCTTTGGGTCCATGGGAATAAGACTGGTCAAGATGTTGTTGGAGCTGAAATGAGGGAAAGAAGCTCTTGGGTTGCAACAGGAGACATTAGTAGGGGTGGGACTTGAGGGCATTATGCTAAGTGAAATGAACTAGAAAGGAAAAGACAAATACTATTTGATCTCATTTATACATGGAATCTAAAAACCAAACAAACTCATAGAAGAACAGGACAGATTGACAGTTGCAAGAGGTGGGGAGTGCAGGATGGGGAGAAACGGGTGCAGGTGGCCATAAGGTGCAAACTTCCAGTTATAAGATGAGTAAGTCCTGGAGATGTGATGTACATTATGGTTGTTGTTCAGTTACTCGGTCATGTCCGACTCTTTGCAACCCCGTGGACTGTAGCACACCAGGCTCCTCTGTCCTCCACTATCTCCCAGAGTTCATTCAAATTCGTGTCCATTGAGTTGGTGATGCCATCCAACCATCTCATCCTCTGTCGTCCCCTTCTCCTCCTGCCTTCAATCTTTCCCAGCATCAGGGTCTTTTCTAATGAGCCAGCTTCTTTGTACCAAGTGGCCAATGTATTGGAGCTTCAGCTTCACCATCAGTCTTTCCAGTGAATATTCAGGGTTGATTTCCTTTAGGAGTGACTATAGTTTGACCTCCTTGTTGTCCAAGGGACTCTCAAGAGTCTTGTCCAAAAACACAATCTGAAAGCATCAATTCTTCAGCTCCCAGCCTTCTTTATGGTCCAACCTCAAATATGTACATTACTACTGGAAAAACCACAACTTTAACTAGATGGACCTTTGTTAGAATTTTTTTTAACAGCATGGGGACTATGGTTAATAATACTGTATTACATATTTGAAAGTTGTTAAGAGACTAAATCCTTTTCTTGGTAATTTTTTAAAGATTCTTTTCAATGTGGACCATTTTTGAAGTCTATTGAATTTATTACAATATTGCTTCTGTTTTATGTTTTGTTTTGTTTTGCCCTCAAAGCACGTGAGATCTTAGCTCTCCGATCAGGGATTGAACCTGCACTCCCTGCTTTGGAAGGCAAAGTCAACCACTGAACAGCCAGGCAAGTCCCAAGAAATTAAATCTTAATAGTACTCATCACAAGAAAAAAATTGTAACTGTGTGTGGTGATGGATGTTAACTAAATTTATGGGAGTAGGTGTTTTGTAACATATACATATATCAGATCATTGTGTTGTATGCCTTGAATTAATGCCATGTTATATGTAAATCTTATACAAATGAACATCTCAATACATTTGGAAAAATTAAAGGAAAAAAATAGCCTGAGTTGCTGAAGAACTTGGAAGCAGGAGCAAAAGAAGCCTTACCAACCTCCTGTCTGTCCCTAGGATCTGTGGATAAAGCTGGCCCACAAAGGTGTGGCCTGTGGATTTTCCAGACGATTGGTTACTCCTTCTTTCTCCCTCTGGCTTCTTTTAAAGTTGAAGTATAGCTGGTTTATAATGTCTTTTTGGCTTTAGATGTTTAGTAAAATGATTCAATTATATATACAAACATATATATATATATATATATATATATATATATATATATTCTTTTTTATTTTCCTTTCCGTTATGGATTATTACAAGATAGTGAATATAGTTCCCTGTGCTACACAGTAGGGGCTTGTTGCTTATCTATTTTATATAGTGTTAATCTGCTAACCCTAGCTGTGAATTGTTCCCTCCCCATCCCCTTCCCTTTTGGTAACCATATGATCCAGCAGTCCCACCCCTGGCATATACCTGGAGAAAACTCTGATTCACAAAAATACATGCTTCCCAGTTCTATTTGCAAAGATACATGCATCACAACACTATTCACAATAGTCAAGACCTGGAAGTAACCAACCTAGAGATGATCATACTAAGTGAAGTAAGTTGGACAAAGACAAATATATGATATCACATGTTGTGGAATCTGATACAAATGAACTTATTTACAAAACGGAAGCAGACTCACAGACAGAAAACAAACTTATGGTTCCCTTTCTTCTGAATACTTCTTTTTCAGCACTTCTGGTATGAAAACAAAGAGGGCTATAGCCCTATGGTGGCTCAGAGTTGGAGCCAGGATCAGGGTACAAGATTTGAGGAAGGGTCCACTCTCAGGGCCAGCTTTGGGCTGGCATGACCCCGCGGGTGAATGTCCCTTGAGTGATTCCAGCCCTGCCTGTGTCTGGGTAACAGGGCTTATCCTCTGTTCTACTGTTAAGAAGTACTCCCGACTGCAGACTTAACTTCTTCAGTATCAGCTGTGTCATAATAATAGAGATGATATTTGGCCTCTTGTCTGCTTCAGGGAAAAGCATCTGAGAAGTGGAGTTGTCTGGTACACATTCTGGGGCCAGACACCCTGGCTTCTGTCCTGGTTCTGACATTGACTATCTGGAGAGAGTAAAAGTGTTAGTCACTCAGTCGTGTCCAGCTCTTTTCGATCCCATGGACTACATAGCCTGCCAGGCTTCTCTATTCATGGAATTCTCCAGGCAAGAATCCTGGAGTGGATAGCCTTCTCCAGGGATTGTCTCCTGCTTTACAGGCAGATTCTTTACCATCTGAGCCACCAAGGAAGACCCCAGACTTACTATCTGGAGGTCCTGAGTAAATTACTTGATCTCTTGGGACCTCAGTTCTTTTCTTGGCACAATTGGAATAAAAAGAATAGTAATTTCCTCCTAAGGTTGTTTTTCAAGACTAGATTAGTTCATACACCTAAAATACTCACAAGATTGCTTGACCCAATAAACATTCAATAATATTAGTAAATAGGATTAGTTATTCATAGATAATGTTACGTGGGGGGAAATACAGCTTGCACCTTGATGTTCACATCTATATAAATGTTAGATCATGACATGATCCTCTACATAGAAAACCCTAAAGACTCTTCCAGAAAATTACTAGAGCTAATCAATGAATATAGTAAAGTTGCAGGATATAAAATTAACACACAAAAATCCCTTGCATTCCTACATACTAACAATGAAAAAACAGAGAGAGAAATTAAGGAAACAATACCATTCACCATTGCAACAAAAAGAATAAAATACTTAGGAATATATCTACCTAAAGAAACAAAAGACCTATACATAGAAAACTATAAAACACTGATGAAAGAAATCAAAGAGGACACAAACAGATGGAGAAACATACCATGCTCATGGATTGGAAGAATCAATATTGTCAAAATGGCTATTCTACCCAAAGCAATCTATAGATTCAATGCAATCCCTATCAAGCTACCAACGGTATTTGTCACAGAACTAGACCAAAGAATTTCACAATTTGTATGGAAATACAAAAAACCTCGAATAGCCAAAGTAATCTTGAGAAAGAAGAATGGAACTGGAGGAATCAACCTGCCTGACTTCAGACTCTACTACAAAGCCACAGTCATCAAGACAGTATGGTACTGGCACAAAGACAGAAATATAGATCAATGGAACAGAATAGAAAGCCCAGAGATAAATCCATGAACTTATGGACACCTTATCTTTGACAAAGGAAGCAAGGATATACAATGGAAAAAAGACAACCTCTTTAACAAGTGGTGCTGGGAAAGCTGGTCAACCACTTGTAAAAGAATGAAACTAGAACACTTTCTAACATCATACACAAAAATAAACTCAAAATGGATTAAAGATCTAATGTAAAACCAGAAACTATAAAACTCCTAGAGGAGAATATAGGCAAAACACTCTCCGACATGAATCACAGCAAGATCCTCTATGACCCACCTCCTAGAATATTGGAAATAAAAGCAAAACTAAACAAATGAGACCTAATGAAACTTAAAAGCTTTTGCACTACAAAGGAAACTATAAGTAAGGTGAAAAGACAGCCCTCAGATTGGGAGAAAATAATAGCAAATGAAGAAACAGACAAAGGATTAATCTCAAAAATATACAAGCAACTCCTGAAGCTCAACTCCAGAAAAATAAATGACCCAATCAAAAAATGGGCCAAAGAACTAAACAGACATTTCTCCAAAGAAGACATACAGATGGCTAACAAACACATGAAAAGATGCTCAACATCACTCATTATTAGAGAAATGCAAATCAAAACCACAATGAGGTACCATTACACGCCAGTCAGGATGGCTGATATCCAAAAGTCTACAAGCAATAAATGCTGGAGAGGGTGTGGAGAAAAGGGAACCCTCTTACACTGTTGGTGGGAATGCAAACTAGCACAGCCGCTATGGAGAACAGTGTGGAGATTTCTTAAAAAACTGGAAATAGAACTGCCATATGACCCAGCAATCCCACTTCTGGGCATACACACTGAGGAAACCAGATCTGAAAGAGACACGTGCACCCCAATGTTCATCGCAGCACTGTTTATAATAGCCAGGACATGGAAGCAACCTAGAGGCCCATCAGCAGATGAATGGATAAGGAAGCTGTGGTACATATACACCATGGAATATTACTCAGCCGTTAAAAAGAATTCATTTGAACCAGTTCTAATGAGATGGATGAAACTGGAGCCCATTATACAGAGTGAAGTAAGCCAGAAAGATAAAGAACATTACAGCATACCAACACATATATATGGAATTTAGAAAGATGGTAATGACAACCCTATATGCAAAACAGAAAAAGAGACACAGAAGTACAGAACAGACTTTTGAACTCTGTGGGAGAAGGTGAGGGTGGGATGTTGCGAAAGAACAGCATGTATATTATCTATGGTGAAACAGGTCACCAGCCCAGGTGGGATGCATGAGACAAGTGCTGGGGCCTGGTGCACTGGGAAGACCCAGAGAAATCGGGTGGAGAGGGAGGTGGGAGGGGGGATCGGGATGGGGAATACGTGTAAATCTATTGCTGATTCATGTCAATGTATGACAAAACCCACTGAAAAAATAAATAAATAAATAAATTTAAAAAAAATGTTAGATCATTTTACCTTGATTTACAATCATTTGAATGCTTAGTGATCAGAGATGATTAAACAGGTTTATTATGTTTTTATTTTTATAGCTGCTGCTTAAGTAATTGAGTCATTAGGTAGATGTTCATTTTCCAGCAGTTATAAAGGCTTAGCTTCTGCACCCCATAACAAGTTAGGCAATTACCCTAACTGCATGCAGAATGTCTGGAGAGCATCTTCAGCTAGTGAAGAGCTTGTCTTTATGGCACTATATTAATGGCAATCATCACACCCTTGTCTTCTAATGTAATTGCCAACAAATGAGTGTGAGTGTTTTGAGGGCTGGTTAATGGGCACATTAAATCCAGGTGTTTGAATTTCTTTTTAGAAAATATTTATTTTGCTGTGCCAGGTCTTAGTCGTGGCACACGGGATCTTCAGTCGGGGTATGTGCGATCTAGTTCCCTGATCAGGGATGGAACCTGGGCCCCCTGCATTGGGAGGGTAGAATCTTAGCCACTGGATCACCAGGGAAGTCCTAGGGTGTTTTGAATTTCTTAACAAATAGGTTTTTCACGCTAGACATAGACCAGTTTGGAATTACTGGGAAGAACCCCAATTCCCCGTTACACTTTACTGAATGGATGTACTAGCAATGTGACGGTAAATTTTAACAATTGACTCATTGCCGGGGTGGGGGCTGCAGGGGAAACTCTGATGTATAGCATTTGCTGATTTCTGTAGTGTCAATGCTCCTACCATGGGTGATCTTGAACCACCACTGCATGCAGTGTCTGGAGGAAGAGTTTCAAGCCACTGAATGGAGACTTTGGGACAAATGCAAACCACTGGCCCTCATGGACCAGCACAAGCCGGCAGTACCAGTGCATCCTTGCCCTCCCCCCACAATGTCTACACCCCTTGTCACAAAAAGTGTCAGATTAGGAGTTAATTTGGCAGAAAAGAAATTTACTCATCAGGTCCCTGCATTATCAACTGGATTTAGGGGCTTCCCAGGTGGAGCTAGTGGTAGAGAACCCAGATGCCAATGCAGGAGACATAAGAGACATGGGTTTGATCCCTGGGTGGGAAAGATCCCCTGGAGGAGGCCACAGCAATCCACTCCAGCATTCTTGCCTAGAGAATCCCATGGACAGAGGAGCCTGGTGGGCTATAGTCCTTGAGGTCACAAACAGTTGGACACAACTGAAGCAACTTACCATGCACACACACAATAATGATTTTATCCTTTTCTTACATTTTTTTTGTTTGTTTATGCATCTCTTTGACCAGATTATAGACTTCCTGGTAATAGGGACCACGACTTTCATTTGTAGTTGAATATACAAATGAATCTTGTATCACCCTCCCACTTGATCTGTCTGCTTTCCAAGCAGGTAGAGATGTGTGGGTAACAACAAAGACTGTCTTTATCATCATACCTGTAAGCACTGTTCCCAGGACATAGCTGGTATTCATTAATGTTTGCACTTGAATGATGTGAACTGTCTACTTAGGGACATCCAGCTGTCTCCAGTGTCACCTTTTTAGAAGCAGAGTAATAAAGAATCTGTCTGCCAATGTGGGACCTGCAGGAGACGTGTGTTTGAGCTCTGCTTTGGGAAGATACCCTGGAGGAGGAAATGGCAACCCACTCCAGGATTCTTACCTGGGAAATCCCATAGAGGAGCCTGGCGGGCTGCAGTCCATGGGGTTGCAAAAGAGTTGGACACGACTTCGTGATTAAACAACAAAAAACATCTTCAGGAACATCCACACTTACTGCACTTGACTTTGTTCATACCTGTGTGCTTGTCTTGGACTCCTTCTTGGATTTGTGACGTTAATAGAGACTTATTGCCTTCAGAGTCCTAGGATCCAGCATAATGACTACTGCTTCAGGTGCATGCTAAAGGTGTTTCCAGAATGAAGCAAACCAAAAGTACTCAATAAGTACTTGTTAATGAATAAGTAAGGGAGAACTTGCTCCTCAAAGTAGAACATGTCTAATAGGAATATTGACTAATAGGAACATTTCAAAGCTATGGTTTTTCTAGTAGTCATGTATGGATGTGAGAGTTGGACTATAAAGAAAGCTGAGTGCCGAAGAATTGATGCTTTTGTACTGTGGTGTTGGAGAAGACTCTCGAGAGTCCCTTGGACAGTAAAGAGATCCAACCAGTCCATCCTAAAGGAAATCAGTCCTGAATACTCATTGGAAGGACTGATGCTGAAGCTGAAACTCCAATACTTTGGCTACCTGATGTGAAGAGCTGACTCATTTGAAAAGATCCTGATGCTGGGAAAGATTGAAGGCAGGAGGAGAAGGGGAAGACAGAGGACAAGATGGTTGGATGGCATCACTGACTCAATGGACACGAGTTTGAGTAAACTCCGGGAGTTGGTGTTGGACAAGGAGGCCTGGTGTGCTGCAGTCCATGGGGTCGCAAAGAGTCGGACACGACTGAGGGACTGAACTGAACTGAACTGAACAATGTATTTGTTGCTGTTGTTCAGTTGCTAAGTCGTGTTGACTCCGCAACCCCATGGACTGCAGCACGCCGGGCTTCCTTGTCCTTCACTATCTCCCAGACTTTGCTCAAGCTCATGTCCATTGAGTCGATGATGCCATCCAACCAGCTTATCCTGGAGCTGCATGTATATATATGTCGTTATATATATACATTCTGCTGTAACTTCTGTTATGACAGAAGGGGGCAATTTGAAGGATTCTGCTGATGTGCTGAGGATGACTTTGAAAATTATCTTGCAAGAGCAGTCAGATTTTCCAGGAAAAACATTGGTTTAGGGACTCAGAGTTCAGGATTTGAGATCTGGTCCATCCTATGCATCCTATGAGCCTAGGGGAGTTTCATTTTGCTCTTCTGGAATAAAGGATCCGCATGTCCTCCCAGCTAATGGTTCCTTATTAAAGACCTAGTGTACGTAGTCCAAGAAATAGGATACTGATGCCTGATAATTACTCTGGAACCCTAAGAGTTAAACGTCTGCCTACCACTGAATCTCAAAAATGCTGAAGAGATAACATGTAACCGAATCGTTGAACAATTCATTTCATAAATCTCAATGAAACATAATGACCTGATGAATATTAATCGCTTTCTCTTTCCTTTCCAGGCATGAGGTGAGGATGGAGGGGAAAAAGAGAGAGGAGAACAGAAAGGATGAATTCTTAAGTGGTGTGATTGAATTACCTCCAAAGGGTCTCCAAAGATGCGTATGCAATTACTACTAATTGCAAATAGTGCTACTGATAATGATAACAATCCATCACTTTGCTTGGCCCCCTTCTAAACAAGACTACAGGCATGACCACAGATTCTTCACAATAATGGTCAGTGTTCTGAGGGACTGTGGTCACGAGGTTTGAATGACTGTATTCTGAATAGTTGTGTAACAGAATCCCAGGGTTTGCAGAGGTCATTCAACTGCATCCTTGCCTGCCACCCACTGCTGGACACAACCTCACCTAACCTAGAGAGACGGACATTCTCCCTCCTGACAGTCACATTATTTAAAGTAACAACAGAAAGTGAAAAAGTGTCAGTCACTCAGTCATGCCCAACTGTTTGTGACCCCATGGACTGTAACCTTCCAGGCTCCTCTGTCCATGGAATTCTCCAGACAAGAATACTGGAGTGGGTAGCCATTCCTTTCTCCAGAGAATCTTCCCCACCCAGGGATCAAACTGGGGCCTCCTGCATTGCAGGCAGATTCTTTAACTTAAAGTAACAATAGCAACAACAACAAAATAATCTTGCTTTAGTCTTCTGAGTGATGGGGCTTACCTCCTTCTTGTTACAGTTTATCCTTTAACTGGAACCTAGAACCTGAAAGGGTGGACACAGATGGTAGAGAATACAGTTCTATTTCTGTTTCTTAGGGACTTTGATTTGCCTGCCTTCAAAATAGAGATAATACTAATTATGTCCTTTGCTTTTGTTTTGTTAAGGTGGAAATTGTATGGTAAATTCATGGTGTGTCTTTGAGAACACTGCTCTGCGTACAAAAATCAGAGGTCATTCTGGGATTTCTTCTGGTATTTGTCAAAAAATCACTTATGATTCTGGGTGTCGGAACATGAATGGCCGCTTTCAATGTAAACAAAAATGACCCCATGCAGCCATGGTTATTATTATGTCACCCTCTGTTCCTTTAACCACGAAAAATATGGCAAGGGTCTGGTATCGTCAAACAGTTGAATCCAGAGATGATATGGGGAAGCCATTCCTCTAGAGATGCAGGCGTTGCTCTGTACCCACCACAACCCAGCCTGGCACGGAGGCTGTCAGCTCCCCCTCACCACTCACGCACAGGTAATCCAACTGTCGCTCCTCCAAAGAGGCTTTGAGCCCCACCTGTGTTACCTGCCCTTAATTCTGCATTGAAAAACCACAGATCAACATACAAGAAAAAAAAATTTCAATCACTCCTCCCAAAGTAAAAGGAGCAAGCAGATACACAAAAAAAGGTAAGAAGAATACAGCTTCCCAAAGCTAATACAATTTGTCTTTGGTTTATCCTTTGTCTCAAATTACCCACATCAAGAAGCAACTTTTGAAAAGGAAGTTCTGAATACATCAGTAGAGTCCACCTGATTCTATCAGCAGAGGGAATGTCCTGCTATTTGCCCTGCGCACTTATCAGATTGTTTTCTCAGTGGAGTGGAGCTCACCCCTCTATGGGAATTGGGAGTGTCTACAATGACAGAAGAGAACTACTCATTGTTAAATGCATCGGCTCGTTCTCTCCTCCACCGGACTCCTGCTTTGATCCTGAAATAGGAAAGCCTCGCCATAAGAGACTGGGGAGGGGGTGGCCCCCCAAAGATGCTTTCTTGCTTTAGAATTAAATATCCCGGAGAATCAGGATAAGCTAGCCCTTGTCTTGTGTTGTCTAGACTCCAATAGTTATCCTCGCTACTTACTTTACTGACACAGACATCAGAGCAGGAGTGAGTACCTTTCGCTGTATTTCACAGGACGATTCATTTGGACGGATTCTTCCTCATTTTCATTCCCATTTGGCTTGTGGTAACATGAAGGGTGGGGCTTCTCTGGTGGCTCATCGGTAAAGAACCCACCTGCTAATGCAGGAGATGGGAGTTTGATGATCCCCCTGGGCTGGGAAGATCTCTGGACGAAGAAATGGCAACCCACTCCAGTATTCTTGCCTGGAGAATCCTGTGGACAGAGGAACCTGCTGGGCTACAGTCCGTGGAGTCACAAAGAGTCAGACATGACTGAACAACTAACACTTTCACTTCTTTCACAGATGAGGAAACCGAGGCACTCTGAGATGAAGCCTCTTGCCCAAGGTCACACACCCGCAAAGTAGGACAAATGTCAGCTGGCCCATTAGGCACAGAGAGGGTAACAGCGAGCATGAGTGATCCGTTAAAACTGTTGTTGTTGCTGATTAGTTGCCAAGTCGTGTCTGACTTCTTGCGACCCGATGGACTGTAGCCCACCAGGATCCTCTGTCCATGGAATTTCCCAGGCAAGAATATTGGAGTGGGCTGTCATTTCCTTCTCTAGGTGATCTTCCTGATCCAGCGATTGAACCCAAGTCTCCTGCATCGGTAGATGGATTCTTTACCACAGAGCCACCTGGGAAGCCTATTTAATGAAAATATTATTCCTAAATTTCTTTTTAATTAGTTGATGGAGAAAAAGAAGGACTTTTCTAGTTAAAAGTGCTGTGCACAGAGGGGAAGAGAAGGATTTGCCAGAAAAAGTCAATTGCCAAGTGTATGTGGGTTCAGGGAGCTCAGGGAAGCCTGATGCTTGGCTGCTTAGCGGGTGGGAGAGAGCCAAGGGTGCAGACCCAGCTCCTAAGCCCTTATTCGTCACTGATGTCCAGACGTCATCACCATGGAGATGACCCCGCTGACTTTCCCTAGGATATGCTCTCTTAATAGGTGGTTGCTGTCACCACCATCCTCCCCTTCCTCATCACCACCGCTTTCCCTCATGTTGTTGCATTACTTCATAAGCAGTAAATGCCCTTCCCAAGTATCCCTCCATGTGTTCATCACGATGTCATGAAACAGGCAGAACTGTAGTACAGATGAAGAAGAAACTGAATTGCACAAAGTCTCAGCGATTTGTTGAACGTCTTCCAGTTGATTCCCTTGAGAACCAGAACTTAAATCCAGGAGTGCTGACCTTCTCTGCCTACCCAGGTTCTTTCTACTCCAACCCCCAACCCTGGGTTCTGGGCTGCCAGGAGCTGTTGGGGTTGGGGGCTCTGCCATGAGCCCAACTCCTCTTGCCCTGTGTAGTGATCCCCGGGGCTCCCTGCCCAGAGGAATTCAGAACACGCTGTGGTTATTTGTGGAGCACTTTGTCTCTGGGAGATGGGGGCTTACACAGCTCAGAAAAAGCAGCACTTGCCCACACAGACTACACTGCCCAGGGCTATTAATATCCAAGCACAATAGCTGAATGACGAGGTGGAGTGTGGCTCACTCTGGCCACAGGACTTCTCCGCCGTGGAGATGGTATTACTTTACAGCAGCCCTGCTAATACCCTGGCAATACAACTCTTGCCCCATCTTCTGATCCAGGGCAGACAGCAGAAGACAACAGAGAAGGCCTTGCACAGAACTGCAATTGCCTGTCCTCATCATCTTTCCTGGGAGATCAAGACAAATGGAGGCTTGAAGTCTCAAAATACTATTTGATTAGTGCCCCTGTGGGATTTTAAAGCATCCCAGGCATTCTGCATTTGTTGGCTTTCTCAGTCTTATAGTTATCTTTGTGCCTAGGGAAAGGATAAACATTTTTAATGCATTTATTCACTCAGAAAACATGTGTTAAGTCTTTACCATGAGCCTAAAGCATCTCTGCTCTGCTGATACAGAGATGAAGAAGGCAGCTTTCATTCACTCAAGCTCATGGCTTGGGGGAGAAAGAGAGTTTAATCACTGTTAGATCTTGCAGTAATGGTTGCTGTAGCAAGGCTAAGCAGAAGAAGCAATAATAGCATTAAGGAAGCAGTAGTCGACTCAGACTAGAAAAGACAGTGGTCAAGGAGAATTCGAAGAAGAGAAATAGTTGCACAGGGCCTTAGGGGTGAGTAGACATTCTGTAGGACAAGCCTGGGAAGGGCATTCCATCAAAGGGAAAAGAAAGTGAAAAGTCAGGGAGCTATGCACCAGTGTGGCACCCAAGATAAAGGATCTAAATCCCAGGGAGGGAGGGGCAAGGGTGGCTGGGTACGAAGATGGACAAGAAAGAGCAATTTTGCAAATCACTTAATGTACTTCCTGGGTGGCTCAGCAGTAAAGAATTCTGCCATTCACCAAGGCAGGAGACACAGGTTGGATCCCTGTATTGGGAATCCCCCAGAGTAGGAAATGGCAACCCACTCCAGTATTCTTGTCTGGGAAATTCCAAGGACAGAGGAGTCTGGTGGGCTACAGCCCATGTGACTGCCAAAGAGTCAGACACAGCTTGGCCACCAAACAGCAACAACAAAAACAAAATGTCTTTGGACCTTAGTTTCCAAAGGTGTTCTGGAAAGCCACTCCAACTCATTTTCACTAGTGATGTTGCCTACTACACATCCAACTGTGTACCCAGGGCTCATGCACTGGGTATGAGCTCATGCCACTGAGCTTCAGAGTCTTCATAAGTGCCTCTGAAGATTTCCCACACCCTACGCTGCTTATCCTGGATGGTGCAGTGGTTAAGACTCCGTGCTTCCAGTGCAGGGGGTTTGGGTTCAATTCTTGGTCAGAGAACTAAGATCCCACATGCTGCCTGGGATAAATAAATAAATGAATAAATAAGAGGAATTGTGGTGGATTCTCAAGCAGAGAATACTTTGTGTCCAGAGACCTGGTACAGAATGCTGGCCAAGTCTGCAGGGATGGAAGGGTGAAATGACAGGGCACTGGAAACCTCCCAGTCGTAACCGATGATACCCAGACCATTCTCAGCTGTTTGGGAAGCTGGGAGGCTAGGTGGGACCCTCTGATTGGCACACCAGGCTTGGGGGGGTTCTCTCTTGCTCATCTGTAACATTTAGGGACCCCCTGAGACACCTACATGTCATTAATGCACATTACTCTGGTTCACCTGCTCCAGCAAAGATGAAAGTGCCTGAGGGACCCCAAGACTGAACCATGAAATGTCATTAACGGAATCACAGCCCTCACAACTCCCAGGACTAATTATAGAGCAAGGAGTGGCTGGGGCCAGACCCCTCCGATATAAAAAGATTTTATGAAAGGCGAAAAGGGAGGCAACACTAATTCTCACCCTATTATATTCCTTTCAATTATTTACAGTCATAGGCACTGGTGGTGACCAGATATAGAGCCTGGAATCCAGTGAGGTCACAGGGTGTTCTGGAAGCCAGTGATGTAGCCCTGGCATCTGGGGAGCCCATGAGGCAACGTTTCAGCTGCCCCAACATTCCTCACCTCCCATTGTTCCAGGCTCTCTCTCGGCTTCCCCGCCCCTCTGGCCAAAGTCAAGAGCACAGATCCCTGGTGAGAATTCTAAGCTTCATTCCACATCCAGGGCTAGCAAATATATTTCTTTCATTCAGTCTTTTTTAAATTAATTAATTAATTTTTGGCTGTGCTGGGCCTTCGTCGTTAGCACGGGCTTTTTTCTAGTTGCGGGGACTGAGGGCTTCTCATTGCAATGGCTTCTCTTGTTGCAGAGCGTGGGCTCTGGGGTGCTGCTGGCTCGGTCATTGAAGCTCGAAGACTTAGTTGCCCTGAGGCATATGGAATCTTCCTAGACCTGCATTGACAGGTGGATCCTTAACCACTGGACCACCGGAGAAGTCCCATTCAGGTTTTTTTTTTTTTCTCTTGCCCTTGGCAGTGAAAGCATGGAGTCCTAACCACTGGACCACCAGGGAAGTCGCTCCATTCAGTGAATAAGTCATTCACATTCATTTTCTTAACTCAGTTCAATGAGAATATGAGCTTTTCCTCACCTGGGTATCATCTCCCCACCAAGAAGCCCTTGAGCAAAAGCTCTGCAGCAACAAAAGATGTATTCCTCCACATCTCCCAGGCTCCCTGGTGTTGGGTTGATGCCTCGGACAACTGGCTTCTGGCTGATGAAATGTGGGCAGTGATACAAGCCTGTTGAGACTGACCCTTAGAAACGTCCTGCAAATCCTGTCGCTCCTACTTCCATAGAAGATATCATTTTATTTATTTTTTTTTTGCTTTTCTTTCTTTTGTGTGTGTGTGTGTGTGTGTGTGTGTGCTTTAGATGTCACACGTACCAGATGGAGTAGCTACAAGATGGAGAAGCCTCTTGACCCATCAGTTATCAGACTGTGACATAAGTGAGAAATAAATGTTCTTAAGAGTGATAAGCCTCAGATGACAGGCTTGGCTGATGTAGCAGTTAGCACCATTTTTTCTAAACTCTTAAAGCCCAGGCATTAGGCACAGAGATGTTCATTTCTCACAAAGAAAAAAAAATCCAGTGCATTAAATAAATCTATCTTTTCCGTGATCGTATGATTCACGCTTTAGAAGAACCCTTGATCTGCACGTTGGAGGAGAAAAGTGTTAGTCGCTGACTTTTTACGACCCCATGGACTGTAGCCCACCAGGCTCCTCTGACCATGGGATTCTCCAGAAAAGAACACTGGAGTGGATAGCCATTTCTTTCTCCAGGGGATCTTCCTGACCCAGGGATCAAACCTGGGGGCATATTCTTCTAAGACACTAGGGGAGCCCCAGATATAGTGAATAAGTCCCTGGAGATGTGCAGACCCTGTGTCACCGACTTGGAGCTGAAGCAGTTTTACTCTCCCAGGAATAGCTGGAAGGAGCCTTTCCTGGGATAGACTCCAACAGGCTTCCTTGACCCTGTGTAATCAGGATTGGGGAATGAAGTCACAACAAACTGGGGAGACGATTTATTTTATTTTATTTATTTGGCTGCATCGGATCTTAGTCATGGCACATTCAGGACTTCCCTGGTGGTCCAGTGGTTAAGAATCTGCTTGTCAATGCAGGGGATGCTGAGCTGATCCCTGGTTGGGGAACTAAGATTTCTCATACTATGGGGCAACTAAGCCCATGCCCTGAAATTATTGATCCCGTGCACTCTGGAGAGACAATTAAAAGCACAGACACACACACATACACACACCGTTTCCCATGTGGAATAGTCTCATCATGTGTGTCCATCACTGGGGAGCTATCCGACAGAGGAAGTTGATTGGCATGTGCAGTAATCTCGGTTGCAATGGGTCCTAGATTGTTTCCATACTTCTCAGTGGTCTGGGACCTAGTTCTTGAAGGACCCGACCATCTTTTTAAGCCATGACAGGTGTTTCTTCTAGAAATTCTTCTTCTATTTTTCCTTACCTCCCCCTCCCTTCCTTACATCTCAACCCCTGGCTCTAGTCTCTGAGCTCAGACCTCTGACATCTTTCCTGGCATATTGTCCTGTGCTCTCAAGGAAAGGGCACCTTTGATATTTTAGAAAACAGGACTTCCGGCTTTCAGACTGGCATGACACCCACTTTAAGTAACCAGACAGGTCTGGTCTGAGAGGATCCCAGCTGAGGAAGCTTAAGGGTCTCCAAGATTCAGGCATTGCGTGGTTTTTACCAGCTCAGTCACTGAAGCAGAGAGTCAGAGACAGAAGGCAGCTGCAGAGTCCATTCTACATGGCTCTTGAAAGCATCGCACCAGGGGCTACTGTAAGTGGCTCTGCAGATCATTGCATCAGGAGCTACTGAAGCTCAGGGATTCCACTGAAGGTGACGCACAGAGGGGACATCACTTCTCTGCCCCCTCATCACATCACCTCCCCTCTAAGCCTGCAGCCATCTCATTCACCCCTCCCCTCGCCAGGGTATGGCAATGACCTTCTTTATTTGCTTCTTCTTATCCCCTAGCCCATCCTATTTGCTGCTCGCAGAACACCCTCCTCAAACCTATCAGTGGTCATATCACTCTTCTGCTCAGGAGCTTCCCATGATCCCCCATTGCCTGTTAACAACACCAGAAGCTGGCATTTAAAGGCTCCAAAATCCATACCCAATCTACCCTTCCAAGCCCATTCTTTCCTACTCTTCTTCCCAGACTTATAAACTGCCTATGTCAGCTTCACCCCAAGCCTACCCCCCACCTCCTGAGATGCCACCATGGCCCTCTGTGACCAGGAAAATTCTGCTCACCTTTCAAACTCTCCCCACTTGGTAACCTCAATGCTCCTGGCGGCCCCCCATGCATATATGGTCCTTCCCAGTCTCAAACACCACAGCTCTGTGACCCTCCCACCTACGTTTAACCCATTCTACCTTGTACAATGGTTATCGCAGGGCTGTTGGTTTTGTCTCCACAGTTAGAGAGTGAGATCTTTGAGAGGAGGGGGTCTCGCATGATTCCTGATGGCTTCCTACGTGGTGCATGTCTGCCCCTTGGCAGGGTGGTTGTTCAATAAATATACATAACACTGAATGGAATAAAAGGCAAGTGAATCAGCCTGGCCTTAATATTCAACCAGGCTTTTCTCCAAAGTGAGAATTAAGAGTTGCCTAGACTTTCTTGAAATGTGACCAGATAAAATTTTCAAGATCAGCCTTTCTTGGAAATATAAAGGGGTAGGGATTGAAAATCATCAGAAAAATAAACAGTGGCCACCTTGTTTTTTAGATCTTAGCTGGGGATTTGTCCATCTGTACAAAACTCTGGCACCACACCTTTTGGAAGCACAAATCGCAGAGCTGATGGGTTCAGAGGTCTCACAGAAAGCAAGCCTCACCTTTTACCAAATGTTTTCTGCCTCCTTCCGCTAATCGGGAATCTGCGCTAGAAAGCGACACCCGGTGTGTGTCACTGAGTGTCACCTGCTCCCAGGCTTGCTGGTGCCTCCCAGGCCCTTTGATCCTCTGCTCGCATTGTCTCCTGTAACCAATCCTTCCCATTTTGTATTTCCTCTCCCCAGATCACCTGATACCTCCAAGCAACCAGGTGTTTCTTTCAGAAGCCAGAAGCTGATAACCTGGGCTCAAGGATCTCACCCCCACCCGCAGCCCATGTTCTGTGCAGTGGAAGACCTGGGGCAAAGATTCTTTTCACAGAGAGGTGGATGTCCACTCTCCCTTTCAAACTCATTCATGGGCGAACTAAAGAGAACACCAGAAATGTTTAGAGCCACAGAAGCACCATTGGTTTGAGTAAATAACTGTACGAGACATTTATTTCGAGATAACATCTTACTAGATGTGTAAATGTTTGGTTAAAAAGAAAACAGAATGAAGTAAGTCAGAGAAAAGCAAGTATCGTACATTAACACATATATAAGGAACCTAGAAAGATGGTACTGATGTACTTAGTTCAGTTCAGTCGCTCAGTCGTGTCTGACTCTTTGTGACCCCATGGACTGCAGCACGCCAGGCTTCCCTGTCCATCACCAACTCCGGGAGCTTGCTCAGACTCATGAACCTATATGCAGGGTAGCAATGGACACGCCGACAAAGAGAACAGCTTTCTGGACACAGTGCGGGGACAGAGAGGTTGGGATGAATTGAGACAGTAGCATAGAAACATATACATATGTAAAACAGATAGCTAGTGAGAATTTTCTGTATGTTGCAGGGAGCTCAAATTAGGTGCCCTGTGACAATAGAGAGGATTAGGATGGGGTGGGAGGCAGGAGGGAGCTTCAAGAGGGAGGGGACATATGTACACCTATGACTGACTCATGTTAATGTATGGCAGAAACTGACATAATATTAGAAAGCAATTGTCTTCCAATTAAAAGCAAAGAAATTTAAACTTTTTTGAAAAAGAATTTAAAACACACATGCATAGAAGAAAGACCACGTGAAGACACAAGGAGATGACTGCCACCTCTAAGAAGAGAGACCTCAATAGAAATCAACCCTCCTGTTTTCCACGCCACGAGAATATAAATTTCTGTTGTTTAAGCCAAACACACACACACACGCACACACACACGGAATACAATGAGTTCTGTTCCTTGTAGCAGGCACTTGAGTTATTATTTTCACAGCTTGATTGTACATTTTGGGGACAAAAACTATGTCTTCTATATCTTTTGGGTCCCATACTATGTCCAGCTCCAAACTGAAAAGAGAAGGGCACGTGCCATGTTGACTTGCTGTCTCTTTAATTGCTCCTAGAGGAGACATTTTTGGGATGATATACCTCACTGATCTTTTCCATTAATTAGAAGAGCCCATTTTAAACAGTTGTTCGATGTTTTGTTAGTCCTCATGGAAGCTCAGTGAAGAAGTAGCGATGACTGTCATTCTCTCAGTACTCACTCAGTCATGTCTGACGGTTTTGCAACCCTATGGACTGTAGACAGCCAGGCTCCTCTGTCCATGGAATTTCCCAGGCAAGAATACTGGAGTGGGTTGCCATTCCCTTCTCCAGGGGATCTTCCTGACCCAGGGATCGAACCCGTGCCTGTTGCGTCTCCTGCATTAGCAGGCTGATTCTTACCACTAACGCCCCCTGGGAAGCCCCTGTCATTCACTAGACCTTTTGGAATCAAGACCAGAAGGTTTGAGGGATTTTTCAGATGTCTCCCAAGAAGTCAAGGATAAAACCCCTCAGTTAGGGAAGAAAAGAGTCACAGGAACAGAATAAGTTCACTGAATACAGTCAATATGCTAGAGGCTCCTAGAAGGGAACATCCTCACTGCCTGAATTCATCCTGATTCCAACAGTGTCCCCTATGTCTAGGGAGAAACAGGTATAAGAAAATCCCATAACATTGGAGTATTTTAGGCCATTCCTCTTGCTTAAAGAAACAAACCATAATCAACTCTTCCCAAAATTGGTCCACGAGGCTGTACAGAGGAGGCACAGGAGAGAAGGCTGAGGGTGGCCTTGTCCTCCCAACTTGCACTTGACATTCAGCCAAACCTCTCCTCCTTCATATTTCCCAGGACACAGAAGGTGTCCTTCCAGCAGAGGCCATGCCTGCCTTCCTTCAAACACACATCAATGGTAAGGAGCTGTGACGTCATGTCCGCAGACAATATCCTGTTTAGACACCTTGGACAGTGACTGGGGACCTCCTCTGGCCCAGTGTCCCTACCCTGAAACAGACCCTGCATTTGCACACAGGCTCTAGGTTTCCTCTAAAACTCCAAGATTCTGGTCAAACTATGTGCATACTCCTTGTCTGGATGGCCCTGGTGGTACACCCTGAGAATCAGAGGCAAGAATGCCCCTGCCACTTTAAATTCATGGGCTAATTCTATTGCAGTTTGTTTATTGTTTAATCACTAAGCCGTGTCCGACTCTTTTGCAACCCCATGGACTGTAGCCCACCAGGCTCCCCTGTCCATGGGATTTCCCAGGCAAGAATACTGGAGAGGGTTGCCAGTTCCTTCTCCAGGGGGCTCTTCCTGACCCAGAGATCGAACCTGCATCTCCTGCATTGCAGGGGGATTCTTTACCGCTGAGCCACCAGGGAAGCCCCAGCTAATTCTATGCGTCTTGGTAATTTGTGTTGCAATCTTCCTAGATCATGAGCATTCCATTTTAAAACATTGTCAGAGGGTTCTCACACTTGTAGACAATAAAGCTGACTGGCGGTGCAATAAGAAGCCCAATATCCCTCTTTCCCAAGAAGCTATGAGGGCTTGATTCCACCCCTCCCCAATAAATCCAATAAGTTTTATAACATGAGATTTTCTCCAAATTTGGAAGAAGCAAAGAATTTGCAGTCAGAAAACCTTAAGGGGGTGGGGGTGGGGGGCAGTTGTTTATGAATTGTGTGAGTTTGCACGAATTACTCAACCTCCCAAAGTTTCAGTTTCTTCATTTGAAAAATAAGAACCTGATACCTGCTTCACACGGGTATAAGGATGATTCGGGGTAATGTATGCAATAAGTGCTTTGCAAATGGCTACTAACGATACAAATGCACCTTCCTATTGTCTTGTTCCCGGCGTTCCTGCCTGGCTGCAGCTACTTAACCCACCCTCCAAGATCTAGAATCAGATTTCAGCCGTATGGAATCCTCCCCAGGCAGCAGATGGGCTTACAAGTCTCTTGGTCTCTTCGTGTAATTAACAGCCAAGACGTGGAAAGCTTGCATTGTTTACGGGGAAGATGTTTCTTGCTCTTCTCTTGCTGTTCCCACGCCATACCATCTGAACCCGCCACCTTTTTGTTTGTTCAGTGAGATTCTTTAACTTTGCAGGATCCTCTGTGTACAGACTTCGTTCAACTGTCTCATCCCACTCTCAACGGCTACTTCCCTGTGAGTTGAGTTCAAGGCCAGAGTGCTTCTTGGCCCTGTAACTTCCAGGGGAAACATGAATCAAACTGCCATTCCATTCCCCCCCAACAAATGATCATTACATTTGTGTCTTCTGTTGTTGTTGTTCAGTCGTTCAGTCGTGTCTGACTCTGTGACCCTATGGACTATAAGCCCACCATCCCCTCTGTCCGTGGGATTCTCCAGGCAAGAGTGCTGGAGTGGGTTGCCATTCCCTTCTCCAGGGGATATTCCCCACCCAGGGATCAGACTCAGATCTCCTGCATTGCAGGTGGATTCCTTACCCTCTGGGCTACCCAGGAAGCCCCATGTTTAAAACAGGTTTTCAAGATGCTTTCCCAATATGTGTTGTCTTCTAATTTCCCCCAAAGCTTGTGGCTTGTGTAGTCACACTGCTGAGACACCCATACAACCAAGAAGACTCCAGCAGGAGCGAAGGCAGAGGGGGTCGGAATGATGGGCTACTGAGAGCAGAGAGAGAGGAACAGAAACCAAGGTGCAGCATTCCTTTGGTCCTCACCTTGCGGGGAATTTGTTTCCAGAGCTTTATTTAGATGCAAACACATCACATTCCCTTGTATTAATATTGGTAGAGCACTTTGTTTTTAGAGCACTTTAACTTACGGTGTTCACCCTTCACAAAAATTTCTCTGCACAAGAGACAAGGGGGATACTATTATCCTTACTGAACCTAATGGGGAACCGAGAAAGACAGCATGTGGTTAGCCAGATGTTCTCCAGAGAGGCAGTGAGGAAGCACACGCAGGACGCTTCTCCAGAGAAGCGTCATGCTGCGTCAGCTAGAGCAGGAGACTTTTGTGAGGCGAGCAGAAGTAACGCCATGGCAGGCAGCTTAGATTAGGAGTAGGCCTTCCTACTTCTGGGTGGTAAGATTATCAGGCCACCTGGATACAACCAATCCAGTTTTCGCTTAACACTGACCGCTGTTTGCCAATTAGGAAATTAGGAACGGGGCGGAAACCCCCGGGAAAGTCCCACGCGCGTGAAAGTTTTGACCAATGAAATTGCTTTGCAAACTTGTAACCAATCTGCTTAAACCAACTACCAACGGCATGTGCTCACCCTATAAATTTGTGTAACAGCTTGGGCTCGGGGCTCTCTGACCCCACACCGCTGCGTTGGATGAGGCAGGAACCCTGACTCGAGTCAGCAATAAACTTCCCTTTTAGCGAGTTGCATTGTCTTGGAGGCCTTCTCTCTTCCCGCTCGGGGATTCGGACATCGGGCGTAACAATTTTTCTTCCAGCCTTTTTACCTTCTTGATTTTTGTAAACCTTTGTTAAATTTTGGCTGTGTTGTGCAGCCTGTGGAATCTTAGTTCCCAGGCCAGGGATTGAACCCATTCTCCCTTGCAGTGGAAGGACAGAGCCTTAACCACTGGGCCACCAGGGAATTCCTTACCTTCTTGATTTTTGCCATGTAATATTTCCCCCATACTACTGCTCTCTCTACACAGACACACTTACATACACTACATACACAAAATATATGTATTTATTTTGTCTATATATGTACTTATGTATGTGTATATATACACCAAGTTGTTTTCGTTTAGTTGCTAAGTCATGTCTGACTCTTTGCGACCGCATGGACTCCACAACCCCATGGACTGTAGCCCGCCAGGCTCTTCTGTCCATAGGATTTCCCAGGCAAGAATACTGGAGTGGGTTGCCATTTCCTCCAGGGGATCTTCCTGAGCCAGGGATGGAACCCACGTCTCCTGTGGCTCCGTCTCCTGCATTAGCAGGCAGCTTCTTTACCACTGAGCCACTAGGGAAGCCTACATATAAATACACACACACACACACACACACACACATGCAAATACATACATACACACAAGATTTTCTTTAGAAAATCCTGCTAGGCCAAAAACTGCCTTTGCAATTCCTGCTCTATTTGGACCATGTTTATCTCTACACATGGCATAGGATAAAAATGATAATAGCTAGCCAGCTTTTCTGAGTGCTTACAAACATTATAGCTAATACCCACGGTCCTCCCACGAGGCAGGCCCATGGACGCTCTCTGAAGCTAAAACAGCCCGTCCAGGATCATACAATGCATATGCGGAAGAGCAGGAATCCACAGCCAGCTCCCTCTGACTCCAGACACCATGCGCATGGCCTCTGGAACTTGTCTGGCCCAGTTCTCCCACTGCACCTGTCATTCCCTGGGGTCTCGCCAGGCTCAGCCTCTTGAGGCTGCTGAATCTTCACCATCACATCCCATCCCTGCATTGGACTGTGGGCCTGGAGCCCTCTTTCACTCTGACTCCATCTTGCCCTTCTGAGTTCCAGGTGGCTTTGGTCAAGGCATCCAGAGGGCATGAAGTCACATCAGCTCCAGCCTTAGCAGGCAGGGTACTAGGGTGGATGAGGGCTTACAGTCACTGCTGACTTCTCTGGGACCAGCACATGGCCGCTGGATGTCCAAGGGCCACCTGCCAGCCTAGAAAGTCTCATGAGATGCCTCTGACACTCAGGGTGGGTGAGATGTTAAAAGGGCATCGGTGCTGGGATCCATGGCTGCTTGGCCTGGGGCAGTCATAACCCCAGGACTGCAGGACTCTTTGCAGGGAAGGGGGGTGGTGGTGCGGCTCCAAGGCCCCAAGGCGTGATGAATGCATCTTCCTGGGGCAGGTTCTTCAGCAACCTTTAGGTAAAGTGTCCAATTCCTCTTTAGGAGAAGCGTCATGCTGAGTAGAAAGTAGCTCAACTGTTTTAGTAAGAAAAGAAGAGACACTAATACAAGAGAAACCCGCAGGACCTGTGAAAAGTGCTGGGTACGCTCACTGCCTGGAGCCTGGACCCTGTGAATCCATCCCTGCCTCCCTCCCTCTCCCAGGGGGAGGTGCTGTCCCCTCATAAACTTGCTCAAAAGACCCCTGGGCTTCCCTGAACTGACCTCTGTGACCGTTCTTTCAGTCGCCCTAGGAATTTTTGGCTCTCACTGGTGTCGATTCCTAATCCAGCCCACCTTGCCCTGCAGGAATGTCAGGATCGTCCTGACAAGCTGAGGGGCATCCGGAGGTCACTCACTCTACCATCCCTCTGCAGTGCTGCCCAGAGATGGAGGACTGTTCCCCTCAAAAGGAATTCCCACCCCGGGCTAGATGCTGCAAGTCCTGGTGCTCAAGGCCACGTGGGGAAGAGCTCAGCACCGTCTGCTCAGGGTCTCCTGCAGAGACGGACATGAGGGTGGAGAGCAGAGTAGGGTAGGAGGGAACCAACCCGATGGCCCCTACCCCTGCAGCCTCAGCATGGGTCCTCCGAGGCTGCCCGGCACTGAGTCCCCCTGCACGCCCCCATAGTACCTGGTGGTGATTTGTGAAATAGGACACTGCTCCAAATGCATCCCACTGGTTTTCTGTAACCACGTGAGAAGTAACTTAAGTAACTTGCGCAAATTCATCTGTACTGACCTCCTGCTATCTGGTAGGTGCTGGGGGAGGTGTATCTCTGCCTTCCCAGAGTTTCCAACCAAAAGTGCCTCCTTCATCGGATATTTAGGGGGCTCCTGTGTTGGGGCTGGCACTCTGCTCCAGGCTGAGGACACAAGACAACTTAACTGTCAAGGCCAAACTGTCCTGCACGGGGGCAGGCAGCTAGAGCACCCAGGGCGTGTCATCACCCAAGGTCATAGAGACGAGGCAGGAAGCCAGGGTGCCAGGGCCTTATTCATGGCCCTGCTGCTCCGACCAGGCTCTCTTGGAGCAGGCTCCTGGCCACCCCAGGATTGGGGAGGAAGTCACTCCTTCCTTCAGGAGATCTGAGTTCAGGTCTTGACTCTTTCAGTCACTTGGGGAATGTTCCAGAAGCTAACACCATCTACCTAAGATTCCTTTACCTCTGCTTTCTCGAGATCCTCTTTCTCCTGGGTGTTTTTGGAGTCAACTGGTGGCCGGAGGGAAACAGGTGGTGCCTGGCAGGCTAAGGATACGGGAGATAAAGAACAATAGGAGAGGCCCTGTGAAGGGATGGGTGTGTGTGTGTGTGGTGTCTGCAAGGAAGAAGTCACCTAAAAAGGCTCTTATCTAACCAGAAGGTGAAGAAATGCTTCAGGAAGGCAGGTGAAGGGTGAAAACGTACCCTGGTGGTAGAGCTGAGATGTGGACGGGGGTGGTTGCTTCATCCCCATCTCCAAAGCAAACACACGGAAAATACTCGAGCCCTACTCCTGGCTCCGCAGAGTAGTCCTGCCCCGGGCCTCTGGAGGGCCAGGGCCTTCCGTAAAGCGGGAGGAAGAGAAGGAGGTTTCTACTTTCCCCTTCTTACCCCCAAACAGAGAGATCACCGCACCGAGCCTCTCAGGCGTGGTCACCAGGCTGACGTCTCTCAGCTTCCACTGTGGCCGGGGTGAGGACCGTGCACCTCCGCGAACCTGGCGCGGCTCCACCGGCCCCCACTCCGTGCTCTTCCTGCCAATTAACGCATCCTTCCTTCCCCGCAGGTAGGGAAGTGGCCGTGGCTTCTGTCTGACGGTCGGGCCAGCGCGGCTCAGACCCTGAAACCCCACGTAGGGGCTCACTGCGGGGATGGATGGAGAGGGGGAGGGGGACCCCTCAGAAGAAGAGCGCGAGGGTCTGGATCCCACCCTCCCCTCCTCCTTGAAGGAGGAAAGAGGGGGGAATACCAGGCTGGGGATGGCAGAGAAATTCAGGGGCTGGCTTAAAGGACACAGACTGAGCTGCTTACAGCCTGCGGAGGCTGCCAGCGGCCCCAGATGGCGCGGTACCTGCTGCTCGAGCTGAAAATTGATTTTGGAGGCGGCGAGGGAAGGAGGAGGGGAGGAAGGGAAAGGGGCTACGGAGCAGGGGGTGGGGAGAGAACTTGCCAAATGGAGGGTGGAACTTACAAGCTTTGATGAAGACACTTAGGCAGACACTCTGGGGGTAGACTGATGAAGGCAGGATTAGAGAGGAAAGGGGGTCTCCCTTGGGGATCCAGCCTCTGGGTTCTGTCCCATTTCCACCTGGGTGCTCCCACTCCACCCTCCCTCCATTCCCACTTGCCAGTCTCCAAGGACCGCCCCCCACACCCCCACCCCGGGTGCTGCCTCTGTGGTGTGGAGAGGCCAGGGGTCCGGCCCTTGTGACTCCCACCCACACTCAGAGGGGACCTGACCCTGGAGCTGGGGAGGCTTCCTCTCCAGGCCCCTCGACCTCCCAGACCTTTCTCGGGCCACGTCTCTAACTCTGAACTCAAAATGTCATGTTCTCTTTCTTGGAAAGTGAAAGTTGCTCAATTGTATCCGACTCTTTGCGACCCCATGGAATTCTCTAGGCCAGAATACTGGAGTGGGTAACCTTTCCCTTCTCCAGGGGATCTTCCCAACCCAGGGATCGAACCCAGGTCACCCTCATGACAGGCGGATTCTTTACCAGCAGAGCCACAAGGGAGATGTTGCCAAACCTTTGTAGCCTTAGACCCACAGGACTTCTATCTGCCTCCCACCACCTAGTTACTCATCCCTTCCACAAACACTACCCGGCACCCTTGGCCGGCCCTGCACCAAACACCAGGGAGAAAAGACCCCCACCAGATGAACCCTCACTGTGCTCAGAGCCCACAGAGAAACTGGCCCCGATTTACTCCAAATTGTAAGAACATCCATGGACCCAGGGAGACACAGGGGCTCAGAGAAGAGAGGCTGCCAGAAGCTCAGGGAGAAAGTTCCAGGGTGGAGACAGGATCTGAGATGGGACTTTAGGGAGGGCACGGATGGAGGGGGAGGTGAAGTCTAGGGGCCACGAGGACAGGTCACTGCAGGCAGAGGTGACGGACCCAAAAGCCTGGACGTGGGGAGGGGAGGGGCGGGGAGCAGCGCTTCTTGACCTGAGCAGGGACAGGGAGAACAGGACGGCCAGGTCGATGGGCTGAGTGTGGCCACACCCGGCGTCTGTACTCAGGTCTGCAGACAGTGTGGCCCCATGATGGGACCCTGAGGCTCAGGATCAGGGAGGGGTTCGCAGACTAGCTGGGCAAGAATGAAGTCCTGTGATGGTGAGGTGACTGGAGAAGGAAGCAGTGGACTTCCACGGAGGAGACAGGCAGCATCTTCTTCATTGTTCAGGGAACATGGAGACTGGGGAGGACGGAGGCTTGCAGGGCAGGTGCCCAAGGGAGAGCGTCTGGGGAGTGTCCATCACAGGCAGCCAGCCCAGCCCCGGGCAGCCAGCCTGGGTCTGCAGCCTTCTGCCGTGGACACATTCCTGGCTCCCAGTGATGTCCCCAAACAGCCCAGGAGCAAGCTGGGCACGGCTCCCTGCTTCCACCTTGCAGAGGAGGAAACTGAAGCTTAGAGAAAGGGCCTCCGCAGGCGACCTGGGATGTTAGAAGTGAAGTCAGGGAATGAATTTGGGCTCTAGTCCACAGCTCTCTGCTTTCTAGAAGGCATTAGGAGTCATGACCCAGCACGGACAATCCCCATCGCTGTGATGGGACCGACATGCCTGCCCTCTCTGAACACCTGTGAGGTCACAGGTGACATGGCACCAGGGCCATCCCACCCAGTGTCCGCATCTCCCCAAACATTTGGGGAGGCCTGTTTCACTGAAATGACACTCCCTTCCTTTCACTAGGGCTTCCCTGATGGCTCAGACAGTAAAGAATCTGCCTGCAATGCAGGAGACCTGGATTCAATCCCTGGGTTGGTTGGATTCCCCTGGAGAAGGAAATGGCAACCCACTCCAATATTCTTGCCCGGAGTCCTATGGACAGAGGAGCCTGGCGGGCTGCAGTTGATAGGGTCGCAAAGAGTTGGACATGACTGAGTGACTAATGCTTTCCTTTCACTTGGTTCTTTCCTGGATAAGAGCCCACACCTTTAAAAAGGAACAATGCCCAGCCCGAAAGAAAGAAAGAAAGTGAAGTCGCTCAGTCGTGTCCAGCTGTTTGTGACCTCACGGACTGTAGCCTACCAGGCTCTTCGGTCCATGGAATTTTCCAGGCAAGAGTACTGGAGTGGGGTGCCTTTTCCTTCTCCAGGGGATCTTCCCAACCCAGGGATTGAACCCAGGTCTCCCACATTGCAGGCAGACACTTCACCATCTGAGACACCTGGGAAGTGCTCAGCCCTAACCAAACCCTTAAAAGAGGATGCTGAACTTGACCTTCTCCTGGCTGGAAAGTGTTTTGTTTTTCTTTTCTTTTTTAAAGAAATGATTAAGAATTGCAGCAAAGCATCTGCCCAGCCCGTGAAGGGCCACTCTCCCCAGAGGCATGTTGCCACTTGCCTCTATCACCTGGGTGCAGGCAGCACATTCTTAGTTGCCCTAGGGCGTCAGCATCACCCCTGACCTGACGAGCTGACTCCCGCCTCTTGGGCTTAGCTGCATCTCGAAAGGGCAGGGCAGGGCAGCTCTGCGCATCAGGCTTTTTGTGTGGTCCAGCAGGCCTCGTCCCCATGGGGCAAGGTCTAAACCCCTGAGCAGCTGAGTTGCCCAGAACACCTCACCAGCCAGTCCCCGGGAGACGCGCAGAAGCAGCTTGCATCAGGTAGCCCGCATCTGTCCACACGCAACTGGGCAGGGCCTGGGAACACCATGAGGACCAGGGATTAGGTAGACACCCAGGGCCACCGGTTTGGGGAGTTCTCATCACCACGCGGCCCCGCCTCTAAGGAGCCTGTGACCCCTGGAAGAACTGCACTGGCCACAGCCCACAGAAACAACGCCCTCTGAATAAATAGATGCAAAAACCTGAGCAAAGGGGAGCAATTCCACTCTAACCAAGGGGAAGGCAGGGCACAGAAGCCTGGACTAGAGAACCTTAGAACTGGCCCACGATACCCAGCTTCTCTTTCCTCAATGCTTTCTGCCTTAAGACTCCAGGGAGGCTCCACGCCCTCTCCCTCTCCTGCCCAAACTGCCCGCTGGAGTGAGTATGACCAAGCCATTCACACTAAGCCATGTACAGATTGCCAGAGAATAACATGGGAGGAGCTGACCTCTACTTAGGTGTGCCAGAGCTGGGTGGTACCTCTGGGGAACCAGGGGCCAGGATCCTTCCAAGAGTACGACAGGGTGGGAGGGGTAGAGAGCAAGGTCCTGGGACGGCTGCTCCTGACTTGCTGGCTGACCTGGACAAAGCACCTTAAGTCTGCGGTCCCCCACTTCCTCCTTTGAGAAATGTGCATGATGGTACTGACTTCCCACCGCGGGTGTCAGGATGAAGATAAACTGTATGGCTGCAGCACCACCGCCACGTCTGACAAGTCTTAAGTATATAATGGACGTCTGCTCATCCCTTCCTTATTCCTTGACTCAGTTGCTCACAAAATCCCTTCCTGGTGCCTCTCCTTATCCACCTGCAGGCCATCCTGGTTTCTGAGTCCCAGCCCTTCGCATCCACAAAGCTTCCTGTCCAGAGTCAGTCCTTGGCACCCATGTCTTTGGGGAGCCAGCAAGCCCATCTATCTGAGACAGAGTTTCCCGAGGAATGGCTGGAAGGGGATGAGCTCTGAAAGGGGAGTCTGCTCCAACTTCCTCTCATTTAGGTCTCGTCTCTGGGCAGCCAAGAGGCTGTTCGTAGCTTCTTCCAAACACGCTTCCTGCTAAATGTCCCCTGAGCCCTGATATTTGGCCCTGCTCTCACTGTAGCTTGGGGAGAGAGCAATCCCCAGTGGGCAGGGCAGCAGGCCCCCGGGGCATGGTGGGGGCTGGTGACGAAGCCCTCTGAGGGCTGCAGCAGAAGCAGGGTCAGTGGGGGCAAACGGATCGGATTTGAACCCTAGCTTGGCTGCTCTCTCAGCTCTGCATGGGTAGAGAAAAAAAATTTTTTGAGCCTCTCTGTTTTCTTCATTTTAAACTCTGAGTGACGAATTTATTTATTTTTAATTGGAGGATGCTTACTTCATAATCTTGTGTTGGTTTCTGCCATCCATCAACATGAACCAGCTGTAGGTAGACTTATGTCCCCTCCCTCTTGAACCTCTTCCTGCCTCCCACTCCATCCCACCCCTGTATCCTTCTCTCTATGGTCCATTGTTAGGACCTGGGATGACAAGCTCAGGAGACATGAATGAAAGAGTTCCGAGACAAATCTCTGAGATCAGAGACAGGGATGGGGGTAAAATTGCTTCAAATTCCCTGAAGTGTGGGGATCCGTGGCTGTTACCATGGTGGTTGATGCATCATCCTTAGGAGGTTGCAGGAAATTTCCTACAAGTTTTCCTCAGGGGGACCAGCCAGGCTACCATACCTGCTCAGTATTTCCTTTAACTCCAGACTGGAATTCCTCCTGAAGATTTGATCTTCAGGTTCAGACGTTGACCTTGCTGGGAGCACACACTTGGACACTCCTCAACCCTCTTAAGATGACAGTGTCCCAGGACAGTCCCTGCCAAGCAAATGGATAAACAGTCTTTAGAACTAGTGTGCATGTGTGCTAAATTGATTCAGTCAAGTACACCTCTTTGTGACTGTATAGCCTGCCAGGCTCCTCTGTGCATGGGATTCTTCAGGCAAGAATACTGAAGTGAGTTGCCATGCCCTTCTCCAGAGGATCTTCCTGACCCAGGGATCGAACCCTCATCTCTTACATCTCCTGCTCTGGTGGGCAGTTTCTTTACCACTAACACCACCTGGGAAGCCTGGCATATGTATATCTATGGCTGATTCATGCTGGTGTATGGTAGAGACCAACACAATATTGTAAAGCAATTATCCTCGAATTAAAAAAAAAAAGAAAAACAACTAAAGAAGGATGCTTAGACAGGTGACTTTTTCTCACATTCCATGCCAGTGCTTCGGGATGGGTGGAAGATCTGGGGTTGAGATGTTTGCAGGATCACACGAGCAAGCAACCAGGAGAGGTGGACGCACAGGGCCAGGCAGGAGGCTTCTGGCAGCATTAACATTCAGGCTGTGTTCTGCAGAAAGCCCAGGGTTCCGTGTGTCAGTGCGTGAGCTGCGGTGCGTCACTCGTGCCATTAACAGGCACTTTCCATTTTGGCAGCCTCGGCACATTCCGCGTGCTTTGCACATGCGCACTGCTCTGTCCTCCAGGAATAGCCACGTCCAAACCCTTCCAGGCCCCACCTGGCCCCGTTCCCTCCTGTGCCCTGCTCATAGGGCAGGGCTAGACTCTGCCCGTGGGTCATGATAGAGATATTTTTTGCAACCTGAGGATCGAGTTGCTATCTGTGGTCTGAAAGGCACAGGCCATGGGGAGACTGCCCTACATGTGGTGGACTTTCAATAAATCTCTCTTAATGAGTCAATAAATTAAAGGAAGGCATGAAGAAGGACTTCTCTAGGGTGGAAATTGTCTGTTGCTGAAAAGGATGGTGTCAGCTCTCTGGATCAGGCCCCTTAGCAGAGGAAGAAGGAGGAGAAAAAGAGGAAGGAGGTAGAAAGCCTGCCCTGTTGGTGCTTAATGGGGAGGACGCCTCTGACAGCCTGCAGCAGAGGGTCCAGGGGGACTTGCTCTGCGTGCCCACAGAGGATTCCAGGCATGGCGAGACCTGTTGGGACATTTCAGAGCATGTCAGCCAGAAATACTGAAATCTCCCCCATTCTACATGTTCTTGCCAGTTTCAACACTCTGTCTGGTTCCTCCCTGCTCAAGAATTCCTGTCAGTTATGAAAGGAGGTCCTACACTGTCCCCAGTTCGAGTTGCTATCTCAATACCCAGGCTCCAGGCTTCCTGAGCTTTTCTGTTCGTCTAGTAATGGGGTGTGAGAATCAGGGAAATCCATGAACAAAACTCTTCTTGCTTAATAAAGCCCTGGATTTTTTTTTTCCCCAAATTGACTTGCAACTCACGAGTCCTTCCCTCGGCTTTCAAAGCCCTCTGTAATCTGACTGCTCACGACTGTCTAACCTCAATGCTCATCTCTCTCCCTGGGAAGGATGACAACAAGAGGGTATCTCCTCTTCCCACACCTCAAATGCCTTGACCCCCTTCTCCGCTCTCAAGGCCAATATGACCCCCTTGGGACTGACAGGTGAGATCTCACTCAGCCACCTGCTTTTCGGGCAGAAGGTGTCAGTGTCACCCTGTGGCATCTGGTTGGACCAATGGCTAGATATTTTCCATGCAAATACCACCAAAAAAAAAAAAAAAAAAAAGAGAGAGAGACGAATCTATGGACAAAAGGGAAATAGCAAAGCCAATTTGGAACCAACTTTGGCCGAGGGAATTGTACAATCTAGCTTTAATGTGATTAAGTCAAATTACTTCCAAAGAGGATGCAAGTATGACGGCCACTTCTTTGGCGGGGGGGCTGGCTGGGACTGATTCTCTTTCAGAGAGCCAAGGCCGGATTTGGGTTTTCATGAGCCTGAGGCAGCGAAGATATGGGGAGTGGGGGTGGGGAGCTCTGGAATGTTTTCCTTTCACAGGGAAAAATTTCAACCAGAGAAGAAAACTCGGTTCAGAATAGCAAATGGAAAATCAGCACTTGCAGGGTAACCTGGGGTTAATGGATGCAGACTCCAATATTTTGGAGTAAAGGATAAACAGAAGAAAAGAAAGACCCTTTCCTGTGGTCAGTCTGATCATTTCATAGTATGAGAACCAACGGAGTGACACCAGGCTTGTATGTGAGGGGACCTGCAGGAACACACAAATGACCTATGTGACATTACAATTACCTAGGTGACATTGATGCAGTCCAGTCACAGCGAAGGCTCGCTGTACCCACTAAAAACAGTTTCCTTTATTAAACACTCATCATGGGCTTGGTGTGGGCCTCCCAGGTGGCGCTAGTGGTAAAGAACACATCTGTCAATGCAGGAGGTGTAAGAAACGCAGGTCGAGAAGATCCCCTAGAGGAGGAAATGGCAGCCCACTCCAGTATTCTTGCCTGGAGAATCCCATGGACAGAGGAACCTGGCAGGCTGTGGTCCATGGGGTCACATAGAGTTGAACATGACTGAAGCTACTTAGCAAGCATGCATGCACACACATGGGCTTGGTATCAGTCCAAGAACTTAACATTTATTGTCCCATAAATGAGATCATCCTCATAACCATGAGCCAGGTATTATATCCATTTTACAGGTGAAGAAACTGAGGATCAGAGATGCCAAGTTTGCCTAAGGACAGCCAACTTTTTGAGAGGCAAAGGTAGAATTCAAAACCAAACAAAGCAAAAAACCAACACAGGAGTGTCTGATCCCAAAGCCTCCTGATGCAGTATTTGGGACTACACTGAGACAGACTCAAAGCTTGAAGCTCCATTCCAGCATGCCATGGACTTTTCTAGAATGGTGTATTCCCAGCCACATGCTGTGCCTTCTGCAGTGACTGTATCCTCAGTGCTCAGCAAGATTGCTCCAAGGTTCTGCTGAAGCAAACCCTGCACGGAGAATCTGTGTGCAAATGCTTTAAGAAAGGGCTCCCAGGAGGTACCGAGAAGGGAGTGGGACAAGCAGGCTAGAGGAGAAAAAGCCAAGCAGGGCTGTGATTGCAGGTGGAGCTCCGACTTCAGTCCAAACCTGCAGCCATCTCTGGTGTGTAAGTTGCAATTCAGAAGGCATCCCTCCTGGAGGCCAGAGAGCTACCAGCTGCTCTGGAAGGAGGGCCTGGGATGGGTGGCAGACTTCTGGGACTTTCCAATGCTTGCCTTAATAGCTGCCTCACCAATGGCCCAAGGACAATCCTCTGAAGAGGGCCCAGTTACAGGCCACTTGCAGCAAAGCACTCAAACCAGGGGATGGTCCATAGACCAGAAGTGGTGGCTACAGTCGTGGTTGGTGAACTTCAGAGCCTGGATTGAAAGTCTCGCGTGGAGTGTTGGCTTGAAGGAGTCAGCCATGGGACAGGCCACTGAGTCCCAGTGTGGTTCAATGCAGGACATCCATCTATACCCGCAGGAAGCCAGCCGCCATTGCCAAGGCTGGTACACAGTATTGGTCAGGGGCTATGTGGTGGGCACAGGAGAGGTCCAGTACCGCACGCTGTAGCTTATTTGTGAGTCTGGGCATGGGTGAGGCCCCCGTCATCAATATCCAGAGTCCACTACAGAAGGATGAAGGAGGAAGAGCTTGGCACAGGGATGTTCCATTGACTTGGAAGGGGTAAAGGGAGCCCTTTAGTAGAAATCACAATTTGATGACTCAGTCACTAACTGACTCTTTGGAGGCCTAAAGTGCCTTCAGAAATCCGTAGATGACATGTCCTAATGGAATCCCCAGGCTGAGCAACGGCCCATCCTTCATTCCAAGGGGGAGCAGACTGTTTTTCTCACTGGTCCAGGGGTCTCACTGTTCTCATGGGGACAAGGATGGGCCAGGAACAGGGTGGCAGCCTTGCCGAGGAGGTAAGGAGAGGTCTATATCCTCAGCCAACCCCACATACTCTCTGCTCCCAAGAGACAAGGAGCTGGGAACAGGGGCAGGCAGGTGGCTCCTGTGAACAGGGAGAGGATGGGCAGAGGTTAGACCTGAACAAAGGTGGGGAGGGAGGGTCTGTGACCCAGAGAGAGGAGGAGAGAGGATTCCTGGGGCGGTGGTGGGGGATTACAAGCCGTCTGAATGAGGGCCAATCTGCCCCCTCTGCCTGACAGCTTTAGCTCCCAGCAGGGGCCTGGCAGCTTGACAGCTGCCGTGGGCCCCCATCCTGGCATCCTTAGTGTACATCAAGCGCCTCCTTCCTCCAGGACCAAGACCGGGAAATGCCCTGAACAAAGACGCTTGTGCCCAATCTCAGTTCTGCCAAAGTTACAGTGGGTCCACCTGGTGCTTTATCCTCCACCCTCCTGATCTCTTTCCTGAAACGCATCCTCTCAGGGTCAGCTTTGCTGTCTCTCCCTCCTCATCTCCCAAGGCCAATCACCAGCTCCTACTGCTCCTCTTCTCAAAGTATCTCTTCTGTTTCATCTCCCTCCTCAGGTCATGTGATGGAGTGGAAAGAATACAGGATGCATGCTCCAAGGGTCTCTGTTCCAGGATCAGCCTTTTCCACCTGCCGGCCGTGTGAGATCCAGTCCTTCCTTCCTCACTCCCACCCTCTCATACCTGCATTCTGTTCTCCACCACCTGGACCGCATGGCCATCCACCCAGGATCCCCCGGCCAAGCTGTGTGCACACTTCCTGCCCCATCCCCCACCCTTTCCACCCAGGCTACATGCTCTCAGGTACCTACGAGAGCCTCAACAGGATCCATCAGAAAGTTCTGGTCCTGAGTCAAAATCTGACCAGCAATACAGTTGTTGTTGTTGTTTTTCTTGTGCTTTGGACTCAGATCCTTGGCCCAGTCTGCAGCCCCTTGATGAATGAACCTGAGTGAGACAGAATGGGCCCTGGAATACACGCCTGAGTATGAATGAATGAATACCAAAGAGGTTAGAATTGTTAGTGAATCCACCAAAGAGGGGTGGAGAGCCAGGGAAAGGGCAATGGCAAAGGATATATATTCTAACTGTAATGGATGAACAGAAAATTCATATGGTAAGGTCCATGAATATTCATTGGAAGGACTGATGCTGAGGTTGAAGTTCCAATACTCTGGCCACCTGACACGAAGAGCTAACTCACCAGAAAAGACCCTGATGCTGGTAAAGATTGAAGGCAAAAGGAGAAGAGGACGACAGAGGATGAGATGGTTGGGTGGCATCACTGACTCTATGGACATGAGTTTGAGCAAGCTCCAGGAGACAGTGAAGGACAGGGAAGCCTGGTATGCTGCAGTCCTTGCGGTGGCAGAAAGTTGGACATGACTGAGCAGCTAAACAACAACAGCAGCTCTCTGGGAAAAAGAAATACTATGATGATAAGTCCAATGAAAGCCTTTGCAATTCACACGAACTTGTAAAATGAAAGCATTGTCCTTCTGAGTAAAACTACTGGTTCATCTCCACGGTCCAAACAAAGAATTTTAGTTGTCAGGAAATTCTAACCTGGACTGTGAGTGATTATGTTAATGGTGGTTCTCTGTTAGCTTAATCTGACTTTTAAATATAATAGTGAGAGATCTTGGGGGCAAGTTTTGGTATCAACAGTGTAAGGGGAAAAAGTGTCTTTGAAAAAAGGAGCAGACCTGGGTCACTGACGCATCCCCCCTCCAAAATACAAGCAGGCTGCTCAGGGATAAGAGCTGAACATGACAGACTAGTCCCCTTGGTCCTTGACCCCTGCTGTGCCTGGCACATGGGACTCACAGGGAAGGAGGCAAGACAGTGCATCGGGTGTAACAGAACACAAACGCAGCACAAACAGACAGAGCGATGTCTGCACATCACAGTCAAACATTGAGCACAGGGGAGTTCCCTGGTGGTCCAGTGGTTAGGACTCAGCTTTCACTGCTGAGAGCCTGGGTTCAATCCCTGGCCAGGAAACTAACATCCCATAAGCTGTGCCCCCCAAAAATAAAATAAGTTTTAAAAACCACTAAGAAGAAATAAGGTTGTACAAAGTGGTACAGGGCCAACTCATTCACATGGATGAATTCCCCTGATCTACATCAGCTTATCCTCTAAATGCACAAAGAACATTAAGGGTGTCCAGCATTCAATAAAACTATGCATTTGCTCTCTCAAATCCCCACCTCCCCGGGTGGATGCCTCCTGGTTCTCGATCCATGACCAGGCTGTTGGTCACATCATCAAAACTATTCATTCAAAAGGGCACTCAGTAAGCATAAAACACACAAGTGATAAGCCTTTTATTTTAATTCAAAATATACACATGTGTTTATTGTACAACTTTTACATGAGGGACCCAGGTCACAGCCCTGAGGATAGAGACCTGAAGATGACCATGCCAACCTTTCTTTTGTTTTTTGCAAAAGCCAAACTCTTAATGCCTTCTCAACAGTTTCCAGTTTCAATTTGCTCAAAGTATTAATGGAAGAGTTTACATGCATGAAGAATCTGGTTCCAGAAGCCTAGATTTTTATAACTTTGGTTTCACTTTTATATTTGGCTTATTCACATCTGATTGGCATCAACTCTTTTAGTAACGCACCTGTATTGAGACATTTCAGAGCATCCAACTTCATTTTCACAGACCTGCTGGTTCTTCTCACACTCTTATGTAAAGTGAATTCAAATTAGATGGGGCTGGTGATTCCCAGAGGAGACTGGAAGGCCACAGTTCATGGGGTCACAAAGAGTCAGATATGACTGAGCACACACAATTAGATTAGTTCAATGTAAAAATAAGTACAACCACTTGAGCCAGTGTGATAACAAACACAGCCGACACTTCGTGGGCCAGCTGTTTACCTGGAGGCAGCAGAGGTGTGCAGGTGTGGGGGGAAGCAGCCCGTGGCCCTGGGCCACTGAGCATCAGAGGAGAATACCTCTGGGCAGCCAGTGACGCCTGAGGGTAAGATTGGCTAAGAGAGCTTCTCTTGTATTCCATATTCCCTTATCTCATCCTCTCTTTCCATAGTAATGCTAACAGTACTTTATTCAGGGACAATTAACAAACATTAAAATGATCAAATGCTAAGTGTACAGCTTAAGGCCCTCCCGTGACTACCACCCAGGCCAACAGAAGGAACGTTTCCATCACTCCATAGAGTGCCCTCTTTCCCCCTTCCGGACAATCACTGTTCCCCCAAAGACACCCACCGTTCTGATTTCTGTCACCATGGATTAGTTTAGTCTGTTCTTGAACTTAACATAAAACAAAGCTGCTGAACATTTTGTGTCTGGTTCCTTGCCTTTAACATAATGTTTTCGAGATTAGTCTGTGCGGTCACACAGACCAGTACTGTCTTCTCTCCCTCTCTCTCTTTTTTGTTGCTGAGATAGTTTTGATACCCATCCTCTCAGCTGAGCTCACTGGCAATCACTGAAGTTGAAACGAGAGAGAGGGCGGGATGAGGAGCCCCTTTCTCCGGGGTCCTTTCAGCCCTTACTCAAGCTCTGTAGCCTTCACTAGCTGCCCCCAGCAAGGATGTGGGCAGTCAAAGGCGCAGGGGTTATCTCCTCCCACAACTCGGGCAGTGACATAGAATCTACGGTACAGGCGTTGTCCGAGTGGTTGAGAATCCACAAGCGTGTCAGCTATGCCTCTCTTTTCCTCCATCCCAGCCACGTGGGCACGGATGAACAAGTCTGGGGAAGCTTCCTTGGGCCCAAGTAGTCCACTGAGGCTCACTCACAAGTCACCAGCCCTCCTCCAGCACCAATCGATGATGCTAAGGGTGGTTCTTCCTCATCAACACATACAAATCCTACGGGAGGAACCCGACGAGGTCATGTTTGCCTATATGACCACTGGACCCATTCACGGATGGAGTGCCTGGGCTCTACTTTGCAAATTTCTTTTTTTATTTTTATTTTTATGGAAATACAGTTGATTTACAATATTGCATTAGTTTTAGGTTTACCGCAAAGTGATCCAGTTTTATGTATTCAGTTCAGTTCAGCTCAGTCGCTCAGTCATGTCCGACTCTTTGCGACCCCATGAATTGCAGCACGCCAGGCCTCCCTGTCCATCACCAACTCCCGGACTTTACTCAAACTCATGTCCATCAAGTCAGTGATGCCATCTAGCCATCTCATCCTCTGTTGTCCCCTTTTCCTCCTGCCCCCAATCCCTCCCAGCATCAGGGTCTTTTCCAATGAGTCAACTCTTCACATCAGGTGGCCGAGGTATTGGAGTTTCAGCTTCAGCATCAGTCCTTCCAATGAACACCCAGGACTGATCTCCTTTAGGATGGACTGGTTGGATTTCCTTGCAGTCCAAGGGACTCTCAAGAGTCTTCTCCAACACCACAGTTCAAAAGCATCAGTTTTTTGGCACTCAGCTTTCTTCACAGTCCAACTCTCACATCCATACATGACCACTGGAAAAACCATAGCCTTGACTAGATGGACCTTTGTCGGCAAAGTAGTGTCTTTTTTATTTATAAATTTTTTTTTTTTTATAAATTTTTTATGTATAAGTTTTATGTGTAAATGATATATATTCTTTTTTCTTTTATGTTCTCATCCATCTTATGCTATTATTGGAGAAGGAAATGGCAACCCACTCCAGTATTCTTGCCTGGGAAATCCTACGGACAGAGGAGCCTGGCGGGGCAGTCCATGGGGTTGCAAAGAGTTGGACATGACTTAGCGACTGAACAACAAAACAACATAAACCAAATGGAGAGAGTTTCATGGAAACAGACACACTACCATATGTAAAATAGACAGTGGGAATTTGCTATATGACTCTGAGAACTCAAACTAGAGCTCTGTGACAACCTAAAGGGGTGGTATGGGGTGGGAGGTGGAAGGGAGTTTCTAGAGGGAGGGTACATATGTATACCTGTGGCTGATTCATGTTGATGTATGGCAGAAACCAACATAATATTATAAAGCAATTATCCTCCAGTTAAAAATAAATTGTAAAAAGCAACATATGTTATTACAAGATATTGAATATAATTCCTTGTGCTACACAGTAGGTCCTTGTTTGTTGTCTATTTTATATATAGTTGTTTGTATCTTTTAATCCCAAACACCTAATATCCCTTCTCCTCTTCCCCTTTGGTAACCATAAGCTAGTTTTCCATGTCTGTGAGTCTATTTCTGTTTTGTAAATAAGTTGGACTGATCCTTTGATCATTATGTAGTGTCCTTCTTTGTCTCTTTTCACAGCCTTTATTTTAAAGTCTATTTTATCTGATATGAGTATTGCGACTCCTGCTTTCTTTTGGTCTCCATTTGCATGAAATATTTTTTCCAGCCCTTCACTTTCAGTCTGTATGTGTCCCTTGTTTTGAGGTGGGTCTCTTGTAGACAGCATATATAGGGGTCTTGTTTTTGTATCAATTCAGCCAGTCTTTGTCTTTTGGTTGGGGCATTCAACCCTTTTACATTTAAGGTAATTATTGATAGGAATGGTCCCGTTGCCATTTACTTTGTTGTTTTGGCTTTGAGTTCATACAACCTTTCTATGTTTTCTGTCTAGAGAAGATCCTTTAGTATTTGTTGAAGAGCTGGTTTGGTGGTGCTGAATTCTCTCAGCTTTTGCTTGTCGGTAAAGCTTTTGAATTCTCCTTCATATCTGAATGAGATCCTTGCTGGGTACAGTAATCTGTAAATAAGTTCATTTGTATCAATTTTTTTTAAGATTACACATATAAGTGAGATCATATGGTATTTGTCTTTCTTTGGCTTAGTATGATACTCTTTAGGTCCATCCATGTTGCTTCAAGTGGCATTCTTTCTTTCGTTGATATGGCTGAGTAGTATTCCATTGTACAATTATACCACATCTTCTTCATCCATTCTGCTTTTGATGGACACCTAGTTTTCTTGGTTATTGTAAATAGTGTTGAAACAAACTCTGGGGTGCATGTATCTTTTTGAATTTTTATTTTCTCTAGATATATGCCCAGGAGTGGGACTGCCGGGTCATATGGTAGCTCTATAGTTTTAGATTTTTGATACTTTGGCCATTTGATGCAAAGAGCCAACTCATTGGAAAAGACCCTGATGTTGGGAAAGATTGAGGGCAAGAAGAGAAGGGGGTGACAAAGGGTGAGACGGTTAGATAGCATCACTGACTCAATGGACATGAATTTAAGCAAACTCCAGAAGATAGTAAAGGACAGTGGAGCCTGGCCTGCTATGGTCCATGGGGTCACAAAGGGTTGGACATGACTTAGTAACTGAACAATAACTATACAATTTATGGATCCACTTCCGGGTCAGCTATAGCTCTGAAAGACCAGTCTTTTCCCTCTCCTGAGTTCAGTACATTTGCGAATCCCATCTCCTCTGCATCAGGGAGCATCGGTGGCCCAGGGCCAAGGCCATTTGGCAGCTCCTGAGGCTCCGCTCAGCATGCCTGACAAGGCCAGTGGTTGTCGAGAGGTGCAAGGAGCAAGGGGAGGGCGGAGCTCAGATTGTTCATGCTGGGCGGTTGGCAAAGACACTTCCTGAGGCTGGGATGATGCTCCTTGATCCACAGAGACAGTGGGCAAGACAGGGCCAGAGTCTGTGGCAGGTCACTGTTGGCGTCAGTTGGTACTAATTGTCCAAAAATCATTAGGCTGGTGTCTGGCAGGACACCCTTGATGAGCAAAGGTACAGTTTGTGCTGAGATCTGGTTATATGTCTAGGCTATTTATTGACAGAGGGAGGGAGAATAAGGAAGGAGGCTGAGAAAGGATAAAACATACAGTGGGAAGGAAGCTCTCCACCTCTCTTGTCTGACTTCATTCTCTCACTTCCACCAAAACAATGAAGGATTTGTCTGCTCTCATACAGACAGGGGAACTGTGGGTTTTATGCTGAAGAATCTACTGTCTGAACTCGACCACCAGCATGTGACCTGTTGATTTGCAGCTCTGCGAATCCCAGAGTTGGAGACCATTCTCAACCTGGTCCTGCTTCTTTCTCAATGGAGATCTGAGTTCCATAGATGGAGTCCAGGGCAGAGCTGGTGTTCATGAGTCTGACTCCCAACTGACATATTTTATGGTATCAACAAGATCATCAAGATACTCAAACTCCAGACCCTACTTCTGTCCACTTCAGGAAGAGCTGCCCTCCTCCAACACAGAGGTCCACTTTCAGAAAATGTGAAGAGTCCTGGAAAAGTGTTTAGAGATCTGGGGGAAGATCACTGAAATACAAAGAGAGCACTGCCCTTGTAGTCAAATTCACAGTGGACTCTTGAGCTGATTCCAAGGTAAAGAGCCAAATGTCCTAACAAGGGTCTGGAGCCTCACAGGGGCTGGTGAGCTGGTTGGGGGCCCAGAATGGCAAGATGGGTCTCTCCAGGAGGCATGTGCTGGGGGAGGGACTGGTTGGGCCACTCAGGCCTGCCCAGCTGTCAGGGGTGGGGTACCAGCAGGAGGGCCCTCCCCTCTCAGTGAGCAGCATCAACTGCTGACATGAAGCCAGCTGGTCAACCCCACCCAAGTAGGCAGAACCAGGGGGTGTTGGTGAGGGCTGGAGGGATCTGATTCTGACAAGGACACTGTTAGATTCTGTTTAGATTCATCAGAAGGAAAAGACTTGGACTGAACCAAAAATTACCTTCAGGTCTAGACCTGGACCTGTTAGTCATTCAGTCATGTCTGACTCTTTGCGACTCCATGGACTATAGTCTGCCAGGGTCCTCTGTCCATGGAATTTTCCAGGCCAGAATACTGGAGTGGGTTGCCATTTCCTCCTCTAGGGGATCTTCCCCACCCACGGATCGAACCTGAGTCTCCTGCATTGCAGGCAAATTCTTTGCTATCTGAGCCACTAGGGAGACCTACAGGAAATGCTACCTTCACGTTGGTGAGGTGGGAACAAAAGGAAACTGACTGCACAGCCCAGGAAAGAACACAAGGCTGGTCTAGAGGACATTGATGTTGTAGCAGGCACCATGGGGTCACCTTCAGCCACACAGAGCGAAAGCCTCAGCCTTTCAGGGCCCCCATTTTCAAAGAGAAGCTCTCTGTTGCACTTTCTCTTGGACAGAATGCATCCTCAACCTCTCTGCTCTCAGGATCTGCCCCGGGGAGCACGGAACTCTCCCCATGTGGTCCCCTAAGCCTGACATTAACCTAACTCCCCCTGCATCTTCCCTCTGTCCTCACAGCATTGGCTTTCCTCTTCACATCCAACTCCCCTGGTCCTAACCCAACTTCCCACAGCCATCCCTATGACAGATGTATAGTCCTCCTCATCCTTTAAGTCAGGTCTGAAGGCCCACTCTTCTGAGAAGCCTTCCTGGGTTGACACTACCCTGTGCCTATGTGCTAAGTCACTCTAATAGTCTCTGACTCTTTGTGACTCCATGGACTGTAGCCCATCAGGCTCCTCTGTCCATGGAATTTTCAAGAATACCACAGTAGGTTGCCATTTTCCTCTCCAGGGCATCTTCCTGACCCAGGGATCAAACCCGCCTTTCCTACATCTCCTGCATTGGCAGGTGGATTCTTTACCACTAAGCCACCAGGAAAACCCTGGATATTAAATCACAGAAACTCTTCACTCTGTTCCAGGAGACTGACATTCACATTTCTTCAATCCCAAGTTTCTGGGTTGACACGTTTCTCTGGGGAAATAGTTCCAGAGATGGACAGTCCAGCCAAGAGGAGGAGGAATAAATCTGAAGGCAGGCTGGGGACAGTTTGTTCCACAATCCCTCAGCAAACTCATCTGAAGTCCTACACATGACTAAATCGCACTTGGGGTGGTTTCCTCTATGGTCCAGAGCCAACAAACAGAAGTGTGTGTACATCTCCACCTGGAACTGTTACCAAGTCATTAGATGTGCCTATGTGTCTTTCTCAGCTGAGTTGTGAGAGATGAAGGTACCCTCCAGCCTGATGCTCACACAGTCCCTGACCTGAGAACCCACTGAGACCCCAGAGGAAAAAGAGGGGGCTCTCTCTTGCCTTTTTCTCAGTCTAACCCAATGTGTGTGCGTGCAGGTGTGTCGGGGAAAGAGGGAAGCATCCTGGCCAGGTTAGTGGGTCACCATCACCATCTCTTGTCCCTGCAGTCACTTTATCATGGACTAGAGAAAGTCACCAGCCTCCCCTCCTCCAGGGCCGGTGATATGAAGATTAGAGGCAAGAAGGTAATCAGAGGGCTGTAGAAAAATGCAAGAGAGCATGACCCTCCTGGTCAATGAAACAGGGCCTCCCCGACCTTCAGCCCCAGGCCCTCATCCTGCCAGCCGGACCTGAGTCTGTGCCTCCCACAGCTGCTCAATTTAGAGATCCTGCGGGGGAGCCCCTGATCCCTCGAGACCCACGGGGCTATTTCCAGCTCTCCGGTTCCTCCTCCCGCCAGGACTCGTGTATCAAAGCAACTTAGGGGCCCTGGTGGCCGCCTTTCTCTGTCCCCTTTAGATGTGATGAGCCAGGGTTGTTGTTCAGTCACTTAATCATGTCCAACTCTTTGCAACCCCAAGGACTACAGCTCGCCAGGTTCCCCTATCCACGGTCTTCGGTAGTTTGCTCACACTCATGTCTATCGAGTCGATGATACCATCCAATCATCTCATCCTCCGCTGCCCCCTTCTCCTCCTGCCCTCAATCTTTCCCAGCATCAGGGTCTTTTCTAATGAGTCAGCTCTTCACATCAGGCGGCCAGCTTCAGCTTCCTCATCAGCCCTTCCAATGAATATTCAGGATTGATTTCCTTTAGGATCAACTGGTTTGACTGATGAGCCCGTGACCACTCCCAGAACGTTCTTCTGTAAAAAGCTTAGGGATTTCTGGATACTCCAACAGAGGTAATGGAGGGGTCCTTGGGTTAACTCATCCCCAGGGCCCACCCCCAATCCAGACTTTCTGACTTGACTCGTGTCCCAGGATCTTCCAGCTCAGCCACACACAACATTTTATTCATGTGTAAACAAACAAAACAGGCCTCTCACCCAGACCCAGTGCTGATGTCAAACGACCTAAACCTGCCCCAGGAGAAACCGTCAGAGACACAACTGCCTGGACCACTCACCTCTCTCTGCCTACCCATCTTCTCATCCTCACTGCGGACTTGGTGCTGGCCTCCAGACTCCAGTTTTGGAGTCTCCCACCTGCCCACAACGTGTAGGGAGGGAAGCTAGACTCCTCCAGGCTGTGTGATTAAGGACAGTTCACTTAGCCTCTCTGAGCTTCCGTGTCCTTGTCGGTAAGCTGACCTAAAACATTGTCCTGACCATTCCTCCAGGATAAAATACATGGCAGGGCTTCACACACTGCAAAGTGTCATTGAATGCCAGTTACTTTTATCCTTAACCTTCATCAAAGCTATGATTTTACAGTAGTCATGTACAAATGTGAGAGTTGGACCATAAAGAAGGCTGAGTGCTAAAGAATTGGTGCTTTCAAATTGTGGTGCTGGAAAAGACTTTTGAGAATCCCTTGGACAGCAAGGAGATCAAACCAATCAGTCCTAAAGGAAATCAACCTTGAATATTCATTGGAAGGACTGATGCTAAAGCTGAAGCTCCAATAGTTTGGTCACCCTATTCGAAGAGCCAACTCATTAGAAAAGACCCTGATGCTGGGAAAGATTGGAGGCAGGAGGAGAAGGGGGCAACAGAGGATGAGATGGTTGGATGGCATCATGGACTCAATGGACGTGAATTTGAGCAAACTCCAGGAGATAGTGAAGGACAGGGAAGCCTGGTGAGCTGCAGTCCATGGGGTTGCAAAGAATTGGACATGACTGAGTGACTGGACAACAACCTTTTTCTTAAAGCTACTTTCCCCCAACTGGTAGAATCCCTGGTAAGAACCAGAAGGAGCTGCCGTGGTGACACCTAAGCCAGGACCTTTCTGTGATGCCTTTCTGTCCAACTCACTCAACTGCAGATTTGGCCCTGGAATAAAAGAAGGAAATTGCTGTTGTTCAAGCTGGTTAACAATTTCCTTTTTTTAAAGGAGTCAAAGATCGAGAGATGAGGCAGGTGAAGGTTTGAGAAGAAAAAAAGCTGAAGAGTTAGGGTGGCCCTAGACCCTCTAGGGCCTCTAGAACATCCACCGAGCCCTCTGCTGGTAGCCCCACTGAAGTCTTGTTTACTCTTTTTCTGGCTTCAGTCCTGAGTTCTGGATCAAGCCTCCTCTGTTATTTTGGAGCAGGAAATTACTGACCCATCACACAAGCCTATAATAAATAGCCTCACGTCGTAAAACACAAGCCCTCCACAGAGCTTACATTTGGAAATGCTGAGGCATTTGCAAGCTGCTGCCCAGAATATATTTGGAGTCTTACTGCTCCTCCCCTGCTTCAGCAGGGCAATCTACAGCCTGGCAGGACCAGAGTCAGCCCCTCACCCAGACTGAGAGTTCCACATTGGTGTTTTTCCTTCATCTCACGTTCAGCACCTTTTGATGAGAAGCTGAAGGCCATACATTTTAAAATGTGGCATAAAACCAAAAGAAGAATTGCTGTTTTGAACTGTGGCACTGGAGAAGGCCCTTAAGAGTCCCTTGGACAGCAAGGAGATCAAACCAGTCAATCCTAAAGGAAATCAACCCTGAATATTCATTGGAAGGTCTGATGCTGAAGCTGAAACTCTAGTACTTTGGCCACTTGATGGGAAGAGCCAACTCATTGGAAAAGACCCTGATGCTGGGGGAAATTGAGGGCAGGAGGAGAAGGGGGTAGCAAAGGATGAGATGGTTGGATGGCATCACTGATTCAATGGACATGAGTGTAAGCAAACTCTGGGAGATAGTGGGGGATAGAGGAGTCCGGCAGGCTTCAGTCCATGGGGTTGCAAAGAGTCAGAACCAACAACAACATAACATGAGAGGGGGCAACTTGCACAAAGCCAGCCCACTATCATCCCCCAGGGTGGGCAAGGGCTCTGGGCTGCCTGTAGCACAGCCTCTGCAATCTCTGGGGTGGGGTGGGGACGGGGAGCCGTGGACAGGGAATGAAGGGCTAGGGAATGGGTAGTGACTGGGCTGCAGGGAGGGTCACCACCCCATCCCCCCACCCCCCCACTGCCCAGCAGAGCTGAGTTCAACCCCAGGGATGAGGCATGCCTGCTGTCTAGTGTGGGTTCTGGGGATGCTCTCTCTGGGACCTGGCTTTGATGCAAGAAGACAGGGCCAAGGGCAGGGCAGAGCATGCATGATGTACCCCTGGCCTGGAATTCTGGATTCAGGCACCCGCTGAAGCTTCCAGAAATGTCTCAGCAGCCATGGGGGAGTGCTACAATCCTTCCCAGATCCCGGCCAATTTGCGTGTCAATGGGAACATTTCTTTCCTGTCCAAGTGTTTTGGCTCCAACCCCAATGGGGAGGGAGAGGAACTGTTCCCCAACATCCTTCTGTCCTTGTAACCAGCCTCTGGGTCAGCCTGAGGCCTGGCAGGGAAGTAACTGACCTAGGTATGGTCTGGGAGGACCCGGAAGGCTCCATTCCCTCAAAAGCATAGTGTTTCAAATTGAAAGCTTCTCATCCCCATTTCATCCTCCTCATGTAGTTTTCACTCCGCTAGTTAAAAATGGAAATCCTTCTGAGCAGGGGAACAGGACCAGACCATCCTCAGCTTAGCCTACTGATTTTCTAATGGGTCCTGCAAGCAGGTATTTACAGGGGAGGGACAGTGAAGGCGTGAGAGCCCTGGATCCTGGGGCAGGGGGGAGTGTACATTTCAGGAAAGATAGAGGCTGCAGGGGAGAGAATGGGAGGATGAGGCAGAGCAATGATGGCAGAAGCTTAGCATAATGGAGCATGAAAATTTGAGCCAGGAGATTAGGGTTCAACTCCCAGCTCTGCCTCTTATTCAGCTGAGGTTTCTTTGAGCATCCATAAAGGAGATGAATTACGTCTACCTCGTTGGCCTGCCTCCCAGGGTTGCTATGGGGACGTGATTAAATGACAAATGCGGACATGCTTGGAAAAATGTGCAGGGCTCACCAGTGTCAGTGGTTGTGACTTGTAAGCCTCTCCCCCCCGCCCCCATCCCCCTTCCGCCTGCCTCTCTGCTGGTTTTTGCCCACATGTAGCTGTTGGCTGAGCCACAGACCTGCTGGCTGGGCTTCTGGAAGAGACTGCAAACCACACGCCACCTCCTGCATCCCTCCAGCCCGGCAGCATCGAGTATCCCCCCGGACGCCACGGGCCGCCAGCCTCCAGGCTTTGTGTAAACCAAAAAGGAGTGACAGCCCACCCTCCTTGTCATATTCCGAGGCCATGCCCATGGGCAGCGGGCGCTGAGCCCAGGTTGCTGTGCAAAACAGGAGGGGTGACAGAAGGGAGCCCCGGGGGGCGTAAATGCCTTGGCCCCATGCCTTCCCTCTCCAAAGGGCTTGATCCATGTCTCCCCCTGGCAAGAGCTGGAGAACAGAGCCAGGCTGCCAGGGCGTGATGCTGCGAAAAGGAGGGGATTTGCCGAACTAAACTCTGGAGGTAGTCACATTGGTCATTTTTGGGAAGGAGAGGGTGTCTCAGGCCTGTTTAACACCCAGCCATAGGGTTGACCAGAGGGACTGGATGCAAGCTTTTCTCCCCTGGAATTTTCTCCTACAGACAAGTTTGTGAAGCAGAGGAAAGCCACCCTTAGGCCCCCCAAGCATCAGTAGACAGATCTGAGTGTGTGCCTGCCTGGAAAGAGGTCTGATCTGGTCTGATTGGCTCTAATTTTATTTCCTGTCCCTGAAATGCCCACTGAAGCTCTGCACATGTCCAGACCTTTATCTCATGACCCTGATACCCTCCTCTCTACACTCCACCTGCATACACATACACACACACACACACACACACACACACATTCTCACATACCCTACACTTCACTGGTTCCATGAAAGAATCTCCTGACTCACTCAGAACTCCAATTTGGGCATGAAACAGATTAAAAGAAGAATCCAGCTCAGCGGATTTATCTGAAAAAGGCAGTGATTTAATTATTTAATCCATCTGGGGTTTATTTTTATTTTCACTCTGCAGTAAAAATAGGGAAAAGATGGAAAAATATCCAATTTGCTGTAAGGAATCACTTTTACCCTGATATAAAACAAAGAGAAAAACACTATTTTATGTTCCCAAGAGGCATAAGTTTAAAAGTCTTGGTAAAATATTTGCAAGAAAAATTCAATATTCTATCAGTAAGATGATTCTGCCTTCTATGAAGACGATGGTATGTTTTATCTTGTGCACAGATAAAAGAAGAAAGAGTTTGGAAAATACCAGAACTTATCAAATTTTTTTGAGGGTCTGGTATGAAACAGGCAGTCTAGTGGTCTTGGAACCCTCCAGGCCCCACTAAAAGACCTCTGTTAACCCCAGACAGAAATACCAAGGAGCTCTGGGAGTGTGAGAATCGGAGAACTGGAGAACTAGAGGAAAAAACACTGCATATTAATGCATATATACAATATGTATCAAGCCACTATGAGATCAAATCTGTTAATCCTAAAGGAAATCAACTCTGAATATTCATTGGAAGGACTGATGTTGAAGCTGAAGCTCCAATACTTTGGCCACCTAATGCAAAAGTTGACTCATTAGAAAAGACCCTGACTCTGGGGAAAATTGAGGGCAGGAGAAGAGGACGACAGAGGATGAGATGGTTGGGTGGCATCACTGACTCAACAGACATGAGTTTGAGCAAACTCCAGAAGATGGTGAAAGACAAGGACGCCTGATGTGCTGCAGTCCATGGGGTGGCAAAGAGTCGGACACAACTGAGCAACTGAACAACAACAATTGCATATATACAGAATCCAGATTCTGTATATGGTATATGTATATCGTGCTGATTCTGCTCCCGTGAAGTCAGCGTGGCCATCTGGAAGTGGAGCCTCTGTTGGCATGGAACCTCAGGAGGCTGGTCAGAGGACAGGCCACCAACACTCACCTGGGCCTCATGAAAGCCTGCCCACCAGCGGTGGCTACCACCACCTCCACCTCAACCCATCCTCCGCATCACCATTGGTGTGAGCTTTCTGATATGGAAGTAAAGTCTGGTCAAACGTTTCGATGGCTATCACCTACACAAGAATGTCAGAAGGTTTTAGAGCACTCTGATTAGTGGGGGTATGTCCCCACACACCTTATGACCCTTAACTACCTGATTCAGGTCAAGCTCAGTAAGGTACCACAAGCCCCTTTACGTCCTTACAGAATCATCTTTGACCACCGCTCTCCTGAATCCTGTTTTCCAGTTGTGTCAACTTGTTTTCGGTTTCTTGAATATGTCCACTCTCTCTCCTCTCTGTCTTTGTCTTACCCACTTCCTCTGGCTGGAATTCCCAGCCTGAATTAGGTCTCCATCCCTCTGCTATTGGTAGCAGCAGCTGTCTGGTCTTAGCAACTACACTAACAGGCATTGCAATGTTGGCTGTGTCTTTACCTCCCCTACTAAGAAGGGAACCTGCCAAGGGTGGAGAACATGTTTAGCTCATTTTATATTCCTGGTTCTAGGACAGTGCCTGAAGCACGGCAAAATACTTTACCCTAGTTTACTGTGTCCAACATTTAGCCCTTTCCCTGGAAGACGTTATGGTCTTTACTGTATAGCTAAGGAAGACAGAATACTGAAGTGAGTGAAGAAAGAGTGAAGCAAAGAGCCGACTCTTTGGAAAAGACCCTGATGCTGGAAAAGATTGAGGGCAAGAAAAGGAGGGGGGCTACAGAAGATGAGATGCTTGGATGGCATCACTGACTCAATGGATGTGAGTTTGAGCAAACTCTGGGAGATAGTGAAGGACAGGGAAGCCTGGCAGGCAGCAGTCCATGGCGTTGCCGAGAGTTAGACATGACTTGGCAACTGAACAAGTCAAAAAGAGAAAACTACAGTATATGAATGAATATATACAGAGTCCAGAAAAAATGGTATAGATGATCCTATTTGCAAAGCTGAAATAGAGACACAGACATAGAGAATAAATGTATGGACACCAAGGAGGGAAGGGGAGTGGGATGAATTGGGAGATTGGGATTGGCTTATATATACTGTTGATACTGTGTATAAAACAGATGACTAATGAGAACCTACTGTAAAGCTCAGGGAACCCTATTCCGTGCTCTGTGGCAACCTAAAAGGGAAGGAAATCCAATAAAGAGGGGAGATATATATGGCTGATTCACTTTGCCATACAGTAAAAACTAACCATGCTCCAAAAAATTTAATTTTAAAAAAGACTTTGACAGCAAAAAAAAAAAAAAGATGTTGGCTGTGAAGAGGTTAATCCAAGCAGGGAACCCCATTAGCAATCCTCTTATTGTCATCAGCTTAGCCATTTCATTCATTCATTCATTCATTCATGAACAAGATTTATTGACTTCTATTGTGATTTATGGGGCTTCCCTGGTGGCTCAGCTGGTAAAGAATCCGCTTGCAATGTGGGAGACCTGGGTTTGGTCCCTGGGTTGGGAAGATCCCCTGGAGAAGGCAAAGGCTACCCACTCCAGGATTCTGGCCTGGAGAATTGCATGGACTGTATAGTCCATGGGGTCACAAAGACCTGGACACGACTCTTTCACACGGACTTTCACTTTCAGATTAAGATTTATTAAATTTGCATCAGTCAGGATCAGCTAGGTCTCACTGCAGAAACAAAGAACTCCCAAATCCCAGTCATTATAAACAACAAAAGTCTATTTGTCACTAGGGTGACATTGCCAGTGTGGGTCAGCGGATGAGTGAAATTCCACACCTTCTGAGTGATACTCCATCTTACAGCTTCACTGTTGGGGAGACATGGTTCTTGGGTGTAAGGGAAGAGCTAGCGGCAGGTCACACACTAATTCTGTCTCTCCTGTTTCCCAGATCACTAATCAGGTTAGCCACGGGGCACTTCCCACAGCACAAAGGCTGGGAGATATGAAAGCTAATGCCAATACCTGATAGGCGACACCCTGCTGCCATGAGCATGAACCACATTCAAGACAATGAACTAAGTGCTGAGGACCATATAAATGTCCTTCGAGGAGTACATAATCAGATGGATGATAAGACAGATATGAGCATCAAAAATGAGAAGGTAGAATGTGCCACCAGTTTTCTGAATTACACTGACCTTCTCAGGACTGAGCCCAGCACAGGGAACCAAGACTCAGAGCCAAGCTTGTGAGTCCATGGGATTAATTACCACCCACATCTGGGTCATCATCCTTCAGGCTCACTCTCACCAGGGGTTGCTCTCTCCTTCTGGCCAGCCTAGATACAGAGCGGTCTTTAGCCTCTTTTCCTCCCTTTGGATAAGGGCTCTGTTCTGATTTCCATGCCCCCTCCTGCATTCCGTTCTTCACCAGGCAAGCTGTGCTTCGTTTTCTTGGGAGTTGACATCCTGCCTCCTTCTCTGCTCAAGGAAGCTGGCAGCCTAACTCACGTGAAGCCAAAGTTCCATATGATCTCATGAAGCTGAGAATAAAACCGAATCCCCGTCTCTTATCAGGGAAACTTGAGCTTTGGAGACTCAGAAATATCCCAGGCAGTAGGTCAAATGCCCCACAAAAAATGTATAAATAACCACGTTCTCACTTTGAATCCTGTTCTCTGCATTGATGCACCTGGCATAATGACTAGGTACAGAAGCTTTTTTCCCCCATCCTTCTCTTTTATTCTCTACTTGGCCTCCCTTTCTCACCCTCTGCCAATGGTCTGGTGACCTTCTGTCACTGCGAGTTACTCAGGCTCTCCATCTATGTCTGCACTGACCAGGCGGGCTCTTATCTCACACCCAACCCTCCCCTTCCATCCAACAAACATGACCTGTCCTGCGTCCCCTTTCTCCTCAGATGACCTGCTCAAAAGGAACCAAGAGCGGTGACCAGACCAACTGGCCAAACACCGAGAGGTACCAGATTACTTGTGGGATCCTAGAGGCCAGGGCTGGTTTCGGTCAGGAGAGGGAGGTCTGGCCCAGCCAAGTAGCCAGCTGGCTCTCTTGGCTGTAAGTCACTCTCAGCCCTCTATCATGTATGCGTCTACAGGACGAACATACTTGGAAGGCACAAGAGTGAGGAGAGTAAAGACCCCAAGGGGCCACCTTGCATTTCTCTACCATTTTAGCAGCAGACGCAAAGAAGTTGTGTGATGGACAACCGTAAATAAAGCCATTTTATTTTTCCAGAGGCAACTTCCTCAGTCACCATTTCCCCTTACCCTGTGCTTCTCAGACACGTGTTTAATTTGTCACCTGTCAATGGCTGATTGCATTTTTAGAAAGAACTGCTCAGAAAAGACTACAGAGGATACAAAGGAATGAACACGAGTAGCTGAATTTCAGGCTTCTGTGATTACGTCAGGAAGGAATATATTTTCCTGACTGAGGACCTCCCAACAAGTCTGAAAGCAGACTGCCTAGGCGAGGCGGCTAGCCTTGACCTGTCAAGCGGCATACCTGAGGTTTCCACGGAAGGCAAAGCCATGAAAACAGTGTTTTGTTACAGTTCGTAGGAAACAGACAATTCACGGGAAGCTCCTGACTTACCAGGTGAGAAAGTGGAAACCAGACCTTAGGGATTTGCAAAGAGCAGGTTTAAGAGCTGATAAGTATTCAGAATTCACTGCACAAGTGAAGAGTGAGGTGAAATGCAAGTAATGCACAAAGCACGGAAAAGCGACTCAGCTTTTTTGACTTAAACCTTTTCTGGAGAATACTGATGTTCGATGAGACCTCAGAAGTTATCTGGTCAAATGCTCGATCAGCAGGCATGGGAGTCCCCTTTCCAAGGTCATGAGAAGGGGGTCGTTTCACCTCTCTTGGCCACACCCAGAAATGGGTCTTTACTCCACTGGAGAATCATCTCAGCGGATTAATTAAACCCTTGCTAAGGGCCAGTACCCAGACCTCTAATGTTTTGACATCCTTACCTTTCAAGGTGAATGAGGCAGCCCTTGTAATCATTTTGCTTAAAATCACTGTAGATGACCTGATGGTCTGGGGGCCCTAGAGTTTTGTGGAAATAGGACTTCTCTATACCCTCCTGGAAACTGATCCTTCCCATTGATCACGTGTTTCTTCCATAGTCGCTCAGTTGTTCTCTCACCTGCCCTTCTTTGCAGGCTGTAGCTCTGCGCCCTACAACAGAGAAACCAAACCACGTGGAGCTGAAACGGGGTCATTTGTTTCTCGCATCCACCGCCTCGTGGGTAACACAGCTCCCCTGCACCACAAGCTCGCTCGGGGCTCTGGCCCTTCTCTCCTGCAGCTCTGAGAGGCTGAAGCCGAGTAGCCACTTGCTCAGCCTCCTGGGGCGCAGGGAGTTTGAGAATGAGCACAAGGAAGCAAGTGCTAATTCCACCCACATTCCAGTGGCAAGAATTGAGTCCCCAGTCCCTGCACTGGGGCCAGGGAGCTGGGACACGTGAGGCCGGGAGTGTAACTTTCTGGTGACGTGTGCCCAGGGAGGAAAATAAAGGGACTTGGGGGCTCCAGAGGGACAATGACCAGCTTTCCACATGGGCCACACCCTCTATCTTTTTCTTTTGCTTTTCTCACTTCTCCTTTTAGCCCCTTTATCCTTGTCCTTTCTTTCATTCTGAACTAGGCGTAAAGTGATGGGAAGTGTGTAATTGTGTCTGTGTGTACATGTGTGCATGTATGTGTACACACACATGCAGGCTGGGCTGAATCTGAGGTGGGGGGTATGAAGAGTCTGTGTAGCCAGCATACCACCCACACAGCACCACACCACCTTGGCTTCATCTTTTTCTGTTTCCTCTCCTGTGGTTTTGTCTTTCAAGTAGCCCCCACCCCCACCCCCGCCTGCCAAGATCCCAGGTGCAAAGGTGAGGCTTCTGTCAGTTACGTGCTCAGCTTGGGAGTGGATGGGCTCAGCCTTCAGTGCAAAAGGAGGAAATAAATGAATGGTATCCCCTTCCCTTTGTCAGCAGCCAGGCTCCACCTCCCTGCTATTCACCCCAATAACTTCAGGGCCCCACCCTTTGGTGGGATGTGCTTGTGTTCTTAGGAGCCTAACTCCTCAAAGAGGCAGTTCCCACCCTCGAAATATCAGAAAGGAAATAGAAGATGGATTGCCAATGAGAGGGCTTAAAGAATCCAACTTGGAGATTCAGGCGGGTGGGAAGAAGTTGGTTATGTCCCAGCTCTTCTGCATGCAACAAATGTCTGATTTTTTTTTTCCAATTGTTTTGGAGGATGGTAGGGAATGGAATACAACCATGCCTTCTTTTTAAATTCTCCGAAATGTTACCTGCATAAAAAATGAACAAATGTCAGGGACAGGCGCATCTTGGACTGAACTTCAAATGAACTGATGGCAGGTCTCACCATTCCGAAAATATGAGAATTGAAAGCTGCCAGGGCTCGGAGCAGACCATGCATTTGCATCCTATTTAAATAATGTGCAAGAATCTTGGGTGGGATGGGGAGTCTGCAGCCTTGTCAGAGAACTCTGGAATTACTTCGCATGAAACTGCCAAGGGGACCCGTGGCCCAGGTCACCTGACAGCTTGAAACCAGCCCACATGCCAGAAACAGCCCCTTGTGTGTAGAGTGTCAGTCGTTCAGTCGTGTCCGACTCTTGGCAATACCATGGACTGTAGCCCACCAGGCTCCTCTGTCCCTGGGATTCTCCAGGTAAGAATACTGGAGCAGGTAGCCATTCCCTCTCCAGGGGATCTTCCTGACCCACGGATCGAACCTGGGTCTCCTGCATTGCAGGAGATTTTTACCACGGAGTCACCTGTAAAGCCTGTATGTGTAGAGAAGGGTCTCTATGTTGCAGTGGCCAGTCAGGTACACTTGTCAGAAACTTACTCCCGGTGCATCTGGTCTAGAATCTAGAGTACTTTCTGGGTCTTGAATTATGAGTCAGAACCTCTTCCTACCATGGGCAGGATGGTTTAGATGCCAAGGTTCACATTTTTACCAAACAGCTTGTAGGGTCCTGGGCCCAGGGCCCAGGGCACTGTACACACATTCCCTCCCCACATTGGTTTTCTCGGCCCACCTATGGTGGAAGTCCTGAGAGATACTTAGGATAAGTCTGCAAAATATCACAATCATAATGATCACTACTCCCCCATAGGGCATGTCAGCATCTGCAGAGTGAGTGGAAGGAAAAGCAGAGAATCCAGTTTCCAGAATGGTCTGTGGATCAGTGGCCAGGCTTCACAGAATAGTCCACATAGCGATTCTACATCCTAAGTATATGAAGACAATAATATTTATCATTACCAAACCCAACTTATGACTTCATAGTTACAAAACTGAAATGTTGTGGTGTGCTAAGTGATGTCTGACTATTTGTGATCCCATGGACTACAGTCCACCAGGCTCCTCTGTCCTTGGGATTTCCCAGGCAAGAAACCATTTCCTCCTCCACGGGATCTTCCCGACCCAGGGATTGAACCTGCATCTTTCACATCTCCTGCACTGGCAGGTGAGTTCCTTACCACTGCACCACCTGGGAAGCCCATAAAACTGAAATAAATTTCTGTAATTAACCAAGACAAGGGTTTCCCCAGTGACTCAGTGGGTAAAAAAACCTCCTGCCAATACTGGAGACACAGGAGACATGGGTTCGATCCCTGGGTCAGGAAGATCTCCTAGAGTAGGAAAAAGCAACCCATTCCAGTATTCTTGCCTGGAGAGTTCCACGGACAGAGGAGCCTGGCAGACTATAGTTCATGGGGTCGCAAAGAGTCAGGCATGACTGAGCACTGCATTTAGGTGTCCAACAAGGAAATAGAAACCCCAGCACAGCCCCAGGGCTCCTCGGCAAGCCCTCTGTGGCTGCAGGCAGCTCCATCTTCAGCCACAGTCACTGGGGCCTGCGGCCTGCTGGTCCCAGCTCCCCAGGGTATCAGGCTCCCAGCCTTCCTTCTTGAAGACACAGCCAACCAGGAGCCCCTCCCTTGCCCCTGCGGGGAGGCGCCCCCGCAGCTGCCCCTGGTTGGCCTCTGAGTGACAAGCCGGCAGCCGCAGGGGCTGGCTGTGGAAGGCTGCCTGATCAGAGTGGAATTATAGCAGTTCATTTCCTAAAGTGCCAGGAGACCCAGCGATGAACCTGAGGGCAGAAGTGGAAACCACAGCGGCGGCACCCTCGAGGAGAGGCAATTCATCCTGAGCTCGACGGTTCTGTCAACAAGACAGCTCTTCTGCGAGCGACACACACGCAATCTCACTGCCTCTGTCGCAGCAGAGGGACCACGCAACCACAGAGGGTCTTACTGAAGACTAGCGCTTTCCCAGAAGTACATGTGAACTCAGGGGTGCAGAGCAGAGGCAAGGTGGGGAGCCAGTGTCTATGCCCCCATCCCGTTTTCTCCAGTGAACAGTGAAGATAGTTTGAAGTGAAGGTAGTGTGGGGTGGGATTGCGCCCCACTTTTGTCTCTTTTTTAAAAAAAATTGATGTATCATTAATTTGAGGTTCAGTGGTAATGAATCTATCTCCAGTGCAGGAGATGCAAGAGACTCAGGTTCGATTCCCAGGTTGGGAAGATCCCCTGGAGGAGGACATGGCAACTCACTCCTGTATTCTTGCCTGAAAATTTCCACGGACAGAGGAGCCTGGTAGGTTATAGTCCATAGGGTCGGAAAGAGTCGGACACAACTGAGTGACTGAGCATGCATACATATATATATAAAACACACATATATTCTTCTTCAGATTCATTTCTATTTTAGCTTACTACAAGATATTGAGTCGAGTTCCCTGTGCTACACAGTTGGTCCTTCCTGCTTATTGCTGTTCAGTTGCTAAGTCGTGGCTGACTCTTTGAGCCCCCATGGACTTCAGCACGTCAGGCTCCCCTGTCCTTCATCATCTCCCAGAGTTTGCTCAGACTCATGTCCATTGGGTGATGCCATCCAACCACCAAATCCTCTGTCTCCTGCTTCTCCTGCCCTCAGTCTTCCCTATCATCAGGGTCTTTTCCAATGAGTCAGTTCTTCATCTTGTTACTTACCTGTTTTATATATAATGGTGTGTATATGTTAACCCCAAACTCCTAATTTCTCTCTCCTCCACCCCTCCCACCCTCTTCAGTAATTCTTGTCATTTTCTAGTTACATCTCTAGCTAACATGTAACTTAGAAGGGGCCTCAGAAATTGGAGGGATATTGCTTTTCCTGGTGGCCTGGGGCCAGCAGGCTGCTGACAGCCTGGGAGAAGCACCAGCTCAGCCACCTCCCACCCCCGCTCCCCCCAAAGACCCCACAAGCAGGCCAGGCAGCCCCAACTTAGACCCTTCTCTGCTTTCTCCTCTCTGTGTAGCCACCAGCCGGTACTCCAAACCCGGGCTCTCCATCTAAGACTTGGTGCATGGGTGGGACACCCACAACCTTCTCGCCCCACTGCCCAGCTCCAAGGTCCTAGCCAGGTGGGTGAAAGGACCAGAGTTCCCCGTGGGACACAGGAGACTGCCTGCAGCAGATCTTATCTGACTCGCACTTGTTCTAGAAGGCTCCATTAAAAGAGCAGCCCCAAGGTCCTCTGCAGGTCATCCTGCCGAAGACATGCATTCTGGGGCTTCAAGGGAATTTCTGACAGGTATACCAGGCTTCCCTTGCGAGTTCTCCAGGGGTGCCTGAATTCTGTTGTCTTTCTCTCCCCCTACCCAATGCCCCCACGCCCACTCCCGTCCTGGGCCATAAATCCATCTTGTGAGACTTAATGCCTCGTTCAGAAAACCTTGGATGGAACCACCTCCTCTGTCTCCTGCGTGTTTCCTGACAAACGCCCCACCCACACCCTCATCCCCACCCGCATCCCACCCCCCTCCACCCACCTCCCACCCACCTCCCACCCACCTCCGCCAGCCAGCGGCACGGGGGCAGCTCGCCCTCTAGTGGCCGGTACCTCCAGGTCCCTACTGGCCATCAGGGGCTGCTGGGAGCAGATGGGGGCACTCCAAATTGCTTTGACGTTAACCCAGGCCCAGAATCTAAAGGGAAAAGAGCACTTCCTTTGGGCTTTTAAAACACAAACCTTTCTCTACCCAATGCAAAGAATGTCCTAGGGTCACTCCAGCAAAGAAGCTTCCCTGCCCCCTGCTCCCCCTCCACCGCTCCCCACACCCAGCATTGGGTCAACACCAGAGGGCAGAGACATGGCTGATTAACACTTTCTCTGGGCTTCTAGCCCCATCGTCCATAGGGGGAAAATAGTCCTTCCTGAGCCATTTGAAGAAGGAAATGGCAACCCACTCCAGTATTCTTGCCTGGAGAGTCCCGTGGACAGAGGAGCCTGGTGGGCTGCTGTCCATGGGGTCACAGGGAGTCGGACTCAACTGAAGCAACTTAGCATGCATGCATGCATTGGAGAAGGAAATGGCAACCCACTCCAGTGTTCTTGCCTGGAGAATCCCAGGGACAGAGGAGCCTGGTGGGCTGCCGTCTATGGGGTGGCACAGAGTCGGACACGACTGAAGCGACTTAGCAGCGGCAGCAGCCTGAGCCATTACCTGGGGTGGCTTCCCTGTAGGTACTGTTGCTCTAATTTCTCCTTGATGGTTTCCAGTTTGTCCCTTCTCCATGGAGACAACCGGCTTGTCTATATAACAGAAATCTCACCCTCTGCTGAAAGATCCTCTGTCATAGGGACAAAAGTCTGATGTCTCAAGTGTTCACCGCTTTCTTGATCACTTTCTTGACCTGTTCCCCACCAGACTCAGTGGGCTGGGAGGTGGAGAATCTTGAGGACACTTAAGGAAGTTTTCTGTGTGCTGAATGATAAAATCACACCCCACCACAACCCCTCCCGACCCTGCTCCTAGATTCTAACCAGGTGGGTAAAAAGTAACTTGAATTCCTGCTGGGTGTGGGGGAGTCATAAGCAGGCCCAGATTTGGGGGGATTTACTTATCAGGGCTTTCCCACCCCCTCTAAAGTGAAGCTTCAGTGTGGCCCCACCCCCAGCCCCACACCTGCAGGAAGAGCCAGCCCTCTCACCTTGTCCAGCTCCGCTGTCTTCTCTTCCTGCCTTGCACAGAGCTGCAAGAAGTTTCCTACGGGATGGAAGGGAGTTTGTGGGAAGATGGATACATGTATATGTATGGCTGAGTCCCTTCGCTCTTCACGTGAAACTATCACAACATTGTTAATAGGCTGTAGTCCAATAGAACCCGTTAGTCGCTCAGTCGTGTCCGACTCTTTGCCACCCCATGGGCTGTGGCCCCCCAGGCTCCTCTGTCCATGGGATTCTCCAGGCAGCAATACTGGAGTGGGTTGCCATTTCCTTCTCCAGGGGATCTTCCCGACCCAGGGATTGAACCTATGTTCATTGGCAGGTGGATCCTTTACCACTGAGCCACCAGCAAAGTCCTCAGACTTTTTCTCTTCTTTTTTTTTGGAGATTTTTGCCTACGAATATTCTGTTCTCAGAAGCTCTTTTCTCTTGGCATTTGAGCAAAGGTTTATCTGGAGAATGTAACTGATCAACAAATAGGAGAAATCAGGATACCCCTCAGGCCCTGCTCTTCTGTGAGAACAGAAGAGGGGAGGGTGGAAACCTCCCTTCCAGATAAACACAGAGGGAAAAACATGTGTGATTAATGAACTGGAATGACACATTTCTAGGAATGATCTGTGCCAACTTTCTGAGCCCCAGTTACTCTATTTTTCAATTATTAAGGCAAGGGTTTTTGAACTGTGGTGTTGGAGAAGACTCTTGAGAGTCCCTTGGACAGCAAATGGATCAAACCAATCAATCCTAAAGGAAACCAACCCTGAATATTCACTGGAAAGGTCTGATACTAAAGCTCCAATACTTTGGCCACCTGATGGGAAGAACCAACTCATTGGAAAAGACCCTGATGCTGGGAAAGATTGAAGGCGAAAGAAGAGGGCGACAGAGGATGAGATGGTTAGATACATCACCGACTCAACGGACATGAACTTGAGCAAACCCTGGGAGAAAGCGGAGGAAAGAGGAGCCTGGCGTGCTACAGTCCACGAGATCCCAAGGAATCAGACATGACTGAGCGACTGAACAACAATGACAAAGGCAAGGGCTGAACTTAGCATGACATCATAGCCACCAGGAAGTGGGTTTAATCAAGCTGGTACTTCCTGGCCAGCACTCCAGCCAGCTGAGTGAACCCCAGTGAATAGCAGTTAATTCTCCTCTTTACGGAGTCTAACAAGCCAGTGAAAGCAAAAGTCGCTCAGTCATGTCCGACTCTTTGTGTCCCCATGGACTATACACTCCATGGAATTCTCCAGGCCAGAATACTGGAGTGAGTAGCCTTTCCTTTCTCCAGGGGATCTTCCCAACCCAGGGATCGAACCCAGGTCTCCAGCATTGCAGGCGGATTCTTTACCAGCTGAGCCACAAGGGAAGCCCAAGAATACTGGAGTGGGTAGCCTATCCCTTCTCCAGCGGATCTTCCCAACCCAGGAATCAAACTGGGGTCTCCTGCATTGCAGGCGGATTCTTTACCAACTGAGCTATGAGAAAAGCCCCTAAAAAGCCGGGGTCACACACAGTTGAAGTGTCCATGTTGGGACTTCCCTGGTGGTCTAGTGGTTAAGACTCCATGCTCCCAAATCAGGGAGGCTCAGGGTTCAGTCCCTGGTTAGGGAATTAGATCCTGCATGCTGCAGTTAAGACCCAGCACAGTCAAATAAATAAAATAAAATAAAATAATTTAAAAAAAAAATTAAGAGTAAAACAGCCACATTAAGTGACTCAGTAGATTCACCAAAAAGCTACTTCATGGTTGAAAAAAACACCAAGCTGAGTTGTGGGCTTGACTTTGGTTGAGTCCCTGCCACAGTAGGGAAAGGATTCTGTTTATGGATCTTACCTTTTCTTAACAACAACTTTGCAATGTTATAGGAGAGGTTTAGGTACTGATGGAAGGAAACTGATCTCCTTCCCTGGAAGAAATCTCACAAGTACAACCTGTGACAGAGCCTGGTAAATATTTTCAACCTACAGGGTTTATGGTTGAGAAAGTAGAAGCCAAGCCTCCTTGTTCCGGCCCATTGAGGAATAAGTAAAAGGTGAAGGAGGTGGGATTCTGGAGTTGAAAATTGGAGACTGTGGCTTGGTGACAGCATCTTGAAATTTCCTTCAGTGAGATGTAAATATACCTCCTTGACTTACACACAGGCGAGCGTGCCCACAGACACACGTAGCACTGGAATGAGTCAAAGCCTTTGTTGTAGCAATGACGGGAGTGTCTCCTGCTTGGTGGAGCCCAGCAAATCCGAATCAGAGCAGACGCTACCCTGAGGGTCACCCTGGGAACTGAGACAGGAGGAGTGGGGTCTGGAGATGGGGGTGGAGGGGGCGTGTCCCCCAGAAGCAGAAGACAAACTCCAGAGCCTGCTGTTTGGGGTTTGCCCGAGCTATTTGCCTGGAGGAAGACTTGCATTCTTGGGGCGTGTACTTTCTTGCATCTTTCCTCAAACAGTCTCTTCTGCCTAGAGGGAGGGAAAAGACATCACAGGAGGGGACTCCAAGGATTCCACGGGATCCTGTGAGCGGATTCCTTCTGTGTAGTGTAAACAAGCATGGTATGCACGTGGGGGTCAACGACCCCAGCTGAAGGGGGCATTGTTCTCTGACCCTTTGTCTTCAGGTGGGTAGAGATTTAGACCAGTCTTTACAGTTCGCAAATATTTATCTAGCCTTTTCTTTCCCGGTATGAAGATAGTCTTTGTTAGTTACTTGATGGTTTTGCATAGTGTTTTCCCCACTGGAGAAAAAAAATCAGTGCCACATATGCAAATGAAAAGCTCATATTGTCTCTCTCTCTTTTACACACACACACACACACACACACACTCTCTCTCTCTCTCTCAAGTACTGGATTTTGGTTCATTCTGGCCAAATGTGAAATCTGCAATGTGCCCCATCTTTGGGCATCTCCAGCTGAGCCAGGATGGGGGGATTGTCCACAAGGCAATATTTCATTCAGTTTGATTCAGTCATCAATTGCTCTGTGATTTCTTCTGACTAATTCCTTCCTTCCCTTTGGGGCAGTGCATCTTTTCAAGGGGAGAGAAGTTTGAGGGTTACTTGGCAGCATCACAACTTCCATTTGCTTAAAAATGTGGAGACACCACTTAGATTCAGGAAAAAAAAAAAATGAGAGTTACAAATTCTGTCGCTCCAGGGAAGTACAGTCATCCAAACCCACATGTTCCATCCAAGAACTTCCCTGGCAGCGCCAGTTCTCCAAGTCAGATTCAGGAGCAAAGCCTCTCACTTGAGCACCCTTGATTTAAAGGACCCATGAGAGGGTACATCAGAGTGGAAACAAAGAGAGGGGGGCGTCTATGGAAAGGTGAAGATGGGTACCTGAGGCTGAACTCTGCTGTGCTTAGCTGCCCAGTCCTGTCCAGCTCTTTGCGAACCTATGAACCATCGTCCACCAGACTCCTCTGTCCAGGGGGATTCTCCAGGCAAGAATACTGGAGTGGGTTGCCATGCCCTCCTCCAGGGGATCTTCCCAACTCAGGGATCACACCCAGGTCTCCTGCATTGCAGGCAGATTCTTTACCAGCTGAGCCACCAGGGAAGCCCCAGGCTGAGCTCTACTTCTATTTCGCTTTTAATTAATTAATTAATTTATTTAAATTAGAAGATAATTTCTTTATAATATTGTGATGGTTTTTGCTATCCATGAACATGACTCAGCACAGATATACGAGCGTCCCCTCCTGCCTCCCTCCAGGCTGTCACAGAGCACCTGCTTTGGGTTCCCATCATACATCAAACTCCCACTGGCTGTCTGTTTTACATATGGTAATATATATGCCTCAATGCTATTATCTCAAATCATCCCACCCTCGCCTTCTCTCACTGAGTCCAGAAGTCTGTTCTTTATGTTTGTGTTTCCTTTGCTGCCCTGAATGTAAGATCATCAGTACCATCTTTCTAGATTCCGTGTACATGCATTAATATACGATATTTGTCTTTCTCTTTTGACTTACTTAGCTCAGTATAATAGGCTGTAGGTTCATCCACCTCATTAGAACTGACTCAAATGTGCTCCTTTTTGTAGCTGAATAATATTCCATGTGTATAGATGTCCATCAGCATGTGAATGGATAAGGAAGTTGTGGTACATATTTTATTTTTAAATATGTATTTATTTGGCTGTGCTGAATCTTAGTTGCGGCATGTGGGACTTAGCTCCCTCACCAGGGACCGAACCGAGGTCCCCTGCTTTGGGAGAGTAGAGTCTTAACCGCTGGACCACCAGAGAAGTCCCTGAGCTCTACTTTAAGTGTGTTGAGGTCTCTTTTGCAAGAACAGGTTCTGGGTAAATTCGGAACTAAACCTATGATTGATGATAAGCTGTAGTTGATAGGATTCTTGTTCAGTTAGTTTCCCATGTGGGACAGGTTCAGTTCAGTTCAGTTCAGTTCAATCACTCAGTTGTGTCCGACTCTTTGCGACCCCATGGACTGCAGCACACCAGGCTTCCCTGTCCGTCACAAACTCCCGGAGTGAGTTCAAACTCATGTCCATCGAGTCAGTGATGCCATCCAACCATCTCATCCTCTGTTATCCCCTTCTCCTCCTGCCTTCAATCTTTCCCAGCATCAGGGTCTTTTCCAATGAGTCAGTTCTTCGCATCAGGTGACCAAAGTATTGGAGCGTCAGCTTCAGCATCATTCCTTCCAATGAATATTCAGGACTGATTTCCTTTAGGATTGACTGGTTTGATCTCCTTGTAGTCCAAGGGACTCTCAGGAGTCTTCTCTTTTGACACCACAGTTCAAAAACATCCATTCTTCAGTGCTCAGCTATCTTTATAGTTCAACTCTCACATCCCATCTATATTTGGTTAGTTAATATCAACATTCATTGCTACTATCAGTGATATCTAACTCCATAGATTTGCAACTCATTTGGATTGACAAGGAAATTGGTTAACCACTAATAGTGATATTTATTGAGTATTTATTGGAATAAGAAATGGCAACCCACACCAGTATTCTTGCCTGAAAAATCCCATGGACAGAGGAGCCTGGCGGGCTACAGTCCATAGGGTTGCGAAGAGTCAGACACAACTGAGTGACTAAGCACGCCAGCACACTGAGTATTTATATAGAGCATTCTAAGACAATGTGTTCTGCTTCATCATCTCACTTTATTCTCACAATATCTCTATACGGTAGGTCCTAATACTTTCATTTCCTAACTGGGGCTTCAAGGGGTTAAGTAATTTACCAAGGTCCCACATAGTTTGATTTAAACCCAGGCAATGGGATTCCAGGCCAGTGTTTGCTTCCTAAACTTGAAGCTATGCTCACTTTTGCCAGTTAAAAACTCTAACAATAGGGTCTTCCGTGGTCCAGTGATTAAGACTCCACACTTCCAATGCAGGGGGTGCAGGTTTGATCCCTGCTCAGAGAACTAAGATCCCATATGCCACATGGCCAAAAAAAAAAGAAAGAAAGAAATTGTAACAGTAACTCTGAAGGTAACTATCTCCGCCTCTCCTATAGTTCTGATTAGATTGATATTTTTCTGCAGGGTAGAAGTGAGCTTTACTTTTCTTTCTTTTTTTTTTTTTTTTAATTTCCATTTCCTTCAACACAGAATGGGACACCAAATAGTGCTGACTCATTTACTCACTTAGGGAATTTGGCCAACAATGAGCTCTTAGCTCCTGCCATCTTGCTAACTGTGCTGTCCTGCCCAGCCCTCAATTGTTACTTCAGTCTGTGAAAGTGCTAAAGAGAGAGGTTTGAAAATAGTATTGTGTTGATGATTCCTTGTCCTGGATGGATGATAATGTTGAGAGGAGGGAGGTCACGATGAGTAGTTCAGTGAGGGAAAAGAGTAAGTGGAAGTTTCTTAGAGGCACAGAAAAAGGAAAGGAGAAAGCGAGGAGAATTTAAGCAAACCCTTGATGGAGAACGATGGTTCAGGGAGAATTTCTAACGATGCTCTGTTTATGTTGACGACAACTTAAGCATTTGATACACAGCCTTATGAAATGTTATTTGGATAGCTTGCGCTTTTACAACAACTTGGCTCTGAAATTAGGCCAAGGAATAAAAATGTAGCAAACAAATGCAGGAAATCTGGGAAGCAAACGATGGAGCCCGTAAGTGGTTCAAATGCACTTCCAGAGGGTGAGATGGATTTGCCATCGGCCCCCTCCCCCCTTCTCCATGGAGATATGAAAGTTTGGCAGAGCACCCCGCTGTCACTCAGCTCGGGCCATATTTTCTGGAAGACATTAAATGATGATGGTCACAGACATAAAAATGTCAACTAGATGATCAATAAGTAGGTATTTATTGAGTACCTGCTTTCTCTTAGCATGGGAAGACCCAAGAGATAGGTTATGGGGGCTTCCAGATAATTTAGTTGAAAAAGCTCCAAAGCTAGGATGGCAAGTATGTGGTCTACATACTATCCGTGGCTCTGTTTGTCCTTGAGCTGGATTCCTGTGGTCCCTGAGACCATAGCAGCCCCTACATGCTGGGCTAAGAGACAGGTGGGCCGAGATAGCTCTGAGGATGGGGAGACTTCAGGGGAGTCTTAGCACTAGGCGCGATGCGTTCATTTTCTGAAGATGCAGGAGCAAATCGCCGCACACTCAGTGGCTTAAAATAATAATAACAGAAACGCATTCACTCACAGTTCTAGAGGCCGGAAGTCCAAAACATCTCAGAACTGTGTTCCCGACAGGTGCTCCAGGGGAGAATCCATCCTGCCTCTTCCAGCATCAGCGTCTCCCTCCGCTTTCCTGACGAGTCACGACATCACTTCAAACTCTGATTCCATCTTCACGTCCCCTTCTCCTCGTTTATCTGTCTTCCCTGTGTGTCTTTTAAAGTATGCATGCGTGCTCAAATCGCTTCAGTCACTTCCGACTCTTTGCGACACCATGGTCTATAGCCCGCCAGGCTCCTCTGTCCACGGGATTCTCCAGGCTAGAATACTGGAGTGGCTTGCCATGCCTTCCTCCAGGGCATCTTCCCAACCCAGGGATCGAAACTGCGTCTCTCGTATCTCCTTCATTGGCAGGTGGGCTCTTCACCACTAACGCTACGTGGGAAGCCCCCTTTTAAAGTACACATATGGTTGTATTCAGGGCCCACTTGGACAATCCAATATGTTAATGCATTCCCTTTTTAAAGACCCTTAACTCATTCACATTTGCATAAAGCGCCCCCCCCCCTTTTTTCTAAATAAGGTAACATTCACAGATTCTGGGAATTTGCCGTGAATATCTTCTGGGAAGTCATTTCCAGCCCACCACAGTAGGGGAGAAAACTAAAATCAATTTTTCATGGCATACAGTAACTCATTTTAATTCTACAACTATCTGTCAGTTGAGTAGTCTTATTCATGCTATTGTTATTGTTTAGTTGCTAAGTCATGTCTAATTCTTTGCTGTCCCATGGACTATAGCCTGCCAGGCTCTTCTGTCCATGGGATTCTCCAGGCAAGAATACTGGAGTGGGTTGCCATTTCCTTATAGTCCATGGGGTTGCAAAGAGTCAGACACGACTGTGCAACTTTCACTTCACTTTGATTTTTCTAGGAGCTGTAATAGTAATTAAGACTACAGTTGAATTTTTGAAAGCCTAAACCTAGTTCCTGATGGAAATTAAGAAGATCAGACTGAAGCTGTCAGCCCACTTTCTCTGTTAGCAGCACAAATCATTTAATTCTAGAAAACTTTAGAACTGTGATTCCCAAACTTCAGCTTGCATCAAAATACCCAGAGGACTTATGATACAGAGTTTCTTATTCAACTGTGGCCTGGGGTCTGCAAATTTTATCTTTTTTTCTTCTTTTTTAAAAACAATTCTATTTATTTATTTTTGGCTGTGCTGGGTCTGTTGCGGTGAGGGATTTTCTCTAGTTGCAGCAAGCGAGGACTGCTCTCTAGTTTCGATGCTCGGGCTTCTCGTCGCAGATCACAGGCTCTAGGCATGTGGGTTTCAGTGGTTGTGGCTCCTGAGCTCCAGAGCACTGACTCAGTAGTTGTGGCTCACAGGTTTTGTTCCTCCATGGCATGTGGGATCTTTCCAGATCAGGGACTGAACCTCTGTCTCCGGCATCAGCAGGTGGATTCTTCACCACTCAGCCAGCAGGGAAGCACCCCCCTCTTTTTTTTTTTTTGGCCACACTGTGTGACATGCAGAATCTTAGCTCCCCAACCAGGGATTGAACCTGTGTACCCTGCCGTGGACCCGTAGAGTCTTAACCACTGGACTGCCATGAAAATCCCTGAATTTTCATTTTTAACAAGTTCCCAGGTGATGCTAACACTGCTGGGTCAGGGTCCACACTTTGAGAACGGCTGCTCCAGAGGAATGATTCCCAACCAGCGGACCTATGGCCCCAGGCTTATCATGACATTTTATGAGCAGTTAGTATAGTCTATTGACTGAATAAACTAGAGCAAAACTACCATTATGTGGGCTTGTTTAAATATTTTGATGTCAAAAAGAAATTCTCACTCCAAAAATTTAGTAACCGTTGAACAAAAGCCAGGAAGTCAATCAGGTTTTCTGTCTTTTGCCAGCACTAATCTCTTGGCAGAGATTTCTATAGTGTTGTGTGGAGAACAAATCAAATTCTGAACATTGGCTCAGTAGGAAAGAAGGCCACGATTGATGATAAATGTTTGTCTAGTTGAGGCAGAGGAAATGAAAGTCCCGGACCATGTATTTTCCTCTCTTGACTTAAAGATTGGAGATGTTACAAGTTAGGCTTGGATCTTCTTCTCTGCTAACTCTGCATGCTTACCCCTGGGCCATATCACCCATGTCTGGCTTTAAATATCATCGGTATGCTGGGGACCCCTTCCCATGTCCTGCCCAGCTCATGCCTTCACTTCCAGAGCTGTATTTCCAACTGTATTCTTGACGTCTCCTCCTCGCTTTGCACATATGACTCATAGTTATCATGTTCAATAACAAATTCTTTTTTTCTTAATTTTATTGAAGTATAGTTGATTTATAATGTTTTAATTTCTGTTGTACAGCAAAATGACTCATATATATATATATTTAATATACACATTATATATATATATATATATATATATATATATGAAAAGACCCTGATACTGGGAAAGATTGAAGGCAAAAGGAGAAGAGGGTGGCAGAGGATGAGATGGTTAGATAGCATCAGTGTCTAACATGAATTTGAGCAAACTCTGGGAGAGAGTGAAGAACAGGGAAGCTTGGTGTGCTGCAGTCCACTGGGTCACAAAGCCAGACGCGACTTAGTGACTGAACACAGCAGCTACAACAAAACATATTAATATATTAATAGTTTCTCCATGGAGGAAGAATTGACAACCCACTCCAGTATTCTTGCCTGAAAAATTCCATGGTCAGAGGAGCCTGGAGGGCTACAGTCCATGGCTTCACAAAAGAGTCAGACATAACAGGGTGACTACGCAGAAGCAAGAGTATATGTGTGTGTGTGTGTGTGTGTGTGTGTGTGTGTGTGTGTATACACACTTTTTCACATTCTTTTCTATGATGCTTTTTCACAGGATATTGAATACGATTCCCTGTGCTATACAGTAGGATCTTGTTTTTTATCCATCCCACGTATAAATCTGCTGATCACAAACTCTCAATCCACTGTCCTCTTGTCTTTGGCAACAACAAGTCTTTTCTCTATGTCTGTGAGTCTGTTTCTGTATTTTGTAGATCAGTTCATTTGTGCTGTATTTTAGGTTCACATATAAGTGATGTCATATGGTCTTTGTCTTTCTCTGACTTCACTTAGTATGACAATGTCTAGGTCCATCCATGTTGCTGGTGGAAAAGGAAAATTCTCCCAGGAAGAAAACTATCAAATTTTATTTCTTCAGAGCAGGGGAGACAAAGAGGTAAACCCCCCGATCCTGGCAGCCGAAGCTTCTTAGACCTTAGAAGTGGTCTATGGAGTTCCTTGATTCCCAGGTGGCACTAGTGGTAAAGAAGCTGTCTGCCAAGGCAGGAGACAAGACCCAGGGGTTCGATCCCTGGGTCAGGAAGATCCACTGGAGGAGGGCCTGACAGCCCACTCCAGTATTCCTGCCTGGAGAATCCCCATGGACTGAAAAGCTTGGAGGGCAACAGATCATGGGATCACAAAGAGTAGGACATGATTGAAGTGACTGAGCACGCATGCATGGAGTTCCTTAGTGCCCTGCGCTCAGCCTCTACTGTGGCCTTCACACAACTTTAATCCCCCTCAGTAATGTCCCCTGGGATATGACAACACCCATCACAAGACCAGGGAACAAGATCTCCCTAAGCCAGACAAAGGCTGACCTTCTCTCTTTCTCTCTCTCTCTCTCACCCACCACGTCTGCAGAGAAGCCTGGAGGATAACTAGAGGAAGCAGAGTGAGACGGACATGCTGCCCACCACCCCTCCTCAGATCTCATCCCTGCATCTCTACGGGCTGCCAAATGACTTCCTGTAGGTGGCCAAATGAGATTTCATAGCATCCCCAAAACCCTTGGAAAATTGGAAACATTTTATGAGTATGAGATAGTTGTTGATATTCTCAAGGTGGAGTGAAGTAAGTCAGACAGAGAAGGAGAACTATCATATGACATCGCCTATCCTATCTGCAGAATCTAAGAAGAAATAATATAAAAGAACTTATTTACAGAAACTCATAGACTTAGGGAATGGATGTAAGGTTGCTGTGGGGGAAGATTGAGGGGAAGGGGTGGTTAGAGAGTTTGGGATCAACACATGCACTCCGTTATATTTAAAATGGATAACCAACAAGGATCTATTATATAGCACAGGGACCTCTGGTCAATGTTATGTGGCAGCCTGGATGGGAGGGGAGTTTGGGGGAGAATGGATACATGTGTATGCATGGCTGAGTCCCTTTGCTGCTCACCTGAAACTATCACATCATTAATCAATTATACTCCAATATGAAATAAGAAGTTTTTTTAAAATGAACAAACACAATAACAAACTCATAGAAGAAATCAAAGTGGATGATATCAGTCTTCTGGAGCAACTATGAATATTAATGCATCCGTCGACTTGGCCTGGTTTATAGTTCTGAAATAAAAGATGAGTAAGGAGTAAAACAAAGATTTAAAGGCAACTTCCTTTACAATAGTTAAATACACTCTCAGGCTGGGTTCCTGCTGTAATATATAGGCTAACATAGGCATTCCTCTTTCCTAACTGTAAACTCCAGCCAAGCAATAATGATCATAGTAAACCAAGGAGACCTCGGGTTAAACAAATGATTACAGTTGACAATCGAGGTGTAAACATGACCCTAATTAATGAGTCTATAATCTCTCTTCCAAGTTTCTGGCCCTTAGCCATGCTTCTAATTAAACAGAGTGCGGGAGGAACCTTCCATCACCCGAGGAGCTGGTGCACTTGCCTTCTGAATTCCTCGACAGACTGACCACTCCAGCCATGATGTTTCAGCTTGTATTTCTTTATCTGTCAAAATTCAAATAAAGTTTCATTTGTCAACAAGACTCTTCAAAACACCCTCAGTCATTGGTCATCCCTCACTCTGCAGGAATACAGAGAAGCTGGGATAGAAAGAGAAGATGAACACGCCATATATTTACCAGCTGGCCCTGCCACAAGCCGCATAGATCAAAAGATGGAGGAAGTAGAGCTAACAAATGAATATCCCTAAAAATAAAAATAAAGCAATAACAGTGTATTCATCCTTGTTGTTGTTTAGTCACTAAGTCATGTCTGACTCTTCGTGACCCCATGGACTGTAGCCCACCAGGCTCCTCTGTCCATGGGATTTCCCAGGCAAGAATACTGGAGTGAGTTGCCATTTCCTATTCCAGGGGATCTTCCCAACCCAGGGATTGAACTTGCCTCTTTTGCATTGGCAGGTAGATTCTTTACCACAGAGCCATCTGGGAAGCCCATGTATTCATCTACCTCAGACTACGACAGGATGTCAGAGGCTTCTGGAGGTTAGTAAGTGTATGCCCCAACTCAGAGAACAGTTCTCTACGAAAAAGAACTACAGGAACTTCCCTGGGCGTCCAGAGGCTAAGACTTTGTGCTTACAATGCAGGGGACCCAGGTTCAATCCCTGGTCAGGAAGTTAGGTCCCACAGGCTACAACTAAAACCCCACACAGTCAAACAAATAATTAAAAAAAAATTTTTTTTTTAAGAACTAGAGAATAGCAGCAACTTCTGCTTAAGACCACCATGGCCTGAGTCCATCCTATCACCTGCATTTTGTGTACCTTCAGGCTCCTTGAACCTTATGGGGTCAAAATACGCTGAGGAATTGGTGGGTTTCTCACATACGCCCCATGACATCTGTTCTGTAGCCTGCCAGCCATGTTTGATACTCAGGAAGAAGGAGAGAGAGATCTCGTAAGCAGGATCGTTTGCCATGCATCTATCATGCGGTGTTGACAGTCCCTCATGCAGTGTGGTGCGGGGGCAATGATGTCTCAGTAAAAATTCTCGCTGGGATCCAATGATTTATTTAGCTAACAGCTTAGTTAATTATGTCAGTTTGACAATTTCAAGAGGGAAGGAAAAACACACACGGGCTAGATGAAGAGATGGTCTCGGTAGCATTTATTTTCCCTAGGTATGGCTAGGAAGGGCCCCCCTGGGGACTCACTGGTAAAGAATCCGCCTGCCAGTGCAGGAGACGTGGGTTTGGGAAGATCCCTTGGCAAAGAAAATGGCAACCTACTCCAGTACGCTTGTCTGGGAAATCCCATGGACAGAGGATCCTGGCAGGCTACAGTTAGCGGGGTCACAAAAGAGTCAGACACTGCTGAATGACTAAACAATAACAACAACAAATCATTAGGAAACTCAGTAATTCCTGGGAAAAACTCTTTAAACTATAGAGCATTCTTTTATAATCAAGACCTCCATTACATTTTGAAAGAAATCTGTTCTTCTCTCTGCACCTGAACAAGGCAAACTTAAGACAAAATAGCAAGCAAACCATCAGCATTTAATTTTTAAATGCTAGAATGTTTCCTCTGGAAGGAAAAGGGGCCTTTCACTAAAAATCTGGAGGTCTGGATTCCAGTTTCTGCTCTGCTTCTGGGTGACACTCTTGACCTCAGCTCTCTGATCATACAAGCCAAAGGTAAGTCAGGTGTTAGGGAAATTAAATAGTCTTGTTTAGGCTTCAGTGACAAAGCAAAGCAGGCCTCTGACCTTGCTTCTAACCTGCCTGGACACGGCCCTGACCAGGAGTGACTCTGAGTGACTATTTGCTGTGAGTGCAAGACTTGCAGCACCATAGATAAAATGGGGGAGAAATCTCAAGATTGTTGAGCCCCTGAAGGGAGGCTGGCCAACCAAGCCCCAGGTTTAACTACATTCCAAGTTTTACACAACAAAACAAACAGCATTAGCACGAGACTGGAGCTGTAATCTGGTCACAGATTGATGATGATATCAGTTTGCATCCTGGGATTATAAACAGGAACCCCCACCTGCAATCTCTGAAGTCTCACCCATGGAGTGGACCGAACCTCTTCCCAACTGGGACTCCAGATGTGTTGTGACACGGAACTTCCCAGCATTGTTTGAGTCTGGATGTTGATCAAAACCCAATTTGGTGATGTATCCTCTGCTCTTTCTATGTCTCTTTTCTTCTAATATTAGTATATTGAAAGTAAGCTAGATGATTCCCTAATAAATATTTGTATAATTACTTGTATGTAATGAGTGGCTTATTTTGTTAACAAAACCTTTGAACCTGAGATGAAAGGGAAAACTTTGGGCAAAACATCAGGCTGCAGGACAAGAGCTCTGCATGCCAGAATCTATAAGACGATGAATGTTCAGTTTGCAGGACAATCCTGGTATAGAGAGGGACACTGAGATTTGTAAACATCCCAGGTTTTGTGCCTTTGAGCAAAAACCATATACCCACCTGCCCGGGCAAAGCCTTCCTTGTCTCCCGTAACATTAATATCAACAGTCTAATTGGATATTCATTTGTATCAAACATTTGATATTCAGGAGTATCAGAGTTCTCCCTCATTCAAAGGCTCAATGGTTGCATTTACTTTCTGATCTCTTTCTCCCATAGGTCTTGAGGCCAGTTCTGACATACTCATCCTTTCCATACATATTATTGGGAGCCTGCTAGACTTCCCAGTACTGAGGACACGGGGAAGACAAAACAACCTCTGTTGTCATGGAAATACCTGCTAGAGCCTTAATGCCTTCCTGCCTGAGAGATGGGCCAGGTGCCATTGCCACATGAGGGAGGGAAAAGGGAAAAGAAGAACCACAGGCAAGCCATCCTGGCACGCTGGAGGTGGAAGACAGGAGAGAAGTCTGCAAACAGGCTGCTGTGTGCCCCTAGGTAGGACACTGAACTTCTCTGAGCTTTGGTTTCCTTATCTTAACTATAAGTGTAACTCATTGGTCCAGCCTCCTTGCCAGATGGTCATGAGAAGCATTAAAGATAACTTCTGGTCTGTGGAAGTTCACGAGGGAAAACTTCTCTTGCTTGTTTTGTTACTTCTGTATCCCACTGTCAGCTTTGGGCTATGGATGGTACACAGAAGACTCAATCAATGTTTGGTAAATATATATGTAAATTTGCTGTTGTTGTTCTGTCCCTAGGTAGGGCCAGACTCTGTGACCCCATGGACTGCAGCATGCCAGGTTCTTCAGTCCTCCACTATCTCCTGGAATTTGCTCAAATTCATGTCCATTGAGTCAGTAATGTTATCTAGTCGTCTCATCCTCTGTTGCCCCCTTCTCCTTTTGCATTCAGTCTTTCCCACTGTCAGTCTTTTCCAATGAGTCAGCTCTTCACATCAGGGGACCAAAGTGTTGGAGCTTCAGCTTCAGCATCAGTTCTTCCAGTGAATATTCAGGGTTGATTTCCTTTAGGATTGACTGGTTTGATCTCCTTGGAGTGTAAGAGACTCTTAAGAGTCTTCTCCAGCACCACAATTTAAAAGCACCAATTCTTTGGCACTCAGCCTTCTTTATGTAAATAGCACATGGAAAAATACTTTCAAATGTAAGGAAACGATGGGAACTGACGTCTCACAGCTATGAGTGATTCTCTGGGGAGACTGTTTCAATGTGTCCACCCCCATACCTTCTTGTGGCCATTCCAAGCAGTCAGGATGAGCTCAAAAAGCAACACTGATCTCTGCAAAATGAAATCACGCCAGTGACTTGAGAAACACAACATAATACACAGCAAACATTGACATAATTCATGACTCTCTTAGACCACCATCCTTCTTACCTTCCATCAGTCTTGTTGGAGAGAATGTGAAGGAGCCTCCCTCACCATTTTGATCAGAATTCAACAGAGATGTGGGCATAGAAAGCAGGAGTAAAACCCTCCCAGTCTAACCTCATTGAAGAAAGCCTCTGATTCTGATCAGACCATCTGATTCCTAGAGAGGGCAGTTAGCCTCGGTCCCAACTGACGGCAGGCACTTAGGATCAGACAATTGAAGAAGCACAAATCCTATGTAACCAAAAGACACTGGTACCCGTCTCCCCACTGGATATTAATTTAACATTTATCCAGTCAACCTCCCTGCCCCATCCTAGAGTTGCTTCTCAAATATAAATGTCAAGTGAGGCAGCAGAAATTAATTTCACATGCTTTATGGGCACCGGGTAATACCCAGAAGACTAACAGCAGCAGAACAGAATTATAAAGGAATGGAGAGGGAGCATGCTTTAGAGAGCCGGGCACACTGCCAGCGGCAGCAGAGCAAGTGGGAGAAAGGAGCGCTGGTGATTGGGGTCAGCAGTCAGCTTTCTTTTCAGAATGAGTAGTTTCTAGACCCCCTAGAATTTTTCCTTTCAAAGACAGCACGCAGGCTTTGTGTTCTGAAGCCCACCTCAAAGACAGGATGCTCAGGTTTTCTGATGCGCAGATACCAAGTGGCTGGAGGTGGCACACTCTGGTTCTAGCAATTCTGGATTTCTTTGCGTGAGAAGTTAGGGCGGGGGCATTTAATTGGTATTCAGTTTGTGTCAAAACATTCTAGCACACGGGTATGCGGCTGGCTCTGAACTTAGATCACCTAGGTTTAATCCCACTTTTGCCATTTATTGACTGTGCAATCTTAGGCAGCTTACTTCAACCACTTTTGCCTTTGTTTTCACATCTATAAACTAGAAATAACACTGGCACCTACTTCATAGCATTGTTGAAGGGATTAAAGCAGTCAAGCGTGTAGAACAGAGCCGGGCACGTTAATACTCAGTTAACGCTGGTTATAATCATTATATTATCAATAAGTAATTTGAACTTTCCAGCTTTGGATTAGGAACGGCTGTGTTTACCAGCTTTCTCCTTTCTCCATCTGGGTCCAGAGATCATGGTGCTGCTGTGATTGTGTTCCTGTCCCGGTTTGGGTCTCGGTCTCCATCAATAGGAGGGGGAGGTGAAAGATCATTCTGGGAGTCCCAGTCCTGAGTCTCAGAGCCACTTCAGCTACTAACCTGCTAGACAAGTCTAAGGTAAAGCCACTTTCCTCTTTGAGTCTCAATTTCCTACTTTTTTTGTTTTTGTTTTTTTTTAAATTAAGGGGTTGGACCAGTAGATCTCTAGGAATGCTTCTAGTCCCAGGAACTAAGATGTCTACTGCCTCCGTGGATGCTTACAGACCCTTCTACCTAAAGCCTTTGGTAACTTAGCTGAGCCTCTGTTTCGTGTTGAATGCCAGGTATACATCAGCAATCCTCCTTTCCCAATTTACATTTCACTCAGTGTTCTGCCTCACTCTTCTCCCAAATCTTGTCTTCATTTGGCAGCTTGAGGTTCTAGTATGAGCAAGGGGGATAAAGAGTCCAGTTAGCCTGAAAACTTCCCTCTCTTCTCCCCCACTTCTCCCCTCAACATTTCTTGCAGTTTGTCGACATGCCTGGTTTTCTTATTTCTAGAGCCTCCTCTCAAATGAAGACATTCTGTAAGAGGAGAGGAAACATTCAAATAGGTCTTTCTTGTGTCGTCATGGAGCCATCTTTCTTCCTTCATTTATCATCAATTCAGCCGGAAGTTGAAGTTATATCACATGTAGCCAGCATGAGCTCAACTCCTCAACCACACGTGAATTTCTGAGACACAACAACAAAGCAAGCCCTAAAATAAAACATTGTGGAGTTGGATTTGATCCAAATTAAGTACTTCTTCTCTTTGAAAGACACTGTGAAAAGGAATGAAAAGCTAAGAGAAGCAACTTTCAAATCGCATATCTGACGAAGGACTTACATTCAGAATATGGAAAGAACTCTCAACATTCAGTGAAAAGGAAAAAAAAAACAACTTAAAAATGGGGGAAAGGTTTGAACACATACTTCACCACAGGGAAGTATGAATGGAAGCTAGGCACATGAAAAGATGTTCAATATCACATCCATTAAGGGAAATTTTTAAAACATTCGCTGTCCCTGATCACCTATTAGAATGGCTCAATAAAATATGCTGACAATATTAAGTGTTGACAAGAATCCAGAGGAACTGGAGCTTTCATACTCTGCTGGTGGGAATACAAAGCAGCACAGCCTCTCTTGAAAACATAGAGTTAAACATATACTTATAGAGTTAAACATATACTTATCTTATGACTTAGCAATCCCACTCCCAATTGTAATCACCCAAAACAGGAAGCAACCCCAAAGCCCTTCAACAGGTGAATGGATAAACAGTGGCCCATTCATACAATGGAATGCTGCTCAGTCATAAAAATAAGAACAAAGAAGTGTGGATACAGACAACAAATGGGGTGGATCTTGAAGATGAGTGAGTGAAAGAAGCTCATTTCAGAAAGTTGTACCCTGTGTGATTTCACTTACATGAAATTTACTGTGAGGGCCACTTAGCTGTGTTCAACTCTTTGCCACCCCATGGGCTGTATCCCGCCAGACTTTTCTGTCCATGAGATTTTCAAAGCAAGAATACTGGAGTGGGTTGTCATCTCCTCCAGGGGATCTTTCCCACCCAGGGCTCAAACTCACATCTCCTGCATTGGCATGCAGATTCTTTATGACTGTGGGGAAGCCCCCAGGCATTTCCAACAGGAGACAGTCAGAAGCAGACTTTTCCTTGGCACTTGGTTTGTGGGCTGACTTGAACGTGAGTCTTGCAACTTGCTCAGCTCCAGCCTGCGAGGCTATGCCCCTTCGAACTCTCTGGTTGCCTCTGAGTCCACACATCTCTCCAAGCCACTGGGGCTGGCACTGCATCATGAGTTGGGATGTCACCACAGGACTTAAGCACGGGGCTTTCCAAAGGATTGGGCTCTGGCGAAGTGTCACCGTCACCATGATCCAGACGCAGGCATGTCCCTCTCACCCAAGCCCCTTCTTCCACTGCACTCTAGATGCCCTCTAAGTGGCACCCGCCCAAACCCGGGACAGTCACTTGTCCATTCACTTCCCAAATATTTACAGCATCCCTACTGGATATCAGGCATGGCCAGGGACCCTGCTGCCAGGCTGATGCCCATAGCATACTCTGGAGGGCACAGCTGTGACAGCAGCTGTCTGTCTTCACAAGGGCAAACAGAGGCATGTCCTGTCCTCAGTGTCCCAGGCTTTTATCTCCTTTCCCATCTTAGCCAATATCTGACGCTTCCCCATGCTTCACCCCTTTCCCAGACGAAGAGTTAAACACAGGCAGACGGACGTCCGAAATGGCAATATTTTTCTGTTGACTCACTAACGTCCACGAGAGCTGGCTTCCTTGATTCTCCCATCCTGTTCAGTTGGTACTTAGAACAACTTTTCTCAGCCTACTGGCAGAAAACATTCGTTTTCTCTCCGCTTCCAGAGATAAAATACGAAGCTGGTGAGATGAGGTGTTAAAAAAAAAAATCAGCAATGGCTTGGCCAAGGTCGCCTGACAGATTGGCAGTGGAACTTGGGACCAGGGTCTGGCCAGTAAGAGCTTCTCTTAAAGTCACACAGGCTGGCGGGGCCTGAAGACTGTACGGACAGAGGCATTGCTAAAAACCCTCTCCAAAAACTGACCAGAAATGGAAGAAGCTCTCTCCCAAATTTCTGAACGAGCTACATAGGACAGAAATGCTTTCAAAACACAATTATGTCCCCGGGGCAAGAGATGCTTTTGGTATGAGTTGTGATGACAGCGGCTGGAAATGGAGCCACATTCGGGGAACGGTTCCAGCGTGCCAGAAGCTGAGAGGCTCTGCACTGTCATAATTCATCCGCGCGCGCGCGCGCACACACACACACACACACACACTCACACACACACACCAGCGGAGCTAAAGCAATGTTAAAGGGCTGACAAACCACGAAGACCAGGAAGGACAGAGTGAATGCCGATGGAAAGAGCCAGAGAAGGCGAATGTACATCAGGCCGCAGTCTGGCTGCACAGGCTAGCCTTGTGAGCTTCGAAAGCGACTGCGTGGATCACCCAGCACTCACGGAGGCCACCAGAAGGTGCCAAGGCAGGAAGGGCAGCACAGGTCTGCCATCGTCCACTTGCCCAGCACACCAGGCAGATGTGTTACCCGGGAGTCGCGCGGTAAGGCTGGCCTCATGCTGAAGCAAAGGCGGGGCTTCACCAAGGGAGAATGACGCTTCCCACCCTGAAGGCTGTCTTACACCGGCCCCCAACTCCCTGGGAGGAGGAGCAGCGTTAAGGAATCTGGGTTCCTTTGAGAGGCTGTCACTGGCTGGAGTCATTAGTCGCAAGGGATCATGTCACCCAGCCCTTCTCCACCCTCACACCTGCCTGACGCCTCTCCCTCCACTAACTTCAGATTCTTTGGGTAAGAACAACAGAGTCTGGGGCCTTCCCTGGTGGTCCACTGGTTAAGATTTTACTCTCCATGCAGAGGATGCGAGTTTGATGCCTGGTGGGGGAACTAAGATCCCATGCGCCTCATAAAACAGAAACAGTATCGTAACGACGGTAAAGGATCTGCCTGCAATGAGGGAGGCCTGGTTTCGACCCCTGGATCGGGAAGAACCCCTGGAGAAGGAAATGGCAACCCACTTCAGTATTCTTGCCTGGAAAATCCTATGGACAGAGGAACCTGGTGGGCTACAGTCCACTGGGTGCCAAAGAGTTAGACAAGACTGAGTGACTAACACACTAAAAATGGTCCACATCAAAAAAAAAAGTAAAAACAGAGCCCAAGATTGAAAGGCCCTTTTATCTGCCTGCTCTTTCGTTTCCAGCAAACATACCACCTGCAGCCAATGACATTCAGGAGAGAGTTAGAGAAAGAATGGGACTTCCCTGGTGGCTTGGTGGTAACGAATCCGCCTCCCAATACAGGAGATAGGGGTTTGATCCCTGGGTCAGAAAGATCCCTTGAAGAAGGGAATGGCTACCCACTCCAGTATTCTTGCCCGGAGAATCCCATGGACAGAGGAGCCTGGTAGGCTAAGTCCATGGGGTTGCATAGAGTTGGACACGACTGAGCGACTAACACTTTGACTTTTACTTTCACTTTAGAAAAAGAGTGAGGCAGAGGAAGACAGTCCCAGGAACCTGCCCTGGGGTCCCTTCCTGGCCTCCTCTGCCTCGCTGACTCCCGCACCACCTGACCCAGAGCATCAGGCAACTGTCCACAAGCATCGATTTCCACCGGTGAGGTCTCACCCATCTGCCTTCCAGATTGTTTCACTGAAAAATGAAGACAAGCCCATGGCCTGAGACCCTACAAGCGCTCTAATTGGTGAGAACCGGGTGTTGGTGGGAATGACCTTCCGACACTAACTCTGAACATCCAACTGGGGGGAAGGGCAGTGGCCAGATATTGGCAGAGCCCAGGGCTCAACCTAGCTCTAACTAGCTTTCTCAGACTTAGAGATTGAGTCACCTTCCTGCCCGCCAAGGCTCTGCCTCAGAAGCAAGCGTGTGCTCTACTGGTGTGCAAACAGGTGAGGACAGCTTGGCAGAATGTTTCAGCCACACTGCCCTTTCCCCGAAACCTTGAACTCTCACCCAGCACCCCCAGGGTCTGCCAGGTCTCCAAACGCCCTCTGATGACTTCTGATGGGACCATGTTCTCAGGGCACTGTGGACAAGTGACGTTCTGAAAAGCTTGTTCTCTAGTGAGCAAGCCAGCTTCCCCCCAAACACCCCCCCCCACAACACACACACGGCTCTTTACATACCATGTCTATCCCGCTGCCTCCATGAATCTGAATGGAGGGACCCAGACAATTATCTGCCGCCACTGTATCCACTCTTTCTTCTAAGATCACTGGAAGGGGCTGGACCACCCGAGGAGAGAAACCTTAGGGAGATGCTGCCCTCTTCTGGGAAACACACACACAACAAAGACCCCAAAGAGCTGCAATTTCCTCCTTGTCTTTAATTCTCATGGGAGCAAACGCACAGCTCAGCATTCTGGGGATAACTAGAAAAGGATGCCCTATGTGGAATGACCCAGAAGCAGAGAACCACGGGCCTGTTTCATGCTCCCATCATTACTGAGACAGACTTTCCCTGAAAGAGGGGCAATGTCCTGAGAGGGCCGGTTGGGATTTCAGGTGATTGCAGTCATCCCCCTGCCTCTGAGCAAGACCTCAGGCTCAGCTCCATCTCCCTGCGCCTGACAAATCCCTTTCCTGCATGTGAATTCAAGTTCGCATATCCTTTGGGTCAGTGATTGAGTGGACAAGTCAAATTGGAGCACCTACTATGTACTTAGGTTACTAACACACATCCAACCTTGCTCTCGGCATACCCACAGCGAAGTCAGATAGACAAGAAAGTGGCCAAAGAGAAATATGTAGAGTGTGTGTGTGTCCATTGTCTTAAAGAGCAGAGAAAACCAAGGTGGTCATTGGGTCCTGAAGATGTCCTGGAATGAGCCTTAAAGAATGCACGGGATGCAGGAGGTGATGGGGCAGAAGGCGGCAGAGACATGAGGATGGGATGCTACAGATAGGCGTGTGTGCAGGAGAGGAAAAGCAGTCTTCTTTCTTTCTTTCTCTCTTGCTTTCTTCCCTGTGGGGATGTGCAAACAATAGGCTGCTTGGGCTTGAGTTGGGCAGCCCACCATCGAAAGCAGCTGGCCACTGTCAGAGTTTACATACCACCTTCGGTCTATAAATAGCGCCCTGCGTGCACTTACACACCCCTCCGCTGAAAATAGCACTGGCTGTTCTCCCTGTGACTTTGAACTGACAGTTTATATTTAGTTTACTCTCTCCCTTCTATTTATATGCCTTTTGTTTACATAAATACCCCTCTCCGTTTATTGCTGTCATGTCTGGGCACCTGATGTCATTAGATGGACACACAGCAACTTCATTCCATACGAACCGGGCAGCTAATTCCATCTTCCCCCGGCCCCCATCTGCTCTCGAATGTGCTTCTCAGAATTCCACAACTCCAGGCTTGAGGCTTGAAAAGAAGTCATCTCTTAATACATTCATTGCCTCCAGCTAGATTCCCTGGAACAGAACTATTCACTGCATTCCCTGAAACTGAACTATTTAACTTCCCAGGCCTTTCAGGACAGGAGAAGTGCCCCCCTTCCCCACCCCACCACCCTGAAGTGGCATTTCACACTCTTGACTTGCTTCTGATGGACACCACGAATCGTTTGCTCTGCTCCAACGGCCCTTCGAAAGCTCACAGGCTATGTATCGGCACCAAGTCCATTTTCTCAACCATCATTTCCACATTATTTCCTTTGGGCTTTCAGTTTTCATTTGTATTGATCTTTTCATCATTATTATGAGAATTCTCCTCCGAAAAGCCATTGGGATTCTGTGCTTTCCTTGAGGGCAAAGGGTTCAGAATCTTAGTGTGACTCTGGCTTTGCTTGAAGACCATTCCTTGAGTCCTTGGGGTGACAACCCGAGCCCCACCGCATATGTTGGGGTGTCACCTTGGGGTACCATATACAGCACCAGGATAGCTGTGAGCCCTGGACCCCTGCCTGCCCTTCTCCCAGGACAGCAGAAAGAAGAGATGCTTTGGCCACAGACAGTCCTGGAGGCAAAACTCTGCCACTGACAGCTGTGAGGTCCTGGGCAGGTCCATTGACTTCTCTGAGCCTCAGTTTCTTCATCGGTAAAATGAGGATAATGATACTGATCCTTCACAGTTGTGAGGAAGGATGAGAGCTGGAAGGGAGGACATTGAACAGCTACTAAATCTCCAGTATTCCCCTCTCCTCTCATCCTTTGGGAAACCCACTGTCCTTCTGTCATTTTTCCCAGCCCCATTTCAATGAGATCTTCCCATAGCTTCTGTAGGTTCTCAGGAAGCCAAGACCTGCCCTCTGAGGTGAGAGCAGGTGTTCATAGGTGAAGTCAAGCCCTTCTCAATACAGATCACCCTTGGAGTCCTTTCCTGGGTCCCTGGAAAAGGTTCAGTTGGGGTACAGCCATGATGGCTTTGATGGGTGGCTTGGGAAGAGCAATGAACTGAGTCCTGTCCTGTGGACCACAGCATCCTTAGGGGAGATGCATCCTTCATCACTGATGCAGGAGGTGCAGGGAGAGATGGAGGTAAGACCAGTTCAGATGAGTGAGGAGCCAGCCTGCAAGGCCAGCAGATGCCTTTTTCTAATGCATCGCCTCTCCGTCTTGGCTCTAAATTACCATCTCCGGTTCCCACTGAACTTACAGCCAGTCTGGTACTCATCCCAGCTAATCTTGTGTTTTATTGCAACCTGAAGCCAAAGAAGAAAGGAACAGAAGCAAAAACTCATAGGAGAATAAAGTTCTAAACTGTACTCAAGTAAAAAGCTCTTGAAGACCGTAAAGAAGGCTGAGCGCCAAAGAATTGATGCCTTTGAATTGTGGTGCTGGAGGAGATTCTTGAGAGTCCCTTGGACTGCAGGGAGATTAAACCACTCCATCCTAAAGGAAATCAACCCTGAATATTCACTGGAAGGACTGATGGCTGAAGCTGAAGCTCCAATACTTTGGCCACCTGATGTGAAGGGCTGACTCATTGGAAAAGACACTGACGCTGGCAAAGAATTGAGGGCAGGAGGAGAAGGGGACGACAGAGGATAAGATGGTTGGATGACATCGCTGACTCCATGGATGAGTTTGAGCAAACTCCAGGAGATAGTGAAGGACAGGGAAGCCTGGTGTGCTGGAGTCCATGCGGTCCCAAAGAGTAGGCACGACTGAGCAAGTGAACAACAAAACGCTCCTCTTTCATCTACCTGCTGGTTCCCCTGAACCACCGGAGAACACGAGGCTTCCAAGTGCTGCCCAACACAGTCCCCCTCGAGGTCAGGGTCAGCCGTCAGGTTTCTGGAGGGTGCATGGGGATTGAAACTCTGGACCCCCAGGAGAGCCAGTGGCCGGAGCAGGACATCATCAAGAAAACCACCAGATTCCCTGCTGGACCAAATCCACTCAAGCAAAGAGGCGGTCCCCAAGGGATCTGGTTTTGTTTATGAAATAGAGATCCGAAGGGGCTGCGTGTGCTCAACCTCCCCCTCCCTGGCCTCACAGTCCCTGTTTCTCTCAGCCCCACGTGGACATGGGCTATTCCTGCAGAACACCTAAGGACGTGCCCTGGGGACTTGGTGCTTCCATGGTCTTTCATAGCCGTCTGTTTACCTTAGCATTAGCTTCCCCCTGTGTGTTATTTCCTTTTTCCAAAAAAAAAAATCTGATTGCAATATAGTTGATTTACATGGTTGTATTAGCTTCTGCAGTACAACAAAGTGAATAAGTTATATATATATATCGCCAGTCTTTTTTTAAGATTATATTCCCATATAGGCCATTCATTGTCCAAAAACTGGGAGTGATGGGGACACATCTACCAGTGATGGCAAATGAGCACGAAGCCCCAGCGAGGCCCAGACTGCTGAAGTCACTCAGCTAACAAACATCGGAGCTGGGAAAGGTTTCCGGGAGAATGACTCTGGGTGTGTCTGTGAGTCAGCAGACCCCGGAGAGTGAGGAGCCTGGAGAAAGTACATGGCAAGTGGGTGGACCAAGGTAGGAGACCTGCCTTTCTCAATAGCCCCACGTGCCCGGCATCTCAGAGGACACATGGGGCCACTTGACAGAGGTCTCCACTCCCAGGCAAAGCAGGATCTCCAAGGCCATGGGGACACCTGAAAGCCAGGCATGGTGGCTGGGGGTTGGGTTTTGTGGGTCCTGGGTATGAGACTCCCCCGTCCCCCACCAGGGTGATGTGATTAGTGAGCACAGTTTGTGAGAAGGGAAGAAAGACTGAGCAGAAACAAGGCTGGCATGTGATGGAGCAAACACAGACTGGTAGCCCATCAAAGCCTCACTCCCCGTGACATCAGTCCAGGTATCGATCAGAAAAAGCAGGAGCATCTATTGAAAGAGATGATGAAGTACCTGGAACTGCAGGTTGATTCCTGAGTCTCAGGTTAACTGGCTACATGGCACCCTGAAGTCAGCCATCATCTGACTTCAGGAAACAGCTGAGTTTCCTTACCTGTGAGGACGTAAGATGCTCAGATTAGATAGTGCCTCAGATTCCTTATATTTATGGCATTCCAGTTAATTCCTCTCTCTTAATGCCTTCAGATTTTAGTAGAGAGCTGCTAGGGATTCATGCTGGTCCACTAGTCCTGTCTGTCTCCAGCAGGAAAGAACAGATGTCACCAGGGTTAGAATATAATGAAGTCGGTGGGTGTATTGCAATGCCTACCATAGAGTCTGGCATGTACTGAGCTTTCAATAAATGTTTATTGAGGGGAAAAAGAAAAAAAAAGGAAGGAAGGAAGTGGGGAGGGAGGGATGGATGAAGGGAGGAAAGAGGACAGGGAGGGGAGGAGGACAAATTGAGGTATACTCTTGTTTTTTCCCATTTATACAGGTCTTACATAAGTGCGTGTTAAGTCACTTCAGTTGCGTCTGACTCTTTGCCATCCTATGGATGGTACCTTCCAGGCTCCTCTATCCATGGGATTCTCCAGGCAAGAACACTGGAGTGGGTTGCCATGCCCTCCTTCAGGGGATCCTGCCGAACCAGGGATTGAACCCTTGTCTCTAGCATCTCCAGCACTGGGAGGTGGGTTCTTTACCACTAGCACCAACTGGGAAGCCCAGACATACAAGTCTTGATTTCCACCTAAATAATGAAAGCTAGTATTACTTTATACTTATTATTTCAAGTCCTATTCTAAATACTTAAATCGATTAATTACTTGATATTTATACCCATGGTGTAGGAAAGATGCTATTTTTTTCTTCCTAGCACTAGATTGAGAATATCTAGGTTCACACCCCCTTTCCCATACAGAAGAGAGATACTATTTTTGTCCCTATTTTACAGATGAAGAAATAGAGGCCAGAGATATTTACTAACCAGCCCCAAGTCACACAGCTAGTGAGCGGTAGAGTTGGAGTTAGACTTCCGGTCATTTATGCCCCATCTGTGTTTCCCATCCTCGCACAGTACCTGTCATCATGTTAATGTGAGTAAAAGAATACACAAAGAAAGTAGTCAGGACTGAGAAACCAAAAGTCCAGGGGACCGGGGAGATGTCCAACTTCAGGAGACCCGTGCCAGGCCTGCCCCACCTGGATCAGAAATATACTTAGGCACTAGGAAGACTGAGATGATCAAGGTGGGTGTCTCCTAGCTGTCCAGTGTAAATGGAGCTTATGCTTTTAAATGGGTTTCCTAGGTGGCACTAGTTGTAAAGAACTTGCCTGCCAGTGCAGGAGACTCAGAGATATGGGTTCCATCCCTGAGTCGGGAAGCTCCACTGGAGAAGGGATATGCTACCTACTCCAGCATTCTTGTCAGGATAATCCCATGGACAGAGGAGGCTGGCGGGCTACAGTCCATGAGGTTGCATAGAGTCGGACATGACTGAAGTGACTTAGCATGCATGCATGCATACTCACATACCTTCACTTCCAGCAGTAAGTTTACTTCCACAGTAATACAGCTCAACAGAAGTGAATATTGAGGCCAAAACATGTCTGGCTATGAGTCCAGCTCTGCCAGTTAACATGTAACCTTGGCTAGTTGTCTCTCTGCCTCAGTTTCCGCATCTGCTATTAAGGATTTTATGTGCGTGTTCAGTCCCTCAGTCTTTGAGACCGCATGGACTGTGGCCTATCCTTTGTCCATAGGATTTTTCAGGCAAAAATACTGGAGTGTGTTGTCATTTCCCCTCCAGGGGACCTTCCCAACCCAGGGATTGAACTCATATCTCCTGTGTCTCCTGCATCCGCAGGCAGATTCTTTACCACTGAGCCACCTGGAACATCCATTAAAGGTTTTTAGATCACTTTTAAAGCACCTAAGCCCAGAATCTGATGAAGCGTTTGCCTTTAATGCTATATCTCCCCTTTGGTTCAGTTTCTTAGATTCTAGAAGCCTAAACCTCCAAATATATTGTTTATTCTAAGATGGGCTGGAGAGACCCAACGAGGCTACAACTCTACATTCAATGTCCCAAGAAAGATGCACAGGCTGGCAGGTGGCGGCCGGCATGCAGGAAGCTGGGGTGGTCATGAGCTAAGCCAGAGCTTATCACCTTAGGCTCAGGCTCAGGCCCATCCTCTACCACCAGGCAGGAATCCAATTAACCCACAGATAACTCGCCCTCATCAAACATTTCCTTAGGTGCATCACTCTGCAGCAGACTTCCTTGGCAATCAGTCTCTCCTTTTGTCTAACTGGCACCCCTTCTGTTATCATTTGATCTCACTTCCTTTGCTCTGACTCCAAGGGGAAAGAAGAACAGCTGGGCCCCACCGCCCACAGCCTAGCCCTTCCGATAAAGGATACTGATGCCAAAACATGGGGTTCCAGAAGCCTGCCCTTTCATCCTGTCGTAAAACTCGATCCCACTGCTTTGTGGGTTAGATGTCAGTGGAGTCGGCCTTGCTGGGTACCAGCCAGCCAGTGGGCAGCGGGAGATACTTCCTACGCTATGGGAGTGGGCTTCAGGGGTCTTACTGTGGCGGCAGGTGGAGCAAGGGCCACCTGGCACCCCTTCACTTGCTGCCCAAGGTGTAAGGGAGGGGAACGACTTCTGAGTATGTCTGCTGGGCAAGGGGCAGGCGGGGCTGTGGGAAGGAAGACCTGTGATGCTTCCATAGAAAGGGCGAGGGCTCCAGAGAGGAAATTTAAATAGCCTGTGAATATGTGAAAAGTTGTCAGCCTCATTAGTTATTGAACACTTCAAAAGATGCCATTTTCTGCCTATTGGTGAATGTTGGGTTTGTTTTTCATGGTGACAGTTTTTAATGGAAATGGAGGGGCTAAACTCTCTCATATTTGACTGGTGGATTAAACATTCTGGGAGCAACTGTCAATATCAACCAAAGGCCTCAAAGCACTCTTTCAGGTAACATTTTCATACATCCTATTAAAAAAACTTATTAATATGTATAGAATTAATTGTGTTGAATTCACTACAATATTCTTTAACTGCAAAGAATTTTTGGAACAAATTGCACACTCAATGATAAGGATTTAGTTAAATTAAATCTCACTGTGACTGAGGAAAATAATACAATTGTTATATATAAAAATATATAAAGACAAAACTAGGATATATGAGGTGAAAAACTAGATGTCAAAATAGCATATGCAACATAAATCTATACATTGATAACATTATCTATTTATATGTATCTGTGTAGGGAGTGATCTATATAGATCTATCTATGAAAGGATATATGCACCAAAATATTAATTGTTATTATATCTGGGCAGTGATATTTTAGATCATCTTACTTTTCTGCTTAAAAGCTATATTGTGGAACCTAATATTTCTACAATAAACATATATTCCATTAGTATTAAAGAAACACAGTAATATTATTCTAAGAATAGAAAAGGAGGGGACTTCCCTGGTGGTCCAGTGGCTAAGACTCCATGCTGCCAATGCAGGGGACTCGAGTTCCATCCTTGGTGAGGGAAATATGATCTCACATGCCCCATGGTACAGCCAATTTTTTCTTTTAAGCACAGAGAAGTATGGAAAAATCCTCCACCACTCTGATTCTATAAAAAAAAAAAGAAAAGCCAAGATATGCCTTGAAAAGAAAAATTAACTGAAGTGAAAAATGGAGGTTAAGGAAAATTCTGGAAAAAAGGCAAGAACCCTAGGCTTTGCTTCCTTTAGGAAGGGGCCAGAGAGCCACACTTGAGCATCTGCTTCTGTGCCTCAGATAGACCCTGGCTGCCTCTACCTGAGCTTTGTCTCCATCCTATAGATGCCTCCTTAAAGCTTTGCTCACAAAGATTCCGTATGACCAAGCAATGCCAGCCTACCCAAGAGGAATGAAAGCAAACTTCCACACAGAGACTGTACACAAATGTGCCCAGCCCGTCAGAATAGCCAAAGCGTAGAAGCAACTCCAATGTGTATCAGCTGATGAACAAAGCGTGGTCTATACACACAGTGGGCTATCACTCTGCAATTAAAAGGAATAAAGTATTGACCCATCTGACAACATAGATGAACTTCAAAAGCATTAAAGCTCAGTGAAAAATGTCAGACACAAACATTACACATTGCATGGTTCCATTTGGATGAAATATCCAGGATGGGCAACTCTATAGACATAGGAAGTAAATTAGCAGTTACCTAGGACTGGGGGCTGTGAAGACTGGGAAACTGGGGTTGCCTGCAAATGAGCAAGAGGTCTCTTTTGGGAGTGATGGAAATGTGTTAAAATTGGATGGTGGTGATGGCTACACAACTTTGTGAATATACTAAAAAGTATTGAATTGTATACTAAAAACCAGTACATTTTACAACATATAGATATTGCAAAATAAAACTTAATTAATTAATTAATTAATATTTGCTTATTTATTTGGCTAAGCCAGGTCTTAGTTACAGCATGTGAACTCTTAGTTGCAGCATGTGCAATCTAGTTTCCCGATCAGGGATTGAACCCAGGTCCCCAGCAATGGGAGCACGGAGACCTAGCCACTGGATCACCAGGGAAGTCCCTTAAAATAAAACTTAAAAAAACAGAATACCTCAATGATCTGTAGACCACATATTAGAGCATATGTAGAGCACATATTTCTACCCTTTAAATGCTTATTCATTGAAGTATTCATTCATCAGGGCTTCCCAGGTGGTGCTAATGTAAAAAACCTGGGTTCAGTCCCTGGGTTGGGAAGATTCCCTGAAGGATGGCATGGCAACCCATTCCAGTATTCTTGCCTGGAGAATCGCCATGGACAGAGGAGCCTGGAGGGCTACAATCCATGGGGTCACTCAGAGTTGGACATGACTGAGTGACTTAGCATGCACGCATTCATTCATCAAATATTTTCAAGTCCTAACATTTTGCCACATGTTACTCTGAGAATATGTGAGTGAAAGAAACAGAAATTACCAACAATATTTTCATGATCTGCAAATCAGTGTACCTACTGATATCTCTCAAAAGACTGAGCACGGGCATGTCTTATTCATCTTGCCAACCTTCAGACCTTGCACAGTGGCTGGCACGCTGTAGAGCCTGTGTGACATTTGTTGGATCCATGAATTAAGTAGATACAAGAGCAGCTTGAAAGTTGATAGCATTGATCCCTGGGGTACACACAGGGAGCCAGGGCACAAGAGAGAAGACAAAGCTTCGAGAGAAGATTGAGATCCTCTGGCCTCTAAGGACCAGGGGAGAGTCTCTCTGAAGCTCTGAACAATAGGATTGGCAGTGGCGATGTGTGTGATGACACCTTCAGGCCATATTATCCAAGGTCCTGCTCACCTATGGTGGTGCTTCAAGCACAGAGCCGGGAAGCTCCCAGTTCTCAGGATGTCTAAGCTCTAAGGCTCATGCTATTACTCACCCCCATACTTGGGGGCTGGATGGGGCAACTCTGCTGAGCTGCTTCTCTGCCCCACCTTCCCAGTGAGCTCGGGGCCCTCTTTGGCACCAGCCACCTGGTAGGAAATGCCTGTCATCACCAGGGCTGCTCTGCCCCCAGCCTCCGCCTCGGATGTCCAGAGCTGTTCTGGCATCATTGTCCCTCTCAAATAGGGCCTTCCCAGTTCACCTGAAAACTAGAAATGGACTTACCATAACACCCAGATATTGTCCTCTCAGGCATTTATCCCCCCAAAATTAAAAACTTATGTTCATGCAGAAACTCATACACAAATGATTGTGAGTGTGTGTGTGTGTGTGTGTGAAGTCACTTCAGTCAGGTCTGCCTGTTTGTGACCCTATGGACTATAGCCCACCAGGCTCCTCTCTCCATGGGATTCTGCAGGCAAGAATACTGGAGTGAATTGCCATGCCCTCTTCCAGGGGATCTTCCAGACCCAGGGATCAAACCTGAGTCTCTCACGTCTCCTGCATTGGTAGATGGGTTCTTTACTACTAGTGCCACGTGGGAAGTCCACACAGATGATTTATAGCAGCTTTATTTGTAGCGGACCCAAAGACTACCTAGATATACTCCAGTGGGTAAATGAGTGAATGATTAAACAAACTGTGGAAGAACCATGCTGTGGAATACTACTCAGCAAAAAAAAAAAAAAAGAAGAAGAAGAAGAACCAACAATTGATACATGCAACAACTTGGGTAGATGTTAAGAAAATTTTGCTGAGTGGAAAAAGGCAGTCTCAAGCATGTAAATATTGCATGATTCCATTTCTACAACACTCCTGAAATTAAATTATACAGATGAACAGCAGATGAATGGTTTCAAAGGGTTAGGGATGGGGGGTGGGTGCAAAGGGAGAGTTCAAGAGAGCCTTGTGGTGATGGCACAGTTTTATACCTGGACTGTGATGACAGTTATCTGAGCTTAAGATGATCAAATGGCATACAATGATACACATATACCCAAATGAATATATGTTTGGCTGATAAAATTCAAATAAGTTCTATGGATCATACCAGTGTTAGGCACCTAGTTTTGATATTTGTACTATAGTTGTGTAAGGGCTTTCCTGGTGGTCAGATGATAAAGAGTCTGCCTGCAATGCAGGAGATGAAGGTTCGGTCTCTGGGTCGGGAAGATCCCATGGAGAAGGGAATGGCAACCCACTCCAGTATTCTTGCCTGGGAAATCCCACGGACAGAGGTGCTTGGTGGGCTACAGTCCATGGGGTTGCAAAGAGTCAGACCCAACTGAAGCGACTTAGCACAGTACATAGTTATGCAAAATGTTAATGTTGGGAAGGCTGGGTAGAAGTGGGAAAACACTCGTGAATCAATAAATACGTGTGCTCAGTCACTCAGTGGTGAGCGACTAATGCTTCTACCTTCACTTTCAGGTGGCGCTAATGGTGAAAATCCATGCGGCTGCAGAGGGTCTGACACAATCCAGTGACTGGGCACTCACAGATGCTGAATTAAGCAAACTTCTGTTGACGTTTACATTGTGATACCAACTTAAGTCTAACACGATGGAGTGAGGATTTGTGGAACCCAAATTTTCCATCCTCTATCATACAGGCTAGGATTCATTTAGCTTACTGTTCAATCTATCACTTTCATTTTTCTAGGCTTTGGTACATACAAATTTGTGCCATTTCCCCAATATTAAATAGAAAAGATCCACCTATGTGAGATCCCCAAATTAGAATGATTGTAGCAGTGGGTGACTGCTCATTCTGGGAAAGAAAACTTGGCCAAATATCCTGGCATTTTTTCCATTTGCTCTGTGGGGCACTGGAGCTATGGGGTGGGGTGGGGGGAAAGGCAGGGAGCGTAATAAGGACAGAAGGAAGGTCCCCCCACCATGTCCACTGGCCAGGGTGGTAGTGACTGCAAGGACCTAGCTATTGAGGTGCTTGGGGGACAAAACCATCATGCACCCATCATCTGACCCATAGAGAGCAAAATGGGGACCCCTAGGACGGAGGGTCTTTCCTGTGTTGTCTTCTGTTTCCCACAGCCAAGCACAGTGCCTGGCATGGAATAGGGGTTCCAGGACTATTTCATAATTAACAAACATGTGCCGAAGGGATGAAGACAGCAGAAAAATCAGGGATTCATTAGCACCCACCCTTCCTTCGCTTGGGATCGCAGACTCCAGTTGCACCTCCTTTCACTGGGGCTCACGTAGGAGTGCAAGGGTGATCCTGCCCTTTCTCCTATCTTCAGAGCCACTCAAGGTGGGCAAGGAAAAAAGTCATGTTCATGTAAGAGTGATGCCCCTGTTGGATCCTGAGAGTACCCTTCTGTCTCACTCGCCTCTGTGGCTTGTAAAGTGGGCAGAAGGACAGAGACTCGAGTGGAAACTGAGGGCTTGACATTGAAGTTTCAGAGATGTGAGAGGCGGAGCTAAGCGAGGTCTGAGATTGAATGCACATTAAAGCTGTTTTTGTTTTTGTTTTGTTTTTTATTTCAGTCAACCATACTGGAGGAAGACTGAATTCTCTTTCATTTCTCTCCACAGAAAATGATTTCACAAAATTGTAACCATATGAAGATATGACAGAGGAGAACATAGAGGAAAATGCTAATAAAAATACTGTTAATTTCTGGATTTCAGAAGGTTTATTATAGATGCCAGTTTTTTTAATAAACAATTTGTTGTGATTTCTTTTCTCATTCTAAATAAATACTATTTTTTCTTTGTTCTGTATGTCTGATTTTTACATTCTTTTCCTAAAAGAAGGAGTTCATGTGAATTTCTGTGAGTTTATGCAAGCTATGACAAATCTAGACAGCATGTTAAAAAGCAAAGAAATGAGTTTGCCAACAAAAGCCCGTATAATTAAAGCTTTGGTTTTTCCAGTAGTCATGTATGGGTGTGAGAGCTGGACCATAAAGAAGGCTGAGCACCAAGGAACTGATGCTTTCAAATTGTGGTGCTGGAGAAGACTCTTGAGAGTCCCTTGGACAGCAGGGAGATCAAATCAGTCAATCCTAAAGGAAATCAATCCTGAATATTCATTGGAAGGACTGATGTTGAAGCTGAAGTTCCAATATTTTTGGCCATTTGATGTGCAAAGCTAATTCATAGGAAAAGACCCTATGATGTTGGGAAAGATTGAAGGCAAAAGGAGAAGAGGGCGGCAGAGGATGAGATGGTTAGATAGCACCACCGACTCAATGGACAGGAATCTCAGCGAACTCTGGGAGATAGCGAAGGACAGGGATGTCTGATGTGCTGCAGTCCATGGGGTCGCAAAGAGTTGGACACAACTGAGCGACTGAACAATGGCAGCAATGCCTGTCTCAGCCCAGAGGCACTCTGCCTCCTGCGTTTCCCAGACACAGTGCTGGGCACAGAGACGTTTCCTTGGTTAACGTTTATTGATCAGGATGGATGGCATCAAGCTTGAAGAGGGCAGCCGCAGCCTCTCTGAAAGACTTGGAGGTGAAAGTGACCATCTTGGGACTCCCTTGACATTTAGCACACTAACCTGCCTGCCCTTCCTCTGACTTTCCACTTTCCGTCTCCACAATCACACCATCACTTTACTACTATTTTCTATCCTCCTTCTGTCCATCTCTGTCTCTATATCTCCCCCTCCCTCCTCTTGCCTCCTGCTCTCATTTTCCTTCCCTGTCTGGGATGGAGATCTTCATAAAAAGCTAGAGAAGGATGCTGAGGGGGAAGTCGGGGTTCAGTGGTGGAGCTGGTACCCACGGCTGATTCTCAGCCAGCCTGGCAGGGGCCGCAGACACGAGACCAGCGGAGCGCTCTTCCGGGAATGAAAACCACCCCGGTGTCGGCAGCGCTGCGGAGGCAGATGTAGAAGCTGGGCTCAGAGACTGGGAGGTGGGGATGTGCCCCTGGTATCCTACAGTCCCTTCTGAGTCCTCGCCTCCCGCCGCCAGTCCTCAGAACTGCGGGACAGCGCCCCGCGGAGGAGAGTGGGCTACAAGGAGAATTTGGCAACTGGTAAATCTGTCTTCGAGGATCTCAGGGGCAGCCGCGGGGGCGCTGTCCACCTGGTCAGCCTCCCACCTCCACAGGCTTCCGGAATGCCTGTGCATCCCACGCCCAGGGGTGAGAGCCAACCCCCAGCCTCCGCCAGTGCAGACTTTGTGTCCATCTTGGAAGAGGACCAGAGGACAATAGAAGGAAGCCCAGCAAAAAATCCCACCTCCTCCACTCAGCTTCCCCTGGTCCCCTTTGGGCCCTCGGTCTCAGTCCCTCCTCCAGGCTTCCAGAACATTCAGCAGACTAGCCATCCGTGCGTATGCAGCATGTATGTCCTTGTTAGCTTTTTCTATGAATGACATTTGTCTCCGCTACACAAAGCTCCCCTAAGTGCTGACAAGGTGTCTTGTGATGAATTATTTATTTCTGTGACCCCACCCCTGGCTCAGTAACAGCAGGGGATTAATAATCATTTGCCAGACACAGAGAACAAACTTGGGGTTACGGAAGGGGATGGATTGGTGGGGAGATAAACTAGGAGTTTGGGATTAACATATACACATCACTATAGATAAAATAGATAAGCCACAAGGACCTACTGTGTAGCACAGGGAACTCTTCTCAATGCTCTGTGGTGATGTGAATGGCAAGGAAATCGAGAAAAGAGGAGATACATGTACACGTATAACTTATTCACTTTGCTGTACAATAGACATGAACACAACGTTGTAAAGTAACTATACTCCAATGAAACTAGTAGTAATAAAAAATCTCTTCCTCTACAGGGACCACTGTCCATACTTTCTGAAAAGTGCAAGGAATATTGCATCTGTCTTCTGCATCTTAGTCTTCTCTGGTGACTCAGCTGTAAAGAATCTGCCTACCAAGCCAGGAGATGCGGGTTTGATCCCTGGATCGGGAAGATCCCATGGAGAAGGAAATGGCGACCCACTGCAGTATTCTTGCTTGGAGAATCCCATGGACAGAGGAGCCTGGTGGGCTATAGTCCATGCGGTCGGAGAGAGTCAGACACAACTTAGTGACTAAACAACAACAACTTCTGCATCTGTGGAGCCCCAGCCGGCGGAGGAGGGAAGACAGCCAGGCAAGAGCCCTCTCGTTTCTGAAATTGGTTCCACCCAGCACAGGGGCTTCAAGTGGGGAACACACAGTGCAGGGGTTGGAGGAACACACCGCTGGTGTGTGGAGAGGCCTGGGTGGTCCTCAGGAAGGTTGCCCCCCATCCAGCTTTCATCTTCCCTTCAAGGAGAATGTCTCAGCCAGGTGCTAGGCTCACCTGAACTCCTCTCAAACCCTTAGCTCCCATTTTAACCCCAAATAACTAGGTCTTGGAATGAGAGTCTCACAGAGCACAGTATCTGGTTAGTTTCCCAGCATTTGCCATTTGGTCTCCAATATTTAAAGCAAATGATGTTGCTTTTCCATTGGCATCAGTGATAAAGCTTCCTTTTAAACTCATTACCCTTCAGAACAAAATGGATCTGGCTAGAGAGAAAGCATTATGTGATAGCACAGGTGTTTGCAGCCACAACAAAAATGGTGGAAGTTGGGAACCCCTGGAATTGAGAAAAGGAGACAAAAGGTGAGAAGTGCCCGGTTACCAATCCAGAAACTTCCCAGTGTATGGCCTTGGGCGAGCCACGGTGACCCTGGCCGTGACTGTTTTCTCCTGTGTAACACGAGGGCAGTCGGTTGTCTAAAGGCTTCCGTAGCATAGTCCAGTCCTGAAATTCTGTGATGCACTATTATTCATGTGGGATGAAAAGAAGAGAGCATGGGAGAAAGAGAGCAGTAAAAGGAGGTGGCATTCTTCTGCGTGCCATCTCTGGAGTTAGCAGAGGGGAGCGGTCTCTGATGGCTCTGTGGATCGAGCCCCAAGTGCAATGCCAATTCAGTAGCAATTCTGTCCGCAGCGGCCCCTCTCTCGCTGCCCACTGGTTCCAAAAGGTAAGTCAAGAGCAGCCCAAGCATCCTAGGAGATGCAGCCACTTGATTCTGAAGATGAGCAGCCAGAGAAGGGAAGGGAGAGTCTGGAGGCTGCCTGGTCGCAGATCCTTGGTAATCTTCCCATCCTGAAATCCAAAGCCCAGGGTGCAATCTGTTTGTGCAAGGCCTGGGCTTGGCCCCACATACAGGAGCTCCTTGGGGGACCCCTCTCAGCCCCGTTCGTCTCCCTGTTGTGACAGGTGAAATGAGAAGTTGAGGGATGAGCGGTCCATCCACTTTCCAGGAGCCTGGCTGGATCTGGGAACAGGGCAGGGAAGCAAGGGGAAGCCTTCCCCCCAGGCCTGGGAAGGGAGAAGCTGGGCTCTGTCCTCCGTTGCATCAGAGGCTGTTCTGGAAAAACAAGTGATTTGACCTTGGATGGATTTTTCTACTCGTCTTTGAAGTAAGTTGAGCAGGATGTCTGGATCTGAGCAGCTCAGAGGTGTGAGAAGCTCTGCTGTGGGTCTGGGCCGCTCCTCGGACAAGACCAGATGTGTTCATCTGTGCAATGCTTTTGAAGAGAGAAGGTGGAAGCACTCGGCTCAGAGCAGAATCCTCCAGTTCTCCTGCAGCTGGGCATTTGCCTGTGGCCTCCTCTCCCTCCCACCCACCCCTGTTCATTCTGCTGTCACCGAGGATGCGGAAAGAAGGGATATAGTCTGGGTCCTGGGGGGGATTGACGTTTCTACGCCTCAACAACGTACCTTCCCCACCGCGTGTGATGGTTCTGGTTTCTCCACACTATACCCCCTCCCCTGCTGTCCTCATCCAGGCAAAGGCAGGCTCCAAGAATCTATAAGGCATGTACACTGGCAGGGTGTGAGGGGGGCCGTAAGAGAAAACCACCACCCTCACCCCACTGGCCAGGGTTGTGGATGAAACACATGACCCTCTGTTAAATGTGAATTTCAGATCAACCAAACTGAGGTTCTTGGTGCCTCTGTCCTGGATTTTGCCAAATTTGGCAGCCCTCATGGGCCACAACATCAGGCTGGCCACCAAGAACAGCGGAAACTGCCTTCCTAGCTGTCTCCATTTTTATGTGAACTTCTCCCCTTTCACCAGACTCTTGTACCTTCCTCCAAAACTACTCTAAGAAAAATTGAAAATGCCCCGGTGGTTCAGTGGTTAGGACTCACTGCTTTCACTGCCAGCGTTTTCACTGTTCCATCCCTGATCTGGAAACTCAGATCCTGCAAGCTGCGTGGCATGGCCAAAAAATAAAAAAAAATAGTTTAGCCCTATATGAATTTAACTCTCCCAGGGATACTTTAATGATAAAGCTTGGCTTGAATTATGGATTAAAGTCTTTAAAGGAATGCCAGGTTCTAGTTGAGGGAAGGGAGATATTATTTGAGGCATAAAAACTTCCTTGGGTTCTTGGAATCTCATCACATTGACTATAGTCTACTGAGTCCATGTGTTCAGCCAGCGCTACTTACTCTACCCTCTTGGCCACCCTGCATCACTCACTTCCCTCTGGGAAGAGAGTCTAAGTCCTGGATTCCCACTGCACTCAACCCCAGTGCTGCTGCTTAGTCTGTGCCTTGGACATCTTCTCCCAGCTGCAGCTAAATTTCCAGAGCTCCGTATTCATGGAAGCCTGATGCCAACCCCTGACTCCTCTGCATCCCCAAGCAGGAAGCACTTGAACCATCCTGAAGAAAGGCACAGAATGTCTTCGACTTCCCTGGCTGTGACCAGAGGCTGCTTGCTGCCCCTTTTGTTCTCACTTCTTGCTCCTGAGATGCACCCTGGCTGTACAAGAGCTTTTAGAGATCTGCTTCAGTTGCAGACTCCTGGTCTCTGTGCCCTTTGTGGCGTGCTTGTTCATGATGCGTGCAAAGCCTGCATCCATCACAGAGGACAGCATCCTGGCACTTCTCACGTTGATTCATTTTCCTTCTCAGGGACGTGTCTGGACTGCCCCCAGCCTCGGTGACCCCTTGCTGCAGGGAAGGTGACACCGGCAGAACTTTGATCCCTGGGGCTCACATTCCATTTCACCTACTCTGCCCTGTACACACACTTCCCAGTTGAGAAGAGATGATTTTCCACCCCTTTACTCCCCTTCCTTTCTCCTGAGACATGTTCTCTGACCCTAGGTGACTCCTTTATATTTGGACATCTGGTCCTGTCTAGATGCTTTATCCCTTCTCAGAGCTTGTCTTTGCCAACTAAATCCCACGATCCTCAAATTAGAAATGATTCAGAAAGTGTCTCTTATTCCTCTTCGGGATGGCAGTCATCTTATCTGGAGAGAAAATGCAGATCTAGGTTCTAAAACCTGGGTGATATTGATTCTTAGACTTTTTAAGAGGCCTTAGGAACTAAAGGTACAGAATAGATTAGAAATATCTTGAGAATAGAGGTATGTCTTATATCCATCTTTATCCCCAAAGCACATCTTTATCCCCTAGCTAAATTCCTGGCACAGAGTATATATGTTATGTTAGTTGCTCAGTCATGTCCGACTCTTTGCGACTCTGTGGACTATAGCCCGCCAGGCTCCCCTGTCCATGAGATTCTCCAGGCAAGAATACTGGAGCGGGTTGCCATTCCCTTCTCCAGGGGATCTTCCCGATCCAGGATCGAACCTGTGTCTCCTGCATTGCAGGCAGTTTCTTTACCACTGGACCAAGAGGGACGTCCCACCCTCACTATTTCTTACTGCTTCACAATCTGCTTTGAAATGCTTTCTGCCTTTCTTTTTTTTTCCTTCATGGTGGGCTGGGAGAGAAACAAAAGTGAGATTATTTATAGCCTCCTCAGCCTTAGCAAAGATTCAGACAATTTCCGGGCTGAATAGAGCTTGTTTTCCCACAGTTGTAAGGAATTCCTGCAAATTACACACATACTCACACCCATGTACTCCAAAAAGAGAATCCAAGAGAAATATAGTGGGCAAGATGCTTAACAAGTACTCCAAGTAACCAGTAGCATGAATTTCTGCTAATAATTGAGACATGTAAACTGGAAATAATACTTAAGGCCACCTCATGCCCAGTAAACTGGGGAGAAAAATTTAAATTGGACAGCACCAAGTGTTGGCTAAGATGTAGAACAACTATAAGTCATATACTTTGCTGGGAGCACGTTGGGAAAACCAATTCAAAGAGCAGTTTGGGAAAGCTGAAGATTCTCATACCCTAACACACAGAAAGGCCACTCCTAGGTTTACACCCCAGGGTAAACACTGGTACACATGCATGAGAAGACATGTACAGCATCATCACAGCAAAAAACAGAACACTCTTAATGCCCTTTAACTAGTGAATGTGTAAGGAAATTATAAATTGTGATATGTGTGCACAGTTGCTCAGCTGTGTCCAGCTCTTTGTGACCCCATGGACTGTAATCCGCCTGGCTCCTCTGTCCACAGAATTTTCCAGACAAGAATACTGGAGGGGGGTGCCATTTCCTACTCCAGGGGATCTTCCCAAGCCAGAGATCGAAGCCACATATCTTGTGTTTCCTGCATTGGCAGGTGGATTCTTTACCGCTGCACCACCTAGATTGTGATATAACCATGCAGTAAAATTTTACACAGCAGCAAAAATGAATGAGCTAGAATTAGAGGTATGGATAATTTTCACAAACAATGTTCAGAGAAAAGCAAGTTGGAGCATAATTTGCAGAGTAAACGGTGGTTTATTTAATGTGTACACATCTGTTTTATGTGTCTGAGAAGCATATGCCTGTAAGGAGGGATAAAATGACATGCATGGGAATTATCAACACCATATTCAAGATAAAGGCATTGTGGGTGTTTTCAACGATGTTGATAACATTTCATTTATTCATTTCAATCGTGGATACTTGTATTATTCTTTGTACTTTGTACATCAACACTGTTTCATGATTTGTTTTTTCAAAATAAGGGCCCTAAGCTGTTTGCTTTTCATTGCTTCCTTTGTTGCTCCATAAGATGAGTCTAGGCCCGCCTTGTCAAGCACGGAGCAGCTTAGGTTGATAGTTAATCATACCCCAGAAGGCAGCAGTCACACCTGCATCTACCCCAGGCTTTCTCTCCTCCAGGCTGTGAAGAGAGACCAGCAGAGGGTTTATAAGCTGGGCAGCTACGCCTTTCTTGACATGTGCCACCAGGTCCGCATGCCTCTCCATGACCTCTGCGCTTCCCTCCTGGGTCACCGGCTCGCTGCCTCTAAGGGCTCTTTAGGTCCTGGCTGCAGCCTGATTTCAGTGTAGGCTAAGGAACTGAAAAGGTGCTGGGATTAAGATGACTCTATGGTCCAACGATGCCACGAGGCACGGGAGTTAGGATATGTTCGGCTTGGTTGGTTTATTTTGTTTTATAAATTTGTATTTTTCTTCCAGTCTTCAACATGCTTCCCTTTGGAGAATTGCATTTGAAAGCCTAAGTTTCTATGTGAGATTGGATAAGGACATGGCAAGCCTGCCATTGCAGGAGACATGGGAAATGCGAGTTTGATCCCAGGTGAGGAAGATCCCCTGGAGGAGGAAATAGAAACCCACTCCAGTATTCTTGCCTGGAGAATCTCATGGACAGAGGAACCTGGTGGACTACAGTCCACAGGGTCGTGAAGAGTTGGACACAACTGAGTGACAGAGAACACACACACACACACACTCTCTCTATGTGAGAAAATCTCCAAACAATTGTGATTTGAAGTTTTTCTACCAATACCTGATCATCCCAAGTGCTGGCAAACATGTTAAGTTTCACAGGTTTTTACAAGCTGTGTTGGACATATAAATTGTTACATCTTTCAAGAATAACCTATTGGTTTCTGGTAAAGGTGAAAACACAGATGCCTTTCAACTTATCAAATCTATTTCCAGGAAGATTCTAGCTAATGTGAACAATGGGGCATATACAAGAATGCTGACTGCTGCCTTGCTAGTGATTGTGGCAAATTGAAAACAGCCTAGTATCAGTCAACAGTTGAGTCCTTAAATAAATTGTGGAATATTTTTATAATGGAAAATAATAAGGCAATGAAATGAATGGCCACATCTACATATTTGGAATACATATCTCATAATGGTAATGTTATATAAAAATAAATTATGGAATAATACATGAGGAAGAATACTGTTTGCGAAAGTTTCAAAGAAATGAAAACAAATACTGTGGATCACTGACGGATACATCTTCATGAAGTAACAGAAACGAGTATGAGTGGAAATAGTAAAGATTGGATTCAGATAATGAGGGAAAGAAAAACGTGAGATCATAGGAGAGTTCACTCAGGGACCTCAGATGAATCTGTGAGTGTTGCTGCTGCTGTTTTAGAGCAAATGCCTTAACTCAATAATCATCTCTAACACTGAATGCTTCCTTTTATAAGCCTGATGCTATTATCAAATCTAACAAAATGATCTAAAACGTTATCATCTAAGATGTGTCATTTATATCAGATTTCCGTGATTTGCTTGCTTAGTCACTAAGTTGTGTCCAACTCCTTTGTGACCCCATAAACTGTAGCCTGCCAGGCGCCTCTGTCCATGGGGTTTTTCAGTGAAGAATACTAGAGTGGGTTGCCACGTCCTCCTCCAGGGAATCTTCCCTTCCCAGGGATCTAACCCACATCTCCTGTGTCTTCTGCAGTGCAGGTGGATTTTCACCTGCTGAGCCGTCGGGAAAGCCCCCTTTCTACACTTTGCTGTTGTTCAGTCGCCCAGTCATGTCTGACTCTTTGCAACCCCCATGCACTGGGGCATACCAGGCCTCCCTGTCTGTCACTGTCTCTCGGAGTTAGCCCAAGTTCATGTTCATTGCATCAGTGATGCCGTCCAGCCATCTCATCCTCTGACGCCCTCTTCTCCTTTTGCCCTCCATCTTTCCCAGCATCAGGGATTTTTCCAATGAGTCATCTGTTCGCATCAGATGATCAAAATACTGGAGCTTCTGTTTCAGCATCAGTACTTCCAGTGAATATTCAGGGTTGATCTCCCTTAAAATTGACTAGTTCCATCTCCTTGCTGCCCAAGAGACTTTCAGGAGTCTTCTCCAGCACCATAGTTCAAAGGCATCAATTCTTCGGTGTTCTGACTTCTTTACAGTCCAGCTCTCACAACCATACGTGACCACTGGGAAGACCACAGCCCTGACTATACCGACCTTTGTTGGCAAGTAATGTCTCTGCTTTTCAACATAGTCTCTAGGTCTGTCATTGCTTTATACACTAGCTGTACAAATCAGGACCCCAACGAGGATCACGCATTGCACTTGTTTTGTGTGTTGTGTGTTAGTTGCTCAGTTGTGCTGAACTCTTTGAAACCCCATGGACTGTAGCCCACAGGCCCCTCTGTCCCTGGAATTCTCCAGGCAAGAATACTGGAATGGGTTGCCATTTCCTTCTCCAGGAGATCTTCTTGATCCAGGGACTGAACCCGGATCTCCTGCCTAGCAGGCAGATTCTTTACCATCTGAGCTCCCAGGGAAAAATTGCCTTAAATCAAGAGCAGTCTCTTTTCCTCTCCCCCTCCAAAACCCACCTTTTTCATGCTTTTTTTGTTGTTGTTAAAATTTTGGAACCAGCCTTTTAGACTATCCCACATTCTAGATTAGTGTTTGTTGTCTTCTGGTGCCATTTAAATTGAGTCTTTCTCCCCTATATCATCCATACATGGAAGTTTTCTCTAAAGTTTTGGTTAAATTCAAGTTCAACTGAATTATTTTTAGCAAGAAAGCTTCTTAAGTTACGTTGAATAATTTCATTGCACTATCACAGGAAATGAGTCATGATTCAGTGATGGTGAAGTTGATAATGGTGACAATGATGGTGGAAAGTAATCCCTCCACTGCAGAGTTCCTGATCAGTCTTTCATGTGTTACTTTCTTTCTTTGATGACCGTTGCCTGGATTGCTGATTTCATTAGACTTTACAAAATGTTGATTTTCCAGTTCCATCATTTCTTTCACTTTATTAGACTGAATTACTTTGTAAACCAAACCAAAATAAAACACTTTCTTTCATTTTCAGGGGCTGTTTAGTGGTCCTGAAATACAGTTAACACAGAAATCCCACTTAATTATGTCCTTCTAACGACCAGTTTTCAGAATTAGAAGTTGCTTGTCTCTCTTGAAAAAAAAAAATCTGAAAAGAAAGGTTAAATGTTAAGATTTTATAAAGCTAGGTGCCAAGTATCTGAATGTTTATGCTATTCTCTAAACCTTACTAAAGTCTGAGATATTTTATGTTGAAATGTTTAATTGAACAGAAACAAAACCCCTATTTCTGTAAACTTTAAAAACTACTCGAAGTGTTTGTCTGACGAAGCTTTGGGAATAGTGGTTATATAAAAATTTTAGAGGCCTAATAAAATTTGTTTAAAAGGTAGAAAGGAGAGGAAGAAGAAGTAAGCTAAAAATATAAACCAGTCCAGTGAAAGAAGGATGTAACAGGCATACTATAAGACAGGTGCAATTCAATTTCTTTGCTAAACAGTAAAAAGTATAATTTCCAAAGGAGATGAAAACACCTTTTTCTTTGTTTTGCTCTGGCCTATCTGCACTTATGCAGAAGGCAATGGCACCCCACTCCAGTACTCTTGCCTGGAAAATTCCAAGGACAGAGGAGCCTGGTAGGCTACAGTCCATGGGGTCTCGAAGAGTCAGACACAACTGAGCGACTTCACTTTCACTTTTCACTTTCATGCACTGGAGAAAGAAATGGCAGCCCACTCCAGTATTCTTGCCTGGAGAATCCCAGGGACGGGAGCCTGGTGGGCTGCCGTCTATGGGATCACACAGAGTTGGACACGGCTGACGTGACTTCGCAGCAGCGGCATGTGCCCTTAATTATTCCCCTCTTCCTTGGGAACCAGTGGCTATGGTTTGGGGGTTTTGTGTTGGTTTCTGTGGCTTATTTATTTTTAAAAGGAGAGGATAGTTGCTTTATAATGTGTTAACTTCTTCTGTGCAGCAAAGTGAATCAGCTATATGTGTACATATATCCCCTCTTTTTTGGATTTCCTTCCCATTTAGATCACCACAGAGCACGGAATAAGGTTCCCTGAGCTACACAGCAGGTTCTCACTAGCAATCTATTTTATACACAGTACCAACAGTGTATATATATATATCAATCCCAATCTCCCAATTCATCCCACTCCCCTTTCCTCCCTTGGTGTTCATTCATTTGTTCTCTATGTCTGTGTCTCTATTTCTTCTTTGTAAATAAGATAGTCTATATCAATTTAATAGAGGAGGAAACGGCAACCCACTCCAGTATTCTTGCCTGGGAAATCCCATGGACAGAGGAGCCTGGCGAGCTACAGTCCATGGGATTGCAAACAGTCAGACATGACTTAGCAACTGAGCACATACCAATTTAAAAGTCCCCTACCTCTGGTGAACTGTAAGCTTGAGGATGATTGATTAAACTGTTGTTTATGGTTTCGAAATAACTGATCCAGTAAGAAGTTGTTCTCGATCCATTCCTGGTCATAGGTACATTCTTGAGTGGGAAACAGTTTATTTGTGGTTTTTCATGAGAAAACTCGTGGTCATTCTTGGAAGAAGAGGCAAATGGTGTACTTTCCCTTGTGTTTGAAAAAGAAAAACCATCCTCCAGTCCCACTTGTTTATGTAAGCTCTCATAAGAGAGGTGGAAATTTGCTCAATTCCAAACAAAAACAAAAATTAAAAATTATTTCCCCCATAAAGCTTGAAAACCCACATTTACAAACAAGACTGCTATCGTCTACCACTGGAGAAAAAAATCTTCTCAGCCTGATGCAAGACTTTGTCGTGTGTGGGCCAGTGAAGAAAGTTTGGGCAACAGAAAACATTCCACTGCCAAAAGGGGAACAGTGGTCAACAGTTTAAGGGTCCCTCTGGTCAAACCCTACCCGTGCCTACCTGGAAAGAGAAGCCTTGAGGAGTGATGAGAAGGCGAGACTTTTCTTCCTTTATCAACAATTGGAAAACTCATTGATGCATAGCAGAAACCTACACAATATTGTAAAGCAATCATACTCCAAATAAAAATAAATTAATTAAAAAAAATTTTTTTTAAAGTCACACAAGAGAAGCACACACGCATACACACACATACACACACACGCACGACGGAATACATAATGCAACTCCAGTTTGGGGAGTGTGTGGGTGCTTGTGCCTAAGATAATGCAATGGTGAGTAATCATGCATTAAAAAAGAAAAAGAAAGGCTTACCATGGTTTAGCAGAGGAAGGAAGCACAGGGTGAAGATGGGTTGTGAGGGATTATATTTTGATTTTTGTAAAGAAAAAGGTTAAGATACATGGATAGAAGGTGTCAGTGCTCAAAAAGTCGTTCATTTGTGGTGTTTTCTGTCTTATGGCATAATACCATACTTTATGCTGGGCTATGCTTAGTTGCCTAGTCGTGTCCAGCTGTTTGTGACCCCATGGACTGTAGCCAGCCAGGCTCCTCTGTCCATGGGATTTCCCAGGCAAGAATACTGGAGCAGGTGGCCGTGCCCTCCTCCAGGGGATCTTCCCAACCCAGGGACCAAACCCAGGTCTCCCACACTGCAGGCAGATTCTTTATCATCTGAGCCACCAGGGAAGCTTGAGAAAACTGGAGTGGGTAAACTATCTCTTCTCCAGGGGAGCTTCCCAACCCAGGAATCAATCCACCTGCATTGCAGGTAGATTCTTTACCAGCTGAGCTACCGGGGAAGCCCAATACCATACTCTGTCATGGCCTGAAAAAACAATAGCATCTACAGTAGTTATTTTGTACATCAGTGTTTTCTACAAACCACTAATCTTGGGATTGTCATCTAACCATACATACTAGAATTTTAGACTTTCAGACCTTATCAGACTACAAAGTAGTCTGTTTTCACAGAGAAATTCTAATTTCTTCTTGCAGCATCTGCAAATTTGACAGATGAATGCCTGAAATCCAAGCATTCTATTTGTATCTCATTTGCCTGACTTCCCAGCAAGAAATGCTTCTCATTGGACATACTCCACAGTCCATCTTTATGCACTCAGATGGTTCCTAAGTTATCAGGTCACTCCCTTCCTGAAATTCACAGACTATCTTAAAAAAAACCCCTCTGGAATCTGCTCTGACTTCCAGGCCTCCACCTTCTTTCACTTTTGACAACCAAGTCAATCAATATTGACTTGGAGGTTGAGGTCCACCCCACCTCCCATCCTGTTTGGATCCTCACATCTCCTGAAGCTTCCACGTCCTCCCATCCTGTCCATTCCAATAAGGTCATTCTCGTGGGCAAGGATGCAGGAGAGAGGTGAAGGAGCATCACATGTTTCTATTGCCTCTTGCTCTAATGAGCCTTGTTCAGTTACTAAATTGTGTCTGACTCTTTCCAACCCCATGGACTGCAGCACACCAGGCTTCCTTGTCCTTCACTATCTCCCAGAGTTTGCTCAGATTCATGTCCATTGAGATGGTGATGCCATCCAACCATCTCATTCTCTGCACCCTCTTCTCCTTTTGCCTTCAATCTTTCCAATGAGTTGGCTCTTCTTCGCATCAGGTGGCCAAAGTATTGTATCTTCAGTTTCAGCATCAGACCTTCCAATGAATATTCAGGGTTGATTTCCTGACTCAGCTCCAAGTGTAGCTGAAAAGCCCTTTGGGTTGTCATACATGTCATCATCTTTAACTTCTCAAAGCCTTGACAAGAGTTCATTTTGGAACAAGTTATACAGATGCTGGAGGAGAAACTCTTTTTATTTATTTTTTCTTTTCTTCAAAATGGCAAGTTTACCCTGATTGGAAGAGTGGAGATAAATTAGGGGGTTGTGGGTGAACAGGATGCTCACCTTCACGACTTCTTATCCTGGCTCCACTATGTCCATGGGAAAGAGTTTCTTCTTACACTCCCAGCCATTGGCAAGATCTCCTTGTCCCTGATCTCCAGACTCGACTGGCACCTGTCCCCTGGACCCTGTGTCACTATTAGACAGTAAGACACCCAGGACCAGAGATTTTTCACTCTTCCCCATCCTGAGTACAAAGTCCCACACATGATGGACACCATCATTTTGACCAACAAACAATAGTCTTGGCTACTCTGAACCACCAAAAGTTGTTAAGAATATGATCTTTGAACATAAGTTCAAATCTTAATGCTATGACCTTTGGAATGTGTTTTAATGCTCCTATGGTTTAATTTTTACTTATGCAACCAACCTGATAAGATTGTTATAATGAATACATCAGATGACATATGAGTGGTCAATAAATGATACTGATAATGTATATTATTTATCAACAGTAAAATGAAGGCTTGGAAGCTACCTCACAAGGTTATTTTGAAGGTTAAATGAAATAGATAGGCTAAAAAGACCTGCCACATTGCAGGTATTTAATAAACGCTAGCTTCTTTTCTTTCTTCAGAAAATGGATACTACTATATTTTACCCCAGCAATAATTTTAAAGATCAATTGAGTAATACGATTAAAAGAAGAGTTAACCTACAAACCACAACTAAATATCCATTTGCAAATTATTGCCATAGTCAAACAAAATGTCCTTCACTCTAAAATTGTCTTGAACTTAATTGAATTAACTTTGATTTTTCAAGAGGTACTTTGAAGTATAGTAGGGATATAGTGTTGCATGAAGGATGTGGTGGGGTGGTAGAAAAGGAAGGAATTTTTCTCAGAAGATCTATTTTTTATTCATATGATGCCAGACAGGGCCTATAACCTCTGCAGTCCCTCATCTGAAAAGTGAGTTGTAATCATTCTTGTTCAGTTATTATATAGGCTGGTTGTTGTTTAGTCGTTCAGTCGTGTCCAACTCTTTTGTGACCCCATGGACTGTAGCTGGCCAGGATCCTCTGTCCATGGGATGCTCCAGGCAAGAATACTGGAGTGGGTTGCCATTTCCTCCTCCAGGGGATCTTCCCCACCCAGGGATCGAAACTGTGATTCCTGCTTTGGCAGGTGGACTCTTTACCACTGAGCCACCAGGGAAGCCCTGATCAGTGTTACTAGATAATCTGTTGGACTGACTCCTCGCATCCGCTCAAGGAAAGAAACCTTGCAATGACCAACCTACTGTTTTGCCTCGAATACCCTCGTTCCTACTTATTTCTGCCCATAAACATCTTTCATTTTCTTGGAGCTCCTTTTATCTGCTTGATTGGATGCTATCTGATTAATGAATTGTTGAATAAAGCCAATGAGATCTTTAAAATATACTCAATTGAATTTTTTAACAGAAGTATAAGGAACAGGCTAAGCCAATAACTCATTAGCTGTTGGATCGATGGATCGATGCTGAGTACTTCCTGTATTTTCTGTGTCTAGGGACAGAGAGACGGGAAAGGGGAGTGTATCACTGACCTGTCTGAATATTGAAGCATGTAAATTTTGATTATGGAGCTATAAAAAGGGAATGAGTAATGGACAATCCCACTTTCTCATTCTTCTACCCTCAGTAATCTTTCCGTACACCCTAAGAATGCTCTGGTCCACCCATTCAAAACTACTCAATATCCTTGGGAGTTGTGATTGACATGCACACACTGCTATATTTAAAATAAAATGCTTTTCCTTGAGGAAAAAGAGTTGTCTAATGTCCATACCTAAAGGAAGGTTGTCATGGGCGATCAGACCTGGCTGGCAGCCTGCGTGGGTCCTGACAACTCTCAGGGAGTGTTTTTTGAAGTTCCTCTTTGAAAATCTCTGCAAATGACCTGTAATTGTTCCCAAAGGAATTTCAGTGTCACAATAGCAGTCAGGGGCATGCCACCCCCTCGAGGTCAGAGAGAGTGGCAGGGAGGGAGTTAGTTAATCCTTAGTTTTTTGTGTCTTTTTTTTTTTTTAATTGGAGGAAAATTGCTTTACGATGTTGTGTTGGATTCTGCCATATGACAACTCGAGTCAGTCATAATTATGCATATATTCCCTCCCTCTTGAGCCTCCCTCCCCTCCCCTCAGCCCACCCCTCTAGTTTTGAAAGTTATTTTCAGTGAGAATAGAAATCTTTACCATCACCACCATCATCATTACCAGCAACTTCAGCAGTAGCAAGTTCACACATTGAAAACCTTTTCAAAGCTTGAAGCAGCTATAGAATCAGTGGAAGAGTTTTGAATGCATCTGCTCACTTCAAACAAAAATATACGGGGAATAAAAGCCATCAGCCAAAACACTTTAGATGTATCGCGCTGGACCATTGTCAACCATCTTCAAACAAGTTCCCTGAGTTCCAATAAAGTAAATAAAATGACCATACCCTTTATAAAAGCGTGACTCTTTGTAGCGTAGTTTAAACCCATTCAATACAATTGAAAACATACCTTTGCTGTTTCCAATCATTCTATTCATTTGCTGTTATTGTATGATGTCTTATAAGACATGTGGTCAATCATTAGCTCTGATCTAAAGCCCAGTATTTAGTTGGGAATGTAATCTCCTAAATTGCAACATTTTTCAGACGGGAAAAGTGGGGTATGCTTTATATTAATGCATTTTGTTACAAGGTTTCCCAGGATGCCCTGAGTAAAAAGTGGAGCATCCCGACAGTATGAGATTCTTAGATTGGGAAACAAGTGATTTTTGAAGTTAAAAAAATGATTTTTTTCCAGACTATAAAACATTCATCAGGTTATTTTGCCAACACGGAATTTATATACACATAGTTGAATGGCTGATCAACTTGCTGCTATTCATTCATTCAAGAAAATATTTAAGCATTAATTATGTTCCAGACACTTAATAGGAGTTGGGGGTATATAGCTGAATGGTATGGTCATGCTTTCAAGAAGATGAAACCCATACAGTCAGACAGACACATCGTTCTTTACAATGCTCTGCTCGTTTCTGCTGCTGAACAAAGTGAATCAACTTTAAGTACACATATCCCCTCTCTCTTCAACCTCACCCCACTCCCACCCCATCCCACCGCTCCTGGTCCAGCACAAATATTTAAATCACCAAGTGTTCTCTGCCAGGAGCATTGCAATTTTAACCTCAAACTTACAGTAGAGAGAGAGATACTCTGTTTCCTATATATTGACTCTTTGTTGTTTCCCCTTTACCTTCTCAGCGAGGTTCCAGAGGGAGGTTCTGACTGGTCTGTTTAGGCCTGTGGTTCTCACTACTGGCCATTCATCAGACTCACCTGGGAAGCTTGGCGATGCTTGTTCCCATCCCCCAGAGATTCTGATTTAATCACTCCGAGCTACGGCTTGGGCATTGGTCATGTTTCCAAATACCCCTGGGTGATTGTGATATGTACTCAAGCTTGAGAATGATTAAGTCAGTCTGCAGAGAATATTTTTCTGCCCACACTGCTGATTGCCGCTGTCAGCCACCTCATACCCACAAAGAGAAGCACACAAAACTGACAGTATGAACAGTTTCTCAGTAGTTACTACACCGCTCTGCCGGAAGTAAGAGAAAACCTAGGTCCTTGAAATCATCATTGATGCCTCATGTGGACTTTCAGGTTTTTTTAAATAGTGTAAGTATTCTGTTACTTGTAACCAAGAGAATCTAAGTTGCACAGTATAGAATAAGCTATGCCATAGTAACAAAAAGTCAACATTTCAGAGGTTTAACTCACCTTAAAGCTGATTTTTCATCTTTTAAATTCAAAGCAGGCTAAATAATATGCATGCACTTTGTAACTATGCTACCTAGGGCACATCCCCTCTGAGGGAGAAGTGTGTGATGGGAAGAAGTGTGTGATTTTATGGGTCAACTTGGCTGGGCTGTGTTGCTCAACTGTTTGGTCAAACAGTAGATGTTGCCATGAAGGTATCTTATCGATGTGATGAATATTTACAATCAGCTGAAGGCCATAAAATCAAAAGTGAAATTTCAAACTTGCCGACCCCACAACTGTGTGAAGCAATTTCTTCCAGTCTCTCTGTATTTCTGTCTCTGCCTATCTCTCTAGTGGAATAAACCTAGTTTTGCAATGTACTAGATGTATGAGCTTAAGTAACACAACTTCTTTTAAGCCTTATTCTACATTCTGATAAAATGAAGGTAATATGTAATCCATTAGATGCTTAAAAGGCTTCAGTGAGGCCATTTGTGGGATACTTAGTACTCTAAATGGGTAGTAATTAAGCAAGCATTGGTCTAGAATCTCTGATCATAAAGAAGTGAAAAATTTGCCAAAATTAGGTGTTCCCAAGGACTAGTGGAGCAGAAAACCAGGAGCCTTGGGGATAAACTCGTTGCTGGTAGTTTGTGGCATTTCTTTGGGGTCACTGTGCAAGGCACAGATGGAGTGTCCTGGCGTTTTCTAGTTTTATTCTCTTTTCCCAACAGAATTGATTCCCCCCACCACACACACATACATGCACTATATTCTAGCTTACACATGCATTCTTATGATGCCCATGAAGTTGGGCATTCCGTAGGTGGCAGTTCCACCTGAGAACAGTCCTACCAGGGCCCTGAGTCAACTGTACAGAGAATAAAGAGGGTCTTGATGTTGGGAGGATGAGGATGTGAGTGGAGAGCCCTGATTTTACTTGCCCTTGACCTAGGCTTTGGTCTTCTCTGAAGCCAGGAAGAAAACAGGAGGAATTAGTTGAAAATGGCACCAGAAAACAATTAGATTTGGAAATATGAGAGAGAGAAAGAAAGCAATAAGAAAAGGGAATAGAGATGACTCTGGATTCTTGGGCCAAGTTGATGTTCTTTTATGTCCTTTTTAAAAATAAAAGAGAAAAAGTAATTTTTTGGACAAAGGCTACTTCTTTCAACTCTCCCATAGCAAGAAAGAGAAAAGCAAGACACTTATTCCTAGATTTTGCCAAATCACAGAAAAGCACATAAGAAAGAGAGTCTCATTCCCAGGCGGCATGACGGAGCACATCAGAATGAATGAAATTTAAGCCTGAATACAAACATCTGTGGAATTTTTGCTAAGGGGAGAAACAAAGAAGAAAGTGAGATTAAGACCTACAGCATTTGAAAGAGTAGTTTCATAAAAATAATAAGTATTTTCCATAGATTTGTAACTCAAATGGCAATCCCACATGTCACAGAATTTTCTGAAACGTCCACGTCCACAACGTTTACTTGTGTTTAACACACAAAATGTGAGTATTGTGGTTGCCTTCCCAGAACTCTTTCATTGCTCTCCTGTGACAGAAACCTTCTTTTCTGTGAGAATCTATTATAAGTGGTTCAGGTAGGGTGGCCCAACACCCATCCACCCATCCTTTGTTGTTGTTGTTGTTAAGTCATTAAGACGGGTCCAACTCTTTGCAACCCCATGGACAAGCCCACCAGGCTGCTTTGTCCTAGGATTTCCCAGGCAAGAATACTGGAGCGGGTAGCCATTCCCTTCTCCAGGGGATCTTCCCAATCCAGGGATCAAACCTGTGTCTCCTACACTGGCAGGAGGGTTCCTTACTTACTACTACTAAGCCACTTGGGAAACCCATCCTGCTCTCTGCCAAAGGGGTGCGTGGTGACCCAGACCTGCCTGTTGCAATACTTCAGCTCGTGGGCCAGAGTGAACTCCCAGAAATGGGCACGTAACCCAAAGAGGGACAATCAGAACCTTCTCTGTGGTCAGGTGGGTAGACTTTGGAAAAAGAGCAGGGAACAATCTTCCCTTGGGTCATGAAAGCTGAGGACCAGAGTCCCTGGAGAGGTTTGGAGTTGTCTTTGCCATTGGGTGGTGACTACCTGCTGAGAATGAAGAGGATGAAGAAGAAAGGAAGCCGATTCAAGACCTGGAAAGACTCAGCTCTGATGACAGCCCACCAACAAACAGCTGAGCTTTCTAAGTCCAAAAGGAAACCCTTGAGTGACTAGCACCACCTAGAAAGAGGCTGCTGAACTGGTGTGGACCCCCCAAAGGGATGCCTTTCCCATTAACTTCCTAAGATGGGTCCATGGAAGAGAAGGGATCTCCCTGTTCCCAAGAGCAGAGCCTAGTAGCCAACATGGCTCACCAAGGAACTCACTGCTCAGACACATGAGCACTTTTCCATCTCTCATCCATCCAAACTCAGATTCTACACCACACAGGCTCTCTTCTGCCCCTTTGAATGGGAGTCTTTGGTGAAAAGTCTCTTCAGATAAAATCTTACCTGGTGGAAGCCACACAAAAGGACTTGTCGCCAAACTCCTCAGCATCTTTGAAGTCACTTGGTCATGAACACAGGCAGAATTTCTGAAAAAGCAGCCACAGGTACAGTTACAAGAAACAGAGGGAGTAGCAAGTGTACACTTAAAATAAGAACTTGTTCTGGTGGACTGGTGATCTTAAGTGGAGGCTTAAACTCTGTGTGTGTGTCTGTGTGTCTGTGTGTGTCTATGTGTGCATATAGAAAGAAGAGAGAGAGGTTGAGAGAGAGAGAGAAAGGCAGGATCAACCAGATTTGGCATGGCCTCTGGGACCCTTGAAGGCAGAAGGGTGAAGCAAAGGGGTGGGGAGTCAAGGAGACCGGGGTCCTCAAGTGACAATGTCCATCTGAGAGGTGGGACCTATACTGACTCCAGGGCATGAATGGAGCAGCCAGCATCCTGCCCTGACTCTGAAAGAAGACTTCGGTCTCAATGAACCCAAGTCCATTCTCAGGTGTGTGCATTGCAAATAGCAAAGGAAGAGCCTGGAGACTGTGACTCTTCCTGGAGGACAGGCAGGCCAAGCACAGGTGAGGGCCACCTGCCTCCCACCCCAGCCTCACCTCTTACTGGCCCAGTTGTTCCATAGTGGCCACTTTCATGTTCACATCGAGTGACTCACAAAGCTTGAATGAACTGCTGATTGAGAACCAGCCACAGCAAATACCTCTTTTCCAAAACCATATGCTGGGCCCCAGGCCAAACACAGGACCCAAGCCAGTGTCTGATTTCCTTGAATAGGCTGTCAGGGGCTTTGCAGTCCTGTCCTTCACCCAAGTTTCTGGTAAAAACAGTTTAAGTCTTCAAATAAGGTATAACTGTAAAATGCAAAAGAATGACCAATTTGCCAAAATATTTCCAGGGCAGTGTATTTGAGTGGGGCATGAGAGGGTGGGAAGTTGTTTATCCCTTCCAAAGAGGCAGATCTTGGGACTTTCCTGGTGATCCTGTGGTTAAGAATTGGCCTTCCAATGAAGGGGACACAGGTTCGACCCCTGGTCAAGAAACTAAGATTCCACATGTTGAAGGGCAACTAAGCCCAATTGCACCACAACTACTGAGCTTGCATGCTCTGGAGCCTGTGCTCCACAACTGGAGAAGTCTGTGCACTGTAACTAAAGAAGAAGCCCCCACACGCACCACAATGAAAAGCCTACATGCCACAACGAAGACCCAGCACAGCCAATATTAAAAAAACAAAAAAATGCAGATTTTCCTGAATGCTTTAAAGCAGCAGGTGTCATGCACAAAGAGAGGGATGGGCAGTTACATTCTTTTAATAGCTTGTTTGCTAATTTCAAAAGACATATATTTAATGTAGAAAAGTGAAAAAACATGTGCTAAGTCAGGGTAATTGTCATTAGCTCCTGTAACAACCTCAAAATCACAGTGGATTAACAGAGTAAAAAATGTATTTCTCATTTTTTCAACTTCACACCAAGTTGAACAAAGACGTTCCTGGTGGATGGCTTTCTTTGGTGACTCCCCTTCAGGCAGTGACTCAGGGATCCAGGATGCTCCCATCTTGAGGGAATGCTGTCCCCAGGGCCCCTGAGTGTTTAGCTGGACCTGTTGCATCATCGACCAGCCAACGAACTGGGTTGGGTGGGGTGGGGTTTTCTAATTTATGGCTGATTCATATCAATGTATGACAAAAATAAATAAATTAATTAATTAAAAAAAAAAAAGACAGGTCTACATCATTTTTCCTACATTCCATTGTCCAGAGTTACTCTCATGGCTAACCTATAAGCAAGGAGGCTAGGAAATGTCATTGTCCTGTGATGCTGTTGCTGTTCAGTCGCTAAGCTTTGTGACCCCATGGACTGCAGCATGCCAGGCTTCCCTGTCCTTCACTATCTCCCAGAGTTTGTTCAAGCTCATGTCCATTGAGTCAGTGATGCTATCTAAGCACCTCATCCTCTGTCACCCTTCTCTTGCCCTCAATTTTTCCCAGCATCAGTGTCTTTTCCAATGAATTGGCTTTTCACATAGCAGGCCAAAGTATTGGAGCTTCAGCTTCAGCATCAGTCCTTCTGATGAATATTCAGGGTTGATTTCCTCTGGAACTAACTGGTTTGATCTCCTTGCTGTCCAAGGGACTCTCAAGAGTCTTCTCCAGCACCACACTTTGAAAGCAGCAATTCTTTAGCACTCAGCCTTCTTTATGCTCCAACACTCACATCTGTACGTGACTGCTGGAAAAAAATCATAACTTTGACTATACGGACTTTTGTTGGCAAAGTGATGTCTCTGCTTTTTAATATACTTATGAATAAAATGACATACTGTGACTAACCAGAGCCTGGCCTCTGCCGCACATCTAACAGCACACGGGGGACAGCTGATCACCTACAATCCACAGAACCCAAGACAGTTTGCTGTTGATGATGTGGCTTGTCTTCTTTGTGACTTCAATCTATGCATAGATGTCATTTGCAAGTATAGATAAAATATTTTTTGGCATCATACAACATATACTGTTCTATAGCATCCATTCTTTTAATCATTGCAACTTATCTATAAACATTTCTCAATAACCCAGTTTGAAGAGGCTGTGCAGTATTGTTCTATATGGGTCACCGTATTTGACGTCACCAATCTGTTGTGAAATTGGTGCCAGTCCAATTGCTGGATGGTTTTGGTTTTCTTTCATAAACAACAATGGTTATCTCCTCAGGATCCATCCGGGCTTGTGCTCAGCTATGTCTGACTCTTTGTGACCCCATGGGCTGTGTTTAGCCTGCCTGGCTTCTCTATCCATGGGATTTCCCAGACTAGAATACTGGAGGGGGTTGCCATTTTCTCCTCCAGGGGATCTTCCTGACCCAGGGATCGAACTCGTATGTCCTGGGTCTCCTGCGTTACAGGCGGATTCTTTACCTGCTGAGCCACTGGGGAGGCCCTATTTCCTCAGGATACTTTCCTAGAAATGAAGTTTGTAAATGAAAAGGAAATACGTTTTGATGGGAGATGATAAAGTGACTTCAAAAAGCTTCTCTTCCTAGGATTTTACTTTGGGAAGTTTAACGATGACAACATTTTTTGCAAACCTTTACTGAGTTCAAAGCCAACAATTCCAATTTTCTAGGGATGTCCTTGCTAAAGTGTACTCCTCTGCTTTTATTTGTTGAAGAAATAGACTTAACTTTGACACATCAAGAGGGAAGGGAGGGGCTTCCCTGGTGGCCCAGTGGTTAAGACTCTGCACTCCCAATGCAGGAGGCATGGGTTCCATCCCCAGTCAAGGAACTAATATTAAAAAAATAAAAAAAAAAAAAGAGGAAAGGGAATATGCAAGATCATGGGGACAGAGGTTAGCTGCATCCATACTCCATACCAGGCATAAGGGGAGATGCTTTACAAAGAATTCCATTCCCTATTATGACAACTTGAGAGGTAAGTAAGTATTAGCTTAGGATTGAGAATAGCACTGGGATTCACTGAAACTCAGGTGTCTACCCAAGTCTGTTATCCATTGGGTTGGGACTCAGATGGGACCAGTCTTGGGCAAAACTTTGAGACGGATCAAGGAAATGTACTGTTTTCAGTCCTTTCTCTGCCCTCATCTCTGGGTGTCCATGGCTCTCCAATTTCTGGCCCCATTACCCCCCAAGCAGGACAAGATCCCATTAGGGTGTGACAAAGAGAACTACTCAGAGAATCAAAAGAACTAAGCTTCAATTCTTTCTTTGATTTTTCAGCCGATATGCCATGCTTGCCTTGGCAAATATGTTTTCTCATCTATGTAAGGAGAAGTTGGGACCAAATAACCTCTAATTCTCTCTCACTCTCTCTTTTTTATTTGACCATGCCACTCAGCTTGCAGGATCTTAGTTCCCTGACCAGGGATTGAACCCTGGGCCTTCGGAAGCAAAAGCACCAAGTCCTAACCACTGGACCTCCAGGGAACTCACCTCTAAGTCTCTTTAATGTCCCAAAATTCCAGACAAAGAACACTAGACAGTCTGCATGTGTTCATTGCTCAGTCGTGTCCTACTCTGCAACCCCATGGACTGAAGTCCGTCAGTCTCCTCTGTCCATGGAATTCTCCAGGCAAGAATACTAGAGTGGGTTGCCATTTCCTTCTCTAGAGGATCTTCCTGACCCAGGGATCGAACCTGTGTCTCCTGCATCGCAGGCAGATTCTTTACTGTCTGAGTCACCAGGGAAACCTACGCAGTTTCCCTGTTCTTAAATAAGGAATTCAGCCCAGATGCATTTTAAATCTGTTCAGTTCTGATTCCAGAGCTCATTCTTAGAGTCTAACCAAAGACTTGACACAGCAGGAGAATAAAACATATCTATGACTATTGATTCTTCAAGCCTCTCCATTCTGACACCCCCCAAATGTGCTAAATATATATTTAATTGTGTTCAACTGGGCTCCTGATTGCACTGATGTTTCTCCAAATAGGAGACAGGCATCTGATGCAGATGCCTGATGCAGGGTATTTGTTATGATACCCTGTCCATGTCCATGTCCCGGACAGGCACATGGTCTTGCTATAGCCGAAAAGGGCTTCTCTCAGCTGCAAATAAATGTTTACTGGAAAAAAATATGATCAAATACATTTCACTGGTAACCCAGGACTCCTTACACTTCCCCATCAGTCCCAGCGGGAGAAGACCACAGGAATAGCGACTTGTGTACATACTATTTTTGAACTCTTGACATGCCGGACCCTTTTTGGAAACTTTGGCAAGGCATGCTACATGCAAATTCAAAGACCTGAGTCTGCTATGAGGCACTGGGAACAGAGCCAGAGTCATAATGAAATTGTAGTCTTGGCACCATGGGTCCCCATCTTTGGGGGTTCAAAGACCTCTTGAGAAAACTAACTGAAGCTTCTACATGGCCTCATTGCAGAAAAGTGCATACATGGGAGCACACACATGCGCGCACACACCATGGTCATTTTTTAAAATGCTAAACATGGAGCAAGGTCCCACTTCGCAGAGGGAAGGGTCCTAAAGGGCCCCGGTGGAGCCAGACACTAACTTTTTGCCACATTACGCGGACATCTGGAGGGTTCCTAGAGAGAGGCCAGCTAGAGAACAGCTGGGATTGTGGGGCATTAGTAGGATTTGGAACCAGTATGGAGGCGTTGGGATATGTTAATACCCAGTACAGATGCCCTGGTCTAAACCACTTAGTAGCAGACTTTCAGAGACATGTGAAATTTTATACACACATTCAAGGGGATTTGGGGACCTCTTAGGGGTTCATGGATATCAAATAGAGAATCCTGGAATGATTTGGGCTTTCTCTCTGGGAAGAAAATAGAGTAAAGCCAATTCATTACGTGATTTCAGTGTGGTTATTTTACCTCTTAAGCTCTGAGTTTGCATCTATACAGTGGATAGATAGGACATACCTGCTACCCAAAGCTCCTTCCTCTTCAACAAGTCTATGGTCAGCAATCTGGTAGTCTGGATTCAGTGTTCTTTAGCTGCATGCTTGTTGAAAAAATTCAAATGCTGCCTCCTCCAATCCTTTTAAGGAGCTAACTTGGGTATAAATACACTGGTATGGGGTCAACCAGGCAGAACAGCTTTCTAAAATGAGTCACAAATTGCCATGAGTTAAAACCTTGTTTTGCAGTCATGGGAGTTAAAGGACAGCTGGTCACCAGAGTCTGGAAAATGACCTTTCCTGGGTTTGATCACGTTGTTGAGTCATACTTTTGGCCTCTGTTACTCCGAGGAAAGCAGTTCCCGTTTCTCCACCTTCTCCTCTTTGGTCCTAGTTGCAGACTGAAACAGTTTCACAGAAATCTGGTCCTGGAACTCTGCAAAAGTTCTGACCAAAGTGAGTTGAGACAAGGTACTTTTTCCTTTATCAATAGACAACCCTGCCTCATTCATTTGTGAGTTACCTGCACAAGTATACATACCCCAGATGATCTCGCTTTCTTTCCATCTTTTTTTTCTCTCTCTCTTCCATTGCTCAAGTGGCTTTTGAAGTCCCACACATACTGGGAGGCCAAGGCCACCATGTTGCACAACTTCACTTCATTCTATCTGCATGATGTCCCTGAGGTGTGTAATGCAATGGTACTCCAAGAAGCTTTCTTGATAGACTCAAAGATTCTTAAGGATTTTCCCTGCCTGCCTGGAAGCTGCCAAGTTAATAACTTCTTCAGGGGTTGCTCTATATATGTGTCTGTGTTTAGTCACTTTAGTCATATCAGACTCTTTTGAGACCCCATGAACTGTAGCCCGCCAGGCTCCTCTGTCCATGGGATTCTGTAGGCAAGAATACTGGAGTGGGTTGTCATTTTCTCCCTCCAAGGGATCTTCCCAGGGATTGAACCCATGTCTCTTGTGTCTCCTGCATTGACAGGTGAATTCTTTTACATTTCGCCACCTGGGGAGCCCTAGAATAGGTATTTTAAACCAATAATATTTGAAACAATGGGAGAAGGCAATGGCAACCCACTCTAGTGTTCTTGCCTGGAGAATCCCAGGGACGGAGGAGCCTGGTGGGCTGCCGTCTATGGGGTCGCACAGAGTTGCACACGACTGAAGCGACTTAGCAGCAGCAGCAGCATTTGAAACAATGGGTTAAAATGCATAGCACTTTGGCACATTATGTCATTAGCATAAGCCAGAAACACATAGGGGACATTACATTTATGAAAATCAGTAATCATGGAAATGATAAAATATCATCCTGGCTAGAGCTCAACTTCAGATACTGCCATCTACCCGTTAAAGTTCAAGAAAAGCCCATAGTTTTTTTGACTGGGGGTAAATCCACACGGCTTCTGAATGGAGCTGAAATGCACATATTTTTCATTGATTCGTCTTAAGCTCCTCAAACCTCCTCAGAAGGGCAATCAGATGTCTGACAGCCTGTCCTCCCTTTCTGGTGCTATATTAAGTCCTTGCAGAACATCAAGAGCTCATTAAGGTAGGAGGTCCAGTCCAGGCCATGGTTCTGGGAGCTGGGACCCGGGCAGGAAACTCACAACACCAGCCCAAGATGAGGGACGCCTGTCTCCTCTTGTCTGCTGGGACAGGATCTGGCTCACCAGGACTTCATCAGCCTGGTGGTCGTTTGTTCTTCTTTTTTAATTCTTAAAAATGAGTGGCTGACAGCTGGAACCAGCTTCCTGAATCCCCGTCTTTGTTCCTCCCTTGAAGTGATGATAAATTCACGGGTTTGCCTAAGAAAAATAAACCCTGGACTTCCGGCTGCTGGATTCCGTACTTTGTTCCCTGGATTAGACAAAAGGCTTATTCCTCTTTCAAACACACCGAATTATCCCCAGATCAGAGTCAAAACCCTTGAAAGAAGTGATAAATGATAAATCCCACAGGCCCTTGGCCATTCTTAAAAGGGATTCAGTGGTGAGAAAGCAAATCTGGTTCCAATAGTGGTAACAGAAGCTAAGCACATTCTAATCCTATTGTGATGGGAAAAAGGCTCAGACCCATGGGGTTTGGAGCCAAGTCTCACTTGACTGGTCATTATGCTTGGGAGGCAAGCTTGGTCATGTATGTGCATGCTCAGTTGCTCAGTCGTGTCCGATTCTTTGAGACCCTTTGGATTATAGCCCACCAGGCTCCTCTGTCAATAGGATTCTCTGGGTAAGAATTCTCTGGAGTGGGTTGTCATTTCCTTCTCCAGGGGATCTTCCCCACCCAGGAACTGAACACACGTCTCCTCTGTCTCCTGCATTGCAGGTGGATTTTCCCCCATGAGCCATTGGGGAAGCACCTACTTGGTCATGCATGTGTGTGCTGAGTCTCTTCAGTCATGTCTGAGTCTTTGCGACCCCAAGGACTAGAGCCCACCAGGCTCCTCTGTCCATGGAATTCTCTAGGCAAGAATACGGAAATGGGTTACCATGACTTCCTCCAGGGATCTTCCTAATCCAGGGATCAAACCCAGGTTTCCTACATTGCATCTTTACCATCTGAGCTGCCAGGGAAGCCCTTGAGGAGTAATTGTTTTCAATCCATTTATTTATTTTAATTGGAGGCTAATTACTTTACAGTATTGTAGTGGTTTTTGGAGTAAACTTAAAGGAAAAACATTTCCATTGAATGAGGACTCTGGCTATTTACTTTCAGAGTTCATTGCTTTGCAATTACCAGCTCAGACTAGAATAGCCTTCAAGACATTGGTGGTTCAATGATAGAATCCTCGCCTCCCCCTACTCCCAGACCAGAATAGCCCTGCTAAATGGGGCAGGAGGAAATGTATCTTCCTGGAAGCTTTCCTGATCTTGTCTCTGATAGGTTGCATGAATGCAACCACATGCTTTAAAATCATGTGACTGCTAAAAGCCAGTTTGACATGAAAAAGAATTGCCTAATGGAAAAGGCCAAAAATGGATTAGGGGAGAAGTTTAGAATATCTTCTCAGAATATCAAGGGGAATAAGAGACACTCAGCCATCTGACATCCCTGGTGGTTAAGATGGTAAAGAATCTGCCTGGAATGCAGGAGACCCAGGTTCTGGGTCAGGAAGACCCCCTGGAGGAGGAAATGGCTACCCACTCCAGTATTCTCGCCTGGAGAATTCCATGGACAAGGAACCTGGCCAGCTACAGTCCATGGGGTCGCCAAGAGTGGGACACTACTGAGCATCTAACACTAAATAACTAATGTCCCTCTGAGGCAGGTTGGAGGAGGAATGAGGGGGCAGATGACCCTGGGGACCCCTTCCGAGTCCCAGATTTCAGAGATGGCAGGAGTGGACTCTTAGAACACTGTCAGAAACTCCTCTGAAGCTTGGGACCTTTGGCATCACCAAGAGGCTTCCAGCCAGTAACCCCTGGCTGCTCTCTTGTCTCCTGCCAATGAAATGGTTCTATTCAGAGAATGGGCTGCAGGGGAGATTCCAGAGGCCTCAGTCTGGAAATTTAATGTCCTACCCTAGGCTCTCTTGATCCTTATAAGCTGGAAGAACTCTCCTGCTCTGGCCAGCGGGGAGATGGACACTGTCCAGATGGGAGGTGGAGCCAGTGCTGGGCACAGAGCAGCAGAGAGAAGTGGCTTAATTCATTTCACTTTGGCTGGGGGGTGGGACTGGTATTTCAGCTCCAGCTTCCACATGGATGCAGGTTTGATCCCTGGGTCGGGAAGATCCCCTGGAGGAAGGCATGGAAACTCACTCCAGTATTCTTGCCTGGAGAATCCCCATGGACGGAGGAGCCTGGCAGGATACAGTCCACGGGATTGCAAAGAGTCAGACAGGACTGAGCGACTAAACAACAGTATCGCAATTATAGTCAGGCTTCCATGTCCAATCCACATTCATGGATTCAGCCAACCGCAGATAAAAAAACATTTTTTAAAAACTCCAGAAAGTTCCAAAAAGCAAAACTTGATTGTGTCATGCACTGGCAACTATTCACATAACATTTACACTATATTAGCATTGTGTTAGTTACTATAAGAAATCTAGAGATGATTTAAGGTGCACAGGAGGATGTGCATCTGTTATATACAAATACTAAGCCATTTTACACTCGGACTTGAGCATCCATGGACTTTGGGATCTGTGGGGGTCCTGCAACTAGCCCCCTGAATGTACTGAGAGATGACTGTACTAAATAAATGGAACCCAGGGTTAGACAGTCTTCATTTTCAGGCTAAATTGATAATCCCAGAACCATTTGCACATAGTTTTGGCATCCAGGCAGGCACTACAACACTCAGACATATACAGATGCACCACCCACTTACACATGTATACATTCTTGAACACTTTTGATTGACCTAGGCATGATTCCCAGTTCAGTCCTCTGGAAAATGCTCAAAACACATGAGCAACTGGGTATAGGTCCTCTGAATACTGCAAATAAGAAATAGTGACTAAGCAATGCCAACAGCTCCTACCATCTTTGGGGTCACCCATGTGCTAGGAAAGAAACATGATAAAAGAGAAATAGTTATCAAGGACAACCATTGGAAGGGTGGTTAAGTGTGTAAGAAAGTAGGACTGACATGCTTGAACCATCAGGGGAAAAGCTAGGTTGCCAGGGGTGTTTGAAGAGCAAACTCTCCAAACATCTTAAGAATTGGAAAACAAAATTTCCTAAAACCAATCTATTAGAGAGTGGAAACTCTGAAAACAGCTCAAATTCAAGCAGAACAGAGAATAAACAATAGCAGAGGTGGTCTTTTATTGGGTTCACCCATAACAGACACAGGGAATTCTGGAGCCCAAATCCAGTGACAGGAGGCTCACAGTGGAGCAAGTATCAGGAAAAGGTTGTGAGAACATAGGTTTACCTTAGAAACAAAGATTCAGAGCATTTCCAATCCAGACTCTACTCAACTGGATGGAGGATTCACAACAAAGTTAGAGTTAGAAGGTAGGTAATGTAGGGATATCATAAACACTTGACGGCTCTAGGAGACAGAGGAAAAACTCTTAAATAAAGATAATTAGGTCTGTATAGTCAAGGCTACAGTCTTCCCAATGGTCACACACAGTTGCGAGAGTTGGACCATAAAGAAGGCAGAAAGCCAAAGAATTGATGCCTTCGAACTGTGGTGCTGGAGAAGACTCCTGAAAGTCCCTTGGACAGCAAGGAGATCCAACCAGTCATTCTTAAGGGAGATCAACCCTGAGTATTCACTGGAACGACTGATACTGAAGCTGAAGTTTCAGTATTTTGGTCCTTTGATGCAAACAGGTGACTCATTGGGAAAATCTCTGATGCTGGGAAAGATCGAGGGCAGAAGGAGAAGAGGGCATCAGAGGATGAGATAGATGGATAGCATCACCAATGCAATGAACATGAACTTGGGCAAAGCTTGGGAAATGGTGAAGGACAGGGAAGCCCGGCGTGCTGCAGTCCATGGGGTCGCAAAGAGTTGGACCGACTAGGCAACTCAACAACAACAAAAGATAATTAAGAAGTTTTTGTTTTTTTTTTTTTAAGTAGGGACAGGGCTTCCCTGGTGCCTCAGTGGTTAAGAATCTGCCTTCCAGTGCAGAAGACACAGGTTTGATCCCTAGTCCAGGAAGATCCCACATGCCGCAGAGGAACTAAACCCATGTGCTACAAGTTCTAAGCCTGTGATTTAGAACCCATGCTCTGCAACAAAAGAAGTCACTGCAATTAGAAGCCTGAGCACCGCAACTAGAGAGTAGCCCCCAGTTACCCAATTAACCAGAGAAAGCCTGCATGCAGCAATGAAGACCCAACACAACCAGAAATAAAATAAATGAAAAAAATTTAATTATTAAAAAAGTAGGGGCAGCTGAGTTGCAGAATACAGTTTATGTATTCTGATATAGTAGTGTTGCCTACACATGTGCTCAGTCACGTCCAACTCTTTGTGACCCCATGGACTATAGCCCGCCAGGCTCCTCAGTCCATGGGATTCTCTAGGCAAGTATACTGGAGTAAGTTGCCGTGCCTTCCTCCAGGAGATCTTCCCAACCCAGGAATCAAACCCACGTCTCGTGCATTGCAGGCAGATTCTTTACCCACTGAGCCATCAGGGAAGGCGATAGGGTTACATTAAAAAAAAAAAAAACAAGAAAGAGATGTCACAGTGGAACGTCTCAGTTTTCCTCTATAGAATCAGTCACTTTTATTTGTAGAGCCACCCAGATCCTCCCAGTCTCACCTGTGTCCCTATCCCTTGTCTGCCTCTTCTGCTGAAAATGTAGCTGATTCCCTGCAAACACAACGGAAGAGCCCTGACCTCACGCCCCTGTTCTGTCTTCTCTGCTCCCACCTTAGGGTTTCCCATTGAAACAGGAAGAATCTGACAGGTAACCACCCAGAGTCAACCTGAAAGCTCAAGGGAGCTAAAGCACATCGGGTGAACCTTTGACCAATGGGACCCAGGAGCTGGTGAATGCCTTTCCCTCCTTCCTTCTTCTGGATGGACTGTTCTGGGTACCCGGTCATAGCCAGCATGATACCACACCCTCACGTTTTCTCTGACTTCCCTCGCTGTCTTACAACCCTTTCTGTCATTCATGCCTCCCAATTAGATTAGCTTGATTTATTTTTGATTCAGGCTCTTCTCTCTAGGAAATCAGGGCTAAGATGTTGTCTAAGGGGCTTCTGGGCTTAGAAGGTGGTGCTAGTGGTAAAGAATCCACCTGCCAATGCAGGAGACATGAGAGATGTGGGTTCAATCCCTGGGTCTGGAAAATCCACTGGAGGAGGACATGGCAACTCACTCCGGTATTATTGCCTGGAGAATCCCATGGACAGAGGAACCTGTCAGGCTATAATCTATGGGGTGGCAAAAGAGTCAGACAACTTATGACTTAACACACATGCAAGAGCTTCTAGACTGTAAAGCCCAAAGCCCACTGTATGCTTGAACTCAGTGTTGGCAGCCTATCAAAATGCCCTAGTCAGAATAAAAGGGCTAAAAGAAGTATAGGGAGACATGAAGCTCAATGCCTGTCCTCTACTAGCTCAAGCTAGAAAAATAAGATCCATGCTCTTCAAATGCTAAGTCAGGTTAAGAGAGATTAAGGGCTATTCTCTCCAAGCTTCATCTCACTCATACCCTTGTCTCCAGGACCGCACTTCTACCACTCACGTGGAAGTCCAGTCGTCTTAAGCCCCCTCCAAGGATGTGAATGCCGCAGGCTGGATAGTGAAGCCAGTGAGACTGACAAGGAGTATCTGCTCTCCCATCCCGTGGAGCCTCATCTGACTGCCCTCAGAGCCTAGGAACCTCCTGTCTTTTCTACCTTCTACTCCCGGGAACATATCCTAAACTGATGTCCCCTACGGAGTAAGTCTATAGTTCTTATCTCCATCAGAGCTACCACTGTTTTTATTTTTAACCTGTTAACCACCTTGCTGGGCAGTACTGTTACATACATTCAATCCATATTGTGCAATCAGTTTTCAGAACTCTTTCCATCTTGCAAAATGAAAGTCTCTACCCATTAAACAACAACGCTCTTTCCCCCCAGTCCCCAGTCCCTGGCAATCACCGTTCTTTTTTCTGTCTCTGTAAATTTGAATATTCTATGAGACTCATATAAGTGGCATCATGCAGTATTTTTCTTTTTGAGACTGGCTTATTTCACTTAGCATAGTGTTCTCGGGGTTTATCCTTGTTGCAGCCTGTGTAAGAATTTCCTCCCTTTTTAAGGCTGAATATTTTACCAGCAAAAATAGGTTTATTCAAGAGTAGCAGAGAATTGCAATACAGGGTCAGCAAGCAATGGCCAAAACCACAGGCAAGTGTAACAAACAAAGGAGAGGAACATGATTTTATAGAGAAAAGGAAGACATTATGAGGTATTGTCTGAAATGAAAGTCTGTTGGAGAAAAGTCACAGTTCAGGGTGGTGGCGATTCCTCCTTCACTGAGTTGCCGGGAAGTTGATTTCTTGCAGGAGCTACAACAACCATCTTTTTCTGTAATTGATTATTCTTTCCAATTGATGGTTCTTCTGTCAGGGGGTCTTCTGTAATTGTCATCAGTAGTTGAGGCCAGTCTCCTGGCCTCCCAACTGTGGAGCCCCATGCTGGGGTTATAGGACAAAATTTCCAGAATTAGCCAGGCTCCATGGCAAGTATTGCATGAGCCATCCTGTCCCTAGGCGGACAGCTCCCATCTCCATATTGGGCAAGGTGGGCACCAAAAGACCAATGACTTAACACCACCCCTTCCCATAGGAAATTTCTTTGTCCTGAGACTATAAATTTGGCCACAATCTGACTATAGAAGTCGGATCTCCCCAGTCTGTCAGTCTTCCCTGATAGCTCAGTTGGTAAAGAATCTGCCTACAATGCAGGAGACCCCAGTCTGATTCCTGGTTTGGGAAGATCTGTTGGAGAAGGGATAGGCTACCCACTCCAGTATTCTTGGGCTTCCCTTGTGGCTCAGCTGGTAAAGAATCCATCTGCAATGCAGGAGACCTGGGTTCAATCCCTGGGTTGGGAAGATCCCTTGGAGAAGGGAACAGCTGCCCACTCCAGTATCCTGGCCTGGAGAATTCCGTGGACTGTATAGGAAGTCAGGGAGTCAGCCCTCTGTCTTCGAGGCGCCCCTCACTACCTCCACCTTTTGTTCTCAATAAATTCTCTTGCTTCTAAAATACTCTGTGTCTGGAAATTCTTTTCCAACTTGCGTGTGGACTGCCTCCACACTGACTCCACTTTAGTGAGGTTCCTTTATTGATTTTTACAAGCCTGATTGCTCCTGGGTCAATGGCAGGTGAATGAGAAGGGTGGGACCAGAACTGGGTCTTCCAGCCTTGGTCCTACGCTCCTGCCAATACACCTCGCAAGGACGTCCCTGCTCTTACATCTGAAGAGATGGGTGACATGACTAAAGGCAGCGTTCTCTCTGGGACAATTTGAATGCCTTCCTTCTAGAAGACAGAGGGACGAATCACTGAGGAATCACTGAGATCAGCCCAGACTACAAGGTAAGAGAGGATTATAGACCCAGCTCTAGCATAACGGGCATCTCTCCAGCCAGAGAAGAAAATCCTGTAATACCCAGGGCCACAAATCCCTACCCAGAGCTAACAAATGAACTGATATCCCTTCTGTTCTGACTCAGAGGCATTTGAGCAATGCAGGGTTGTGAATTTTCCACGTCGAAGTCCAATATCAGAAGGAATTTCAGTTCCCCAAACCCCTTCTCTCTTTTCAGCCAGCTGTCTCCTTTCTTCAGAGCGCTTTCTGTGCGCAGGCCTCTCTGGACCAGTCGGCTCCTATCACGGAAACGATTCTGTTTCCCATTAGAAGGGAAAAGAAAATTCACCCGCAGAACCACGGCAAATTGCAGTGACAGTGTGGAGACCCTGGAGAGGCACCATATTGATTAAAATGTTCACGTTAGTGGGGAAGGGAAGAAGGGGTGGGGAGAAAGAGCGGGAGGAGGTGAGGGAGGAAGGGCTGGAGGAAGAAGCATCCAGCTCCCAGCAGTCTGTCCCCACTGGTGTCTTCCAAACTGATGTGCGGGACCTCCGGGAGAAAACGCAGTCCAAGCGGAGAGGGCCAGGCAGGCAGCATGGCACTTCCTTTCTGCTCCTCTCAGATGGAGCATTCCAGCACTTCCCCCTTGTGGGGCCCAGCAGATGAAGCCAGGAGTTCTGCAGAGCAGACCCTATGGGTGGAGCAGACATCAGACAGCTGGGCACTGCCTGAACGCTGTGGTTGGAGGGGGCAGGTGGCTGGGGGTGTCTCCCAGAAGGCCTGCATCCTTCTGAATGACTTGGGAAAAGGCAGTCCATCGCAAGGATCAGCTTACATGGTTCTCTCTGAATGAACCACCAGGGTTTCCCAGGTGGCGCTAGTGGTAAAGAACCCACCTGACAGTGCAGGAGACTTAAGAGATGTGGGTTCAGTCCCTGGGTCAAAAAGATCCCCTGGAGAAGGGAATGGCAACCCCCTCCAGTATTCTTGCCTGGAGAATTTCATGGACAGAGGAGCCTGGTGGGCTGCAGTCCATTGGATTGCAAAGAGTCGGACATGACTGAGCATGCAAGCAAACATATACATTCATTAGAAACGGAAGGATTCCTAATAGAAACTAAGGAATTCAGTGATTTAAAAAACAAACAAACAAAAAAAGCTCTCAGCTCCAGCGGGGCCCAAATTATTCCCTGCACTCATCAGAGGAGCAAGAAAGACTCAGAAAGAGCCAGCAACCTCAAGCAAGGCACAAATGGACCAGTCCAAAGAGCAGATGGCACCCACTGCATCACCTGCATCCAGTCCCCTTTTCAGGGCAGCAGGGAACTTTGAGGAACTTTGCCAAGCTGGTTGAGGCTCCTCCAGAACCAGGGCCTCTGCTATTCTGAGGGATCTTGCCCTAGCAGTGTAATGAGATCCAGAGACAACCAACCAGGTCTAAGTCCCGCTGCAGACCAGAGGTTCAGGCACCGGGTCCCACTTGGGCTGTGAGGAGCTGGTTTCTCTCCTGCATCACGTGCTGGCCCGAGAGCAAGGTGGCCTCGCAGGCAGCTCCCCTCCCTCGCTGGCCGAGGGTGTGGACCGAGCGCATCCGTGTCCGAGACAGAGGCAGCTGTTCCCCTTCCACTCATTTCATCACAGGCGCTGACAGAGCCTCCTGGGCAGGGCTCCTGGCACTGCCCCGCCGGGGAGCTTCTCCAAGTCACTGCCTGTCCTCATCAAATGCAGATTTATGAAGTGTGAGGCTGAAACAGGCCCCTGGGAGGTCGTGGGACACACAGTCCCCTGGCCTCTGGGAGCTCTGTTCTGACCGTGGGCTGCCGCTTCCCAAGACACACTGGCCAAGCAGGTCAGTGTTGAGTTCTCACCTCTCAATCAATGCCGAGGGGCAGGGTGTTTAACCAGCCACTCAGCAGCTTTGCATTGCTGGTGGAACCGAACCCTGTATGACGCATAGGTTATATTCGTATGTCACCTCCATCGGGAGACCACCAGTTCCACTCTGAGTGTGGAGAGGAGGGGAGCCTTGAATTCACACAAATGACATCCTCTTTATAACCCACAGACACTGGTTTAAGCAGTTATTCTACACCAGCTTTTATCTATGTGCTTTATATACCCCTTTGCTCCCTACGGTCATTCCCCAAGCGGGTAGGATGGACCCCGTTTCACAGACAAAGTATTAGTCAATCAGTCATGTCTGGCTCTTTGCGACCCCATGGACTGTAGCCCACCAGGCTCCTCTGTCCATGGGGTTTTCCAGGAAAGACTACAGGAGTGGGTTGCCATTTCCTCCTCCAGAGGAACCGCCATACTCTGGGATCGAACTTAGGTCTCCCACATTGCAGGCAGATTCTTTATCATCTGAGCCACCAGGCAAGCCGCACAGACAAGAAAGCTGTGCCTTAAAGCGAGCAAGCTGCTTGCCTGGATTTGGACTGGGTCTGGGGCCTCCCTCTGGTCTACTGAACCCCAGTTTTGTTGGAGTAGCAAGTCACCCTGTGGGGCACAAAACCAGGGCAGACCACAGAAAGGCTTATCAGTAAGTGCTGGAATTAACTGCACAGCCCATGTGTGGGGTTGGGAGGAAGGAGAGAGCAATTTAGGATGGAACTTTCATGAAGGTCCCCTGGGGAGGGTTGGGGTTCGGGCTTTGCCTCCAGGACAGGTGAGGTTTATCCAGATGAAGCAGGGGGACAGGTATGAACAGGAAGAGCAGGAGTGTGAGGGGGCGGGGCGTAGGAGCACCGGAAGAGAAGGTGGGGGACGTTTCATTCTCACTCCTTCTACACAGTGTCCACATGGCTCGACTTCCAGATGCTTCTGAGTCCCTGGGAGATCCTACCCTCTGAGGGGGTCACATGCAAAAGCCTGCTTCCTGACCCCAGTGAGAGACAGGAAGGTAAAGGCGATGGGACCCAAGGATGCTCTGCACTTCCCTACCAGGTCGTTTTACTGTGGTTTTCAACCGTCTTTGCAGACGCTGGATTTGGGAGCTGTAGATATGAAGGGACTAAGCTGCACCCCCAGAGGCTGCACTTGTCTCCGGGGACTTTGCAGCCCTGGTTTGCTCTCAGACACATGCAGCGGAGTTCTCGTGTGTTCTGACGAGGGCTCGTCCTCTTGCTGTGCCTCCCACCTATGCTGTGTCTCAGTTCACCTGAGCACTACCAGGACAGGATGCATCCTCAAGGAGCACAATGCTAGTTGCATACGCTGTCCAAGATTTGGGCAGCACGCCTGGGTCAAGGCTGGGTGCCCCTGGGCACTGTGGATGAGGATGAGAGCCACGCCTCCAGTGCATCTGAGAAACCTGAGTCCCACCGGTGAGGACCAGAGTGAACGGGACAGTAGATTTGGACTGCTGTTCAGTCACTCAGTCGTGTTTGACTCTGTGTTGTGGGATCTGGATCTGCAAAACACACCTCAGGGAACACTCAAGACAGTGGAGCACAGTTTAGTATGCCAGCGGGTACAAGGGGAGCCAAGGATCCTGGTTTCTCAACCAAGGATTGAGAATCCAAGGATTCTAAACAGGGATCCTGATGTTTCTGAGAGCCCCAGTTTTATACTTGCCCCCCGCCCCCCAACTAGGCTTCCCTGGTGGCTCAGAGGGTTAAGCGTCTGCCTGCAATACGTGCGACCCAGGTTTGATCCCTGGGTCAGGAAGATTCCGTGGAGAAGGAAATGGCAACCCACTCCAGTATTATTGCCTGGAGAACCCCACAGATGGAGGAGCCTGGTAGGCTACAGTCCATGGGGTCGCAAAGAGTCAGACACGACTGAGTGACTTTACTCACCACTATGTGACTGGTTACATGTTAGCAGCCTCTTTGTTGTATATGATTGAGTTTTACAACAAGGAGGTGCTAGGAGAACAAGCAATTTAGGTTAAAGCGGGGGAACAATGATGATACATCAAGAGGGGATGTCTCCATGGTTAACCTCACAGCGGCAGCCTGACCTCAACTACAGTCTCCGTTTGTCATCTGTAGGGAGGGAAGTCTCCAGGAGACCTGGTTTTCACTAGCAACAGTTTCCTCTCTCTTGGGCAGGGCTCAGGCCCAGCTCACATCCTGTCTTTAATTCGGATAACAGGCTTCAAGATGGAGTCTCTCCTGCTTTCCCCACACTGGCCCCAACATTGCCCCCTCTTGACGCTCATCTTATCTTTAACGATGGGCATCAGTCATGGGTAGGTATTGTACACAGGGACAGTGTAAGTGCAGCCGGGTTGTCAGTCTAGAGGTTACACATTGTGTTATACACTGGAGAATACAAAGCCCCTAAATGAATAATATAATGATTAACAAAATAATTACAAAAAGATTTTCCACCAGTCACCTTTGGTCCAGGAAAATACTGACATCTAAAAGGGAGGATTGTCATTAGACATAACTTTTACCTGGCTTTTCATGTCATCTAGAGTGGCTGATATATTGCCGGATAACTCAGGGATATAAACACAACACTCAGTTTTAATTATAGCACAGCTCCCTCCTTGGGGGGCTGTAAGTATGTCTAAAGCCATCCGATTTTGAATCACTGCCTTTCTCCTTTGTATTTGTTCTTCATTTAAAGCTTGGGGTGCCTTTGTGTTGTCCAGGAGGGCCTGTTTCATGAAGTTACTCAGAGCTTGTATTTTAATCATCACAGACCTTGCCCACTGCACATGTAAATAAGGCAAATTGACTGGGGCTTGTTGCAAGGATGGCTTAATATTTCCATGAGCAAAGGCAAATCCTAATGTGCAGTAGCTGGCCCAACCGACTGGAAGCCAAGGCCCTAAATGCGATCCACATAGCCATTGGGTGCCATTAGGGGCCACACATCGGATCCCAGGGTTGTATTTCCAGACTGAGCCAGGACAGCAAGCTGGTAAATCTGGGCAATAAGTGACCTCTAATATTTGTTCACACTGCTCAGAGGACAAGTATCTCACATATTTTAATTCTTTTTGATCTATGGGATGGTCACCAAATCCAACTTCTTGTTCCCTTTACTCCCCAACAGATAGGGGCAAGGGAAATAGGTTGGCCTTTTTCTGGGGTTATCCAAAAAAATCCATCCCATATCTGCTAAAATTCAAATTACCTGATGGATTGGCCCTTCCTACTGGCCATTGAGTTCTCATTCTTTTTATTTTTTTAAGTAAAAGGTATAGGCTTTGGTCACTGTTGTAAGGCTTGAATTTACCTCAAATGTTACCCCATGGCCTTGATCAATTTGGTTAAAGTCCAGGCTATACCAAGTAAGAAGTGACAGGTTGTGAGTTACCAAGGAAGCAACCACCTCTCGTTGCTGTCTCAAAAACGAGCAGAGGGAGCTGAAGTCCCCTCTGTATAGGAGAGACACCCACCAAGGAAGTCTGTCCATCACTGACAAAGGCATGGCCCCACAAACCTAACAGTTAGAAGTATTATGGAAGTTTGTATATGAGTGGGTCCAGGACAGAAACACATTATCTTGAGTTTGCAGTCCCAGTAGGGTCATCATACCAATCAGAAATAGCAGAATTATTCACAGTAGCTCCATCCTGAATCTGTGGTCACTGATGGAAGACGAGTCAGGTCTTCAAAGTTTCCTCTGGGTTAGGATGGGTGGTCTAAAGTCTCTTTTCATCTGCTGCTGTCTTGAGCTGGATGTGGTGAATCTAGGCAGTAATACCTGCAACTTGCAACTTTAACTGCAAGGGGAGTGGTTAGTACAATTGTATATGGCCCTTTTCAGGGGGTAGGGCGGGGAGGTGGGGGGCTGCGTGGACAGCATCTATTGCTTCCAATCCTTTACCCATACTAAATCTCCCGGTGAGTATGGGTGTACAGCAGTGTCTAAAGAAAATGGATTTTTTTTTTTTAACATAAGGGGTGATGTCATGGATCACCTTTTCCAACTGTTTCAGTTGCCACAACACCTCTATCCCTCCTGTTTGTAATAAATTTCCCTTTACTTCCTGAATAGGTGGGGGAGGCCTCCCGAACATTATCTCATAGGGGGAATAACTTTGCGACCGGGGTGGTGGTCATTCTGATCCTCATTAACACTAATGGCAGCACATCCATCCAGGGGGTCACCAGTTTCTTGCACCCATTTTGCCAAAGTCACCTTGATGGTCTGGTTCATTTTCTCAACTAGTCTTGAGCTTTGTGGCCTATACGCTGTATGTAGTTTCCGTTTAATATTTACTGATTTGCAGACCAGTTGAAGTAATTCAGCCACAGATGCGGGCCCATTATCTGATTTGATATTCAGAGGGAGCCCAAACCTAGGAATAATGTCTCTCAGCAAGAATCGGGCCAGTTCCTTCGCTTTTTCAGTCCTGGCGGGGTAAGCTTCTACTCATCCCATAAAAGTGCCTCCCATTACCAGCAAATATTTGTATTCTCGGCATGGGTTTACCTCAGTGAAGTCCACATCTAGATGTTTAACAGGAGCTGTCCCCTTTAATTGTATTCTGGGAGGCATGGTCTCCTTGGGAGATGGGTTATTCTTGGCACAGTTTACGCATCAGCGGGTTGCATCTGCATACAAGGCTATTAGACATGGTATGACAAAATAGTGAGCTAAAACTTCGCTCAGTTCGTGTCCAGGTGGTGGTTTGTTGTTTTTTCTCCTTGTCACAGACTGGGGTCGCTTGGGCGGTTAGTAGGCTAGACACCACGGGCGTCACCGTAAGTTTGGTTGCTATATTATCCTGGGCAGCTGCTTGCTTTGGCCACTGGGTTGGCCGGACAGTTCCCTTTCACCTGAGGTGTGTCTGACCACTGGTGGCCCCTACAGTGCATCCCGGCCACTGCAGCGGGTTCCCACACTGCTTCCAATAGCAGCAGAGTTTTCTCTTTATTCTGTTTTAATCTCCTTGTCAGTTGCAGTTAATAGCCCCCTTTCCTTATATATGGAGAACGGCTGGCTGTAAAGAGCAGTGGAACCAGGATGAATGTGCCCGGCCAACCCCACCCGCGGTGCCACCTCGACTTCCCTAAGAGGCATCTGCAAAACCTCTCTCTGGAGATGTTTTTGTAGACCTCAGCCGCCTCTGAACACTCGGCTCTCCCTTTTTCCCTTCCTCTAAACTGGGGGTGGGGGGGGTGGGTATAACGCTGGCACAGTCCCTCCCATCAACTCAAGGAGCCTCCTCCACCAGGGGAGGTAGGGGAGGAAAATCCCCCTCTTTTCTTACTTCCTCCTCCTGCTCTGGGAGTTGCTGTTGTGTTTCCCAGTGTAGGAGAGGAGATGGGAGCTCCTCTTCCTCTGGATCATGATATATATATGTATATATATATTTTTCTTTTTCAGTTTTTCTTGCCTGGGTTCTGCCTGAGCCAGCAAAATCTTGCTTTCTCCTTTTTAAGGTAACAAACCCAGGCCCAAGAGGGTGGGTTTTGTGCAATTAGCAGCCCAGAGTCAATGTACAGAAACTGATCTGGGTGTCCTGGCTGCCCAGTTTCACAGACTACACAGCCCGAACTTGGGCCGGTTTGAGGGTTCCCTCTGAGGGCCATCCTACCCCCAAAGGATGGCCAGTCTATCTCACAAAAGGTTTTCCAGCTTGTCTGGGGTTAACTTTACGCCATAGTCTCCTCCAAAGCCCTTCCTGAAGTTTTTTTTTTTTTTTTTTCCATTTATTTTTTATTAGTTGGAGGCTAATTACTTTACAATATTGTAGTGGTTTTTGCCATACATTGACATGAATCAGATCATGCATCCAAGAACGGCCGGCTTGGATTCTCCGGCAACCATCCCGCTTTCACTTTCCTTTTATACCTCTCGTGCTCCTCTTGCTCTCGGCAGCTTGCCAGATCCAATCGAGGAAGGCTTCCACGTACTCTTCTCTGCACATGTCAGATCCTTGCAAAATCCAAGACCGTCTCATCACTGGTTGGTGCAGGCAAATGTTGTCCAAAGCCACAGTTCCCAATCTGACTCTAAGCAATGCTCAGGAGATCCCTGAGTCCCTAAGGAGATCGGGAGGGTGTCGCGGCAAAGGGGACAGTCTCTTGGAAACCAAAAGATACGCTGGCGAACAATCAGTACAGCCCTAGTGAGCAGAGCACCACTTATTTCAGTAAACAATCCCCCACCGAGCCTATGAGGACTTAGCTGCTGTAGACTCATCCAGCCCCAAGGGGTTGCTCAGGCCCCTTCTTCCACTATTACCGCGGGACCTGCCTGCGAGCTTCTCTTCTGTCGCCCACAGTCATGTGAAGTCCTCCTGGAAGGATAAGTTGCTAAAACAACAGCTGATCCAGAAGGGGATGCCCTAGCCGCAGGCGGAGGCTCAACGGGCCTGTCTCTCCAAGGGCTTCCTGACCAATGCACCAGAAATGTTGTGGAATCCAGAGTTGCAAAACACACCTCAGAGGACACTCCAGGCAGTGGAGTACAGTTTATTACACCAGCGGGTCCAAGGGGAATCACTTCCCAACAGGGACCCTGATGTTTCTGAGAGGCCCAGTTTTATACCCCCCCACTACGTGACTGGTTACATGTTAGCAACCTCTTTGTTGTATGTGATTGAGTTTTGCAACAAGGAGGTGCTAGGAGAACAAACAATTTAGGTTAAAGGAGGGGAACAACGATGATACATCATGGGGGGATGTCTCCATGGTTAATCTCACACGGGCAGCCTGACCTCAACTACAGTCTCCGTTTGTCATCTGTAGGGAGGGAAGTCTCCAGGAGACCTGGTTTTCACTAGCAACAGCTTCCTCACTCTTGGGCAGGGTTCAGGCCCAGCTCACATCCTGTCTTTAAGACAGATGACAGGCTTCAAGATGGAGTCTCTCCTGCCTTCCTCACACTGGCCCCAACATTTGCAACCCCAGCACTGTAGCACACCAGGCTCCTCTAACCTTCAGTATCTCCCAGAGTTTGCTCAAACCCATGTCCATCAAGTCAGTGATGCCATCCAACCATCTCATCCTCTGTCATCCCCTTCTCCTGCCCTCAACCTTTCCCAGCATCATGGTCTTTTCTGATGAGTCGGCTCTTCACATCATGTAGCCAAAGTATTGGAGCTTCAGCTTCAGCATCAATCCTTTTGATGAGTATTCAGGGCTGATTTCCTTTAGGACTGACTGGTTTGGGTTAAAGGAAGCTGAGTCCTTAGCCACCCAGCGCCGGCTAGGATTGGACTTCTGGCTTTCAGCTGCAGCATCACCACTAGCCGGCGTGGCCAAGTGTCCATGTCACCAGCGCAGCTTCTTAGAACCAGTCCAGAGACTCAGAGCTCCTCCTTCACATCCACCCCGCTTCCTGTCCCCACGACACGCTGGCACATCACACACATTCAGAAATGGAAAAGGTCAAGCCACAAATCCTGACCCACCGCTCAGTCGCCTCAGAGTTATTTTTAGGTAAGAAAAGACCCTTTTCCTTCTGACTCACGGTCCTGCTGACAAAAATGCTCTGAATGGAGAAGCTAAATGCAAGAGTCATTCCTCGTGCCATTTCTCTTATCAAAGAGGCCCTTGTGGCTGCACCCTTCCCCGCCCTGCCTTTGCCCTACAGGCAGTTCTGCAGACCAGGGCAGCAAGCCCACATAATCCTCTTTATGTGACCAAGCAGGACCCCATGGGACCTTCCTGGGACAAGCCTTCCCCCAAATCCTCCGCTTTAGCTACTCTCTGAAATACCCAGATAACAGTTGATGACAGTATTTGATGCAAATTTCCTGAATCATTTTAGAGATGCTAAAATCACCACCAAATGGAAGATGCTGACTACTTGATGGTCATGAGCACATAGCCCCAGGCCTCCTGGAGCCTAAGGACTGGTCAAGTTCACCCCTGGGACACCACCTGCTGCCTCACCATCGGCCCATCAGAGAGTTGGACACAAGCTCATGCCAGACCCTGTGACACCCACTCCCTCATCGGGCTGTAATAAAGGCTTCCCTGAAACCCTTTGGACGGCTTGCAGATTTTCAGGTCAAGAGCCACCCGTTTCCATGCACGGCCCTGCAGTAAGCCTGTCTCAGCCCCAGATTTCCACGTTTCGGTCTATTGGGCTTCACTATGCTTCGGGTGCAGGAACTTGAGTTAAGAGTTACCCTCCCAGTGCACCCCACCCTGGCTCCCCCTTCTCACCCTTGACAGCCACTTCAGCATATCCATTCATTTCTTAGATGGTGTGGCTGGGTGTTCTGCTCCTTTGACTTAGAGTGCCCCATGGATGTAGATTAGGACTATAAAGAGGACAGGAAACCAAGGTAAGTTGCTGGAAAATTACTGATTTCATCACTAGTCTCTTAATATTGTCATAGCCCAGGGAGTTTACAAAGTGTGCTGGAACCAAACCTCACTTGTTCATGAGAGCCAGAGGGCATGTCCTGCTCTAAACCAAGATTCTGGCTATCTCTGGTCCTTCTCCTGGACCTCGGCCAAATCCAATCCTTAGATCCAATCCAGTCTTTAGATCCTCTATTCCCACACCTGTCTTCTGTGAGTTTTCTTGTTTGTATGTGACTCACTGGTCCTTCTGTAGTGAGTGGATGCGAAGGCATGGAGAGCTATCATGTCTGTGTATGTGTGTGCTAAGTCGTTTCAGTCATGTCCAACTCTTTGTGACCCCATGAACTGTAGCCCACCAGGCTCCTCTGTCCATGGGACACTGGAGTGGGTTGCCATGCCTTCCTTCAGGGGATCTTCCCAACAAAGGGATCAAACTCACATCTCTTATGTCTCTGGCATTGGCAGGCAGGTTCTTTACCACTAGCGCCACCTGGGAAGCCCATCATCATGTCCAGTTGCCTACTACTCATTTTCTAGAAAAGGGACTAAATGATTTTTTAAAGTTTGATACTAGACACCTGAACCTTCTGTGGGTTTCTGTTCTCTACATCCTCTGTCACTGTGCAGAACACATACCTAGTTGTAAGCATCCCAAACTCTATTTGAAATGATCGCATTTGCCACCAAAATGGCTCCTGTTTTTCTAGCAAACTCTTCCATGTCAATGAGTGCATATAACGTTCATACCCATCCTGGGAGCAGGTGTTACTGTGTTACTGTGCTCATTTTACAGATGAGCAAATGGAGTTTCAGAAGAGGCTGAATCTTGACCAAGACCACTGGGCTCTTGGGCTTCTCTGGTGGCTCATTGTGTGAGGACTCTGCCTGCAATGCAGGAGACCCAGGCTCAGAGAAATGAATGGCAATCCACTCCAGTATTCTTGCCTGGAGTATCCCTTGGACAGAGGAGCCTAGAAGGCTACACAGTCCATGGGATCGCAAAGAGACGGACACGACTGAGTGACTAACTTTTTTCCACTGGGCTTTTACATGACATGGAGCAGCCTTAATCCCAGGTCTGCTAAGCTCGGGCTGAAAGTCTTTCCACCCAGTCACCGTGGAACAGGCACCTGTGGGCGAGGAAATTCTCAGGAGGATGAGTAGCTAGAGTTTCTCTCAGGGAGCCATTGGTGTGCTCCCCAATTACAAAGTCTTCCAAACTCTTCCAGGCAACCCCCCCCCCAACTTTCCTGAGAATCTGTCCCCCGTGGTCACCAGGATCCAACATTTCAAGACTGAAAAGCCCAGGCACACAGCTGGTGTTCCTGCCACCCTCCCTCCTCCACTCCCAAGGAAGAGAAATCCAATCTCCCCCGCCCAGTGTTTGGGGTCCTGGGAGCCTCGGCCTGGCAGTGGCCGATGGGATTATCTTTATTGGCCTCTCCGCCATTGTTAAGCCTTTGGGGAAGGGAACCAGATGTCCCCATTGGACCAGCCATTGCCGTTGTGTCCAGCAAGGTCCAGCTGTTCCAGGCTCTCTTCACAGAGCATCCCATTTATCTTGGATTTCTTAGTGCTGTATCCAAGCTGCCAGAGGAGAAAAGGATGCTCCATTCCTGACATCAGGGGGAAAATATGAATCGGGAATCCAGGAAATGCTGTGAAGCAGTTGTGTTTTCTCCCCAACGTGCACCACCACCACCCACTCCCCGCTCCTTCCCCTCCCCATGGAACCAGGGAGGCAGGCTTTGTTTGCTTTCCCTGGAGAATGTGATCCAGGCATCTCTCCTTTCAGAAAAGATTTTCCAACCATTTCTGAAAATCTGCTGCATTTTTGGGTCAATCCCATTAAGAGATCAGCTTTTGGGGTTTAAGTTCCATGTCACTAGAGAATTAGAGTAACACAGCTGGATGGATAACTTAACTCCACAGATCTACCAAGGAGAACCTTAGGTCCTGGGAATTATGAGGGACCTTCAACCACTCAGTTCCTCTCCCGTGCTGCTCGTGTATGTGCTAAGTCACTTCAGTCATGTCTGACTCTTTGTGAGCCCATGGACTGTAGCCCACCAGGCTCCTCTGTCCAAGGGATTCTCCAGGCAAGAATACTGGAGTAGGTTGCCATGCCCTCTTCCAGGGGATCCTCCAGACCCAGGGATCGAATCTGTGTCTCTTTATGTCTCCTGCATTGGTAGATGGGTTCTTTACCTCTAGTGCCACCTGGAAAGCCCACTTCCTCTCCCACCCAAGTGTAATTTCGTATTTTTTTCCCCAAGTATTGGGATAAGATGCCACTCCAGCTTGATATTGATCAGGACCGGAAATGAATTTGTCTCAGATTAACATGAGTGGAGGGTTGAAGGGCAATTCACACTGCTTGGGAAGTCAGAGTCTTGTGTTCTAGTTCTGACAGTGTCCAGACTTGCTAAGTGAGTTGGGAACCACTGGTTGCTCATCTCACAGAGATTTTTCATCTCATGCCAATACTAGGTGGGTTCCAAAGGGCTTCCCTGGTGACCCAGTCAATAAATAATCCACCTGCAATGCAGGAGACCTGGGCTCAATTCCTGTGTCAGGAAGATCCCCTGGAGGAAGAAATGGCAACCCACTCCAGTATCCTTGCTTGGGAAATCTCATGAACAGAGGAGCCTGGGGGGCTACAGTCCATGGGGTTACAAGACAGGACTTAGTGACTAAACCACCACCACCGTGCAGACATATGTTAGAACTCGACTTTGCATCCCTGGGTTCAAATAGATCAGGGCTTGGGATAGATCAGCCCTGGGATCAGGGCTTGATGCCTGACTAAGACTGGACCAGTCAGAATTCTTTCCTCAGGAACTTGAGCTAGGCATTTGGAAGGTCTGTTGCCCTTAGACTGCCTTCTTAAACTGACGAGAGGTACCAATGGCAGCCACACTCTTCACATCAAAACCTGGAGAGCAGAGTCAGTTGTCCAGAGAGAGGAATAAAGCAGATCTAAAGAGAAAAAGAAAAGTCAGTCCTCTGCATTTGTGCAGTTTTCTTCAAGAGTTCATTTAATTCTGTTTTAAAAAGGTGATTTATAAAGCATGCTAATATAAATGTAGAAAAAATGATAGCAAGATCTCAAAGTAAATATCACCAATTACAAAGGGAAAATATTCACATTAGAGAGAAGAAACCCTGTAAACATCACTTTCAGGCAGTGATCAAGATTACATCAACAGTAACAGGATGTTACATCACGGATCCCCTACTGGGATACACTGAAAAGACACAGCATCATTTCTCAACAATATCTGCTGTTGTTGTTGTTCAGTCTCTAAGTCACATCTGACTCTTTGCAACCCCATGGACTGCAGCACGCCAGGCTCCTCTGTCCTCCACGATCTCCTGGAGTTGGCTCGAGTTCATGTCCACTGAGTCGGGGATGCTGCCGAACCATCTCATCCTCTGCCTGCCCTTCTCCTTTGGCCTTCAGTCTTTCCCAGCATGAGGGTCTTTCCAACAGGCCTTTCCACGGTCCTCGCTCAACAGCTGTAGCCTTAATTCAAAAGGTTATCATGAGAAAACATCAGAAAAACCCAAATCAACAGACATTCTACAGAATGTCTGACACTTCTTTAGAATGTCAAGATACAGAAGACAAGTCTGAAACTTTCTGTCCCAGGTTGGAGGAGACATGGCAATGAAATGCAATGTGAGATCTGAGATTGGATCTTAAAACAGAAAGAGGACATCACTAGGAAAAATGGTAAAATATGAATAAAATCTGCAGTTCAGTTAACAGCATTGCACCAATGTTAATTGCTTAATTTCGTTCACTGTGCTATGATTCCATAAGATGCTAATATTAGGGAAAGTTGGGTGGAGGGTATGTGAGAATTAATCATTGTTATCTCTGCAACTCTTCTATAAATCCAGATTAGCTCAAAATAAGGAGTTTTAAAGTGTGTGCCCCAGTGGCTAAACGGTAAAGAATCCACCTGCAATGCAGGGGATTTGCAGGAAACACTGGCTCAATCCCTGGATTTGAAGATCCCCTGGGGTAGGAAATGGCAACCCACTCCAGTACTCTTGCCTGGAAAATTCCATGGGCAGAGGAGACTGGCGGGCTCCATGGGGTCACAAGGAGCCAGACACTTCTGAGCACACACACACACACACACACATACACACACAGAGTAACTCTCTGCTTCACAGTGGATTGTTAGGCTTCCCATGGTGGGCATCTCCACTTCAGGAAAAGGACTTTCTGCAAGCCTGTGAATACCTTTGACAGCAACAATCATATGTGATGCCTCTTCTTAATCTGATGACATCTAACAATCCTAAAATGGACTGGTGCAATACTTTGTACCCTAACTGTGTACATAATGTGACTTTTAGCTTTGCTGATTGTTCTGTTTTTGCTATTTTCTCCCTGCATCTGTAACTGTGTGACTAGATTTGTTTCTAGCTGCATGAAGCCTTTTAAGTTACAAATGATTGCTCAGACTCCTGACACAGAGGCAGCTTCCTCAAACTACTACTTGAGACCCCTGGATCAGAGACCCTCAACATGAGGGTTAGAAGAATATGTTGCCTCACCAATTTAGGGATGATGCCCCTTTCCCTAGGCAACATAATTCTCCTAAAAGAAAAGGGCAAATGAGAGGGTAACAGGTAGGAAGGCTAGGGGTCTCCAAATGGAGGAAATAGGCTGCAAGTATCAGACATTTTTTCTCTCTCTCTTAAGCAGCAGGAGGAAAAAAACTACAAGCGTCAGGTTTTGGGTTTCCCTGACAGCTCAGTTGGCAAAGAATCCCCCTGCAATGCAGGAGACCCCGGTTCAATTCCTGGGTGGAGAAGATTCCCTGGAGAAGGGATAGGCTGCCCACTTGAGTTTTCTTGGGCTTCCCTTGTGGCTCAGCTTGTAAAGAATCCGCCCCCAATGCAGGAGATCTGGGTTCGATCCCTGGTTTGGGAAGATCCCCTGGAGAAGGAAAGGCTATCCACTCCAGTATTTTGGCTGGAAGAATTCCATGGAGTGTATAGTCCGTGGGGTCGCAAAGAGTGGGACACGACTGACTGACTTTAAATGTTAAATATAAATGTTAGACAGAAGGGAGAATATATGCAATATAGCATATGACCACCAGGTGGCACCGAAAGCCCGTGTCTGAGACTGCACCAGACTCCTGCCTTTGCTGGAAAGTTCTCGCTCAGAGCTCTGTCCAGAGAAGACACTGCAGGCTTGGTGAGCAGTGGGACATCACCCTAGATAGGACTAGGGACCAGGGCCAAATTGCATCCATTCGTGATGGATGGAAACGAGACTGGAATGAGAAAGTATTTTCTGCTATACCAGTAAACAAAGGATGGCACAGTCATTAGCAATTGCAGCCCCCCAGTGTGAGGTGGCGAAGCCTGAGGGAACCCAGGAAGGAAACAAAGAGTGCCTGCCATCCGACAGCCGGCAGACTGCAGCCGCTGCCGCCGCTGAGCTGAGGAGGCTGAGGATGTGAAAGCCGGATCCTGGCCCCTGATCGCTGAGGTGCATATCAAAGGAATGATTTCTTTGAGGCATCTCTTGCATCTTCCCATACAAAGAAAAGCACCAAATTCCTTAGCTTGGGCTATCTGAGTTTTTTTTTTTTTTCTTTTCATTTATTTTTATTAGTTCGAGGCTAATTACTTCACAACATTTCAATGGGTTTTGTCATACATTGACATGAACCAGCCATGGAGTTACACGTATTCCCCATCCCGATCCCCCCTCCCACCTCCCTCTCCACCCGATTCCTCTGTCTTTGCTAAGTCACTTCAGAGTTTGACTCTTTGTGACCCTATGGACTGTAGCCCTCCAGACTCTTCTGTCCGTGAGATTCTCTAGGCGAGAACACTGGAGTGGGTTGCCATGCCCTCCTCCAGGGGATCTTCCCCACCCAGGGATCGAATGTGAGGCTTTTATGTCTCCTCTTCTCTTTCAGTTCAGTCCTGTTGCTCAGTGGTGTCCGACTCTTTGAGACCCCATGGCCTGTAGTGTGCCAGGCCTCCCTGTCCATCACCAGCTCCTGAAGCCTGCTCAAACTCGTGTCCATCGAGTCGGTGATGCCATCCAACCATCTCATCCTCGGTCATCCCCTCCTCCTCCTGCCCCCAGTCTTTCCTAGCATCAGGGTCTTTTCAAATGAGTCAGTTCTTCACATCAGGTGGCCAAAGTATTGGAGTTTCAGCTTCAACATCAGTCCTTCCAATGAATATTCAGGAATGACTTTCTTTAGGATGGACTGGTTTGATTTCCTTGCAGTCCAAGGGACTGTTAAGAGTCTTCTCCAATGCCTGTTTTCTTTAATTTACAATAATCTTTTGATGCTCAGACTACCTGCCTTTTGTTGCAAAATCTCTATATTAACCTGGCTCCTCCCCTCCTCCCCTTAGAGCAGTTCTCTCAGAATTGCTTGAGATGCTGTCTCCCAGGCTTGAAGTCCTAAAAATTCCCACCAAATAAAATATAACTCTCAACTCTTAGATTATGAATATAGATTTTTAGTAGACAGAAATATGAGCACTCCAGTGCAGACACATGCTTGCCTGATGTGGAGCATGAAGGCTCTAGAATGCTGGTCAGTAGTTGTGGCTACGGGCTTAGATGCTCCACAGCACGTGGAATCTCCCTGGATCAGGGATTTAACCCTCGTCCCCAGGATTAGCTGACGGATTCTTCACCACTGAGGGACCAGGGAAGTCCTAATTTTATTTTTTAATTCAATTCTTTCTAAATTTTCATATTAATGGCATGATACTCTTTATTCCTCTCATTAGTAAAATCCCAAATATATGTTAGTCAAGACCCCTTTTCTATCATAATTTTGTTTGTGCCTTCCTCTTCTATGAACATAAAAAATGCCATTTTTTATATCATCAAAGAAATAAAATTGAAGTCTACTGACCCTCAAAACAAAACAAAACAACACTCCAACCTAGGAGTTGGGCAGAAAGTGGGCAGAAAAGCCAAATCCTGAATGTGGGGGCCAGTGAGCTTTAAGGAAAATGCAGTAACTCCGCTCTTTTTCTCTCATCCCCTGTCCCTGTTCTTCAGGTGGAAAATTCTTACTCCTTAAATAGTTGTCCTGGACGTGATACGAATGACCCTGAAACAAGCAAGCAGTGTCCCCAGCAGCCTGACCTTGGATTGACCCTTGACCTTCTTCCTTCACTCCCACGCTCCCCACATCAGAAGGAGGCGTCTTATCGGCCGCCTCTTCTCCGGCTGTAACTTCAGGGGAAGCTGATCCTTCAGGGTCCCCTCAGCTTTATCTTGCTTGAGAAGATAGATTTGGCAGTGCTGGAAATCAAAACATCTCTCTGGCTGGATCTTGCTGACCAGAACCCAATTATCATTGACCCACCAGCCATGTTAAAAATGATTTTTATTACTGTAGAAATAATTGCATGCCCAGGATCTTAAAAATAGCTATTAATAGATTACAGAAACACACAAAATGAGGACATTTTGCCTCCCCTGCCTCCTGGAAACCACCACTATCTCTGGTTTCTGGGTTTCACCCTCTTGGGGAAGACATCATAGCATAAAATAAAATATTTATGCCTCTATTTCTCGATTTATCAAAATTTGACCAAAAGCTTTGTCCATCACTGTCACAGATGAGGAACTGGGTGAATTCTAAACCCCAATGTTTCTGCTCCCCAGCCATCTCTGTTTTTATTAGTTACGCTATTTTAAATTTTTCGCTGGTAGTTTTATCTTTGTGACGTTAAACCCCATGCTTAAAATAATTTCACATTTAAGATACTTTCAAGTATACTTAGAAGCATTATTTTAAGATAAATTTTTGCTGCAAGTATGCCTATAATTAGAATTTTATTATTTAGACAGTATCTGTTTAAGTCTCTTTAGGAAAGATGAGGAATACAATGTATTTAGTTTCTTTCCACCTTTCCTCCATCCTTTGAAATCTTAATTTCTTGTGCTATTATTCTTTCCACATCGAGAGAATGGCACTTATAGTCTATGCCGTTGATCTGAGATCTGAATATGAGTAAAACCCTGGTTTCTAGGCCAGAGGTAGGTGGGCTTCAGGTGAGGCATTTACAACTGACTTCCCGTTTGCACTTAGAGTTGGAAATAATCATTAGGAACAAGGTAAATACCTGGACTTGGTCTCCTGAGGACACTTTAAGGTAAGAGTCATGGTAGAGAGAGAGAGACGGGCTAAGCCCCTTGAGTAAAAGATCAAGGGGTCACATATTTCCCATCCTTGGGGCAAAGGAGACCCCACATATGTGCAGAACGACTCCTTGGGGGTCAAAAAGGAGGGGGTGCCATCCCATAATATGTGATGCCAAGACCCCCCCTCTATAGGCCTCTGAACTGGAACCCATGTTAGAAAAAAGCTATGCACACATATTGAGGAGGGTTCTAGGGCAGGTCATGTGTGGAAAAAGAAACCTGATAATTGGTCAAGGGTAAGCAAAGACGGGGAAGAACTGCCCTTTATAAAGGACTTAGCTGCTGCTTTACTGCGCTCCTCCTCGCTATGGGGGCGTCCACACGCTTTCTCTCTGCGTGCGCATCTCTGCCTTGCTTCTATCTTAACAAACTGTTTCTCTGTTTACTCTCCCCCTTGGGCTGTATCTATAATAATAAACTTTGTACCTGGTTTTATTGCTTTTGCCTCTTGAGAAATGCAATTTTCTAACCGGGCAAAAGCTACGGGAACTTTGCTTCTAGCCTCTAGACCTTGATGGTGTGTCTAGTGGTTAGGATTCCTGGCTTCCCTTCATCCAGGCTCCCCAGGTTCAATTCCGGGGCAGGGAGCTAAGATCTCACTTGCTTCAAGCCACTGCTCACTGCTGTCCCCACGAGATCGGTTTCTCATTTTCAGTATAAATAAGGGTGGATAGTATTAATAACAATTCTACAAAGAAAAATCCCCCATACAGGCTGCTTCCTTCCTTTCTTTTCTTCAGCATCTCTATCTCTCCCCTCAGTTAGCTGATAACAACTAAAACTTCTGGATAAACATCGCCTACGGCTGCCAGTGCAGGGGATACAAGAAATGCAGGTTCGATCCCTGGGTGGAAAAGATCCCCTGGAGGAGGGCATGGCAACCCACTCCAGTATTCTTCCTTAGAGAATCTCATGAACAGAGGAGCCTGGTGGGCTACAGTCCATGGGGTCGCAAAGAGTCAGACACGACTGAGCATGTGCACCCGTCTCACACACACACACACACACACACACACACACACGGAGGCCCAGGGGTATTGTTCTGGCTGCACAGGCCCTGGCGAGTCAGCGCCATCCTTCTTACTCATTAAGTGATTCTAGAGTGGAAGCTTGCTCTACATCAGGGGGTTCCCAAGCTCTTTTGTGCCTTTGAGTCTTATGGAAGACTTACTGACATGCCAAGGGCTGAATCCCCGCCCGCCCTGGAGTTTCCAAGTCAGCAAGTCTGAGCCGGAGAATTTGCATTTAAATCAAGTTCCTAAGTGACATTGATGCTCAGTGCTGGTCCAGGGACCACACTTTGAGAACCACTGAGCTGCAGCAGTACTTGTCAAACTTTGATGGACATAAAGTCACCCAAGTATGTTATTTCACTTCGGATTCTGGCTCAGTAGCTCTGAAACGGTGCCTGAGGTTTATCTCTCCAGCAAGTATCCAGGGGATGCCAACACTGCTGGTCCCGGGACCTCACATTTAGCACCAAGCCTTCAGAAGTTATATTTCTGTAACCTGCTACCAGTCACCCACATCTATCATAGACAGATGGTGTAGAGAGAGAGCTACCAGAGTTCTTCTTCGAGTCTGTTTTCCTGCAGAGAAGCTGTCCAGACAGCCTGGGTCACTCACAAGGATGCTGCGCCTGTCCATAAGGCCAGCACAGAACCCAACCCACCAGCCCTGGGGCCCAGGGTACTATGAATAGTCCCGTGGGCATTAAGGACCCCAGGCCCGGTGATGCTGGGAGAAGGAGCAGACAGTGTGATGGGAAATCACAACTGGGATGGGAGAAATAGCCAAGGGTAGAGACGGTGGTCCAGGCTTGAGAAGGCTCAGGAATACCTAGCCTGCGACCAGGGTAGAATGTCCTGTCCTAGCATCAGCTTGCTTCGGAAAAAAAGGAAAGAAAGTAGTTTCTAAAATTGGCCTTTCTTCTCTTGGGAAAGTCAGATTCTTTCCCCACAGCCGGCCGTCTGAGGGCGATTATGGGGAGGGGGGAGGGGAGATAAATGCTTCCACGCACCATTACCTCCTGTGATGGATGGCTTTCCCTCCGGGCCTTGCTCCAAGCCAGCTCCTGGCTCAGGCCCAGGCCGTCTGGGAGCCCGGACAGCGCGTTGAGTGGCCAGGGCACCGGGAACCAGCGCCTGGGTTGGGTTCCCAGCTCCAGCCCTGGTTTTCTAATTATAACCACCCCCAGCTCTCAGGTGGCACAGAGCACTTTCGGAACTCTTCATTCAGGCCTCCATCCCTTCGTCAACCAATATTTCTGGGGAGCTTGCAATATACAGATCATTGCATCATGCCCTCAAGGAAGCAGATGAGGATCTAAAAACTGTACGGATCCTTTGATCATGAAACAGAAATATGCTTCGTGCTGGTGTTCAGACCTCCCCCAGTGGCCATTCCTGACAATGTCTTTCTACCGAAGAAAGAACGGGGGAATGCCTTTCTTAGCCCAGAGAGGAGCATCCGAGGTCACAAGATGCCAGCATAGACAGGAGTTTTTGCAACAAAGACCAGATAGTTAGAACATCAAAAGATTACTGTTACTTAGAGAAAACTGGACATCTCAAGGGATTTAGTGCTTTTCTATGTATGAGAAGATGCAAGAATCTGGGTTCGCTGAAATCATTTATTTGACGTGCACCTTAACTATCTGGAAAAGACCCTGAATCTGGGAAAGATTGAGGGCAGAAGGAAAAGAGGATGAGATGGTTGGATCGCATCACCGACTCAATGGACATGAGTTTAAGCAAACTCTGGGAGATGGTGAAGGACAGGGAAGCCTGGAGTGCTGCAGTCCATGGGGCTGCAAACAGTCAGACACGACTTAGTAACTGAACACCAACAATTAACTGTCTGGTGTTGGTGACCTGTGCTTTCTCATCCTGAGTTCCCTGAGGGCCCACCGTTGGGTTGGCTGCAATATGATGGCTTGATGACTGCATCATCCTTTGTTTACTGATACACTTGGCAACATTTTTCATTCACAATCCATACAAGGTTTCAAGGATTCTTGAAATCTTAATAATAGTGGTAGTCCTTTATAGTTTATCTTCTTTCATCCTGATGAACTCATTAAGTTTATAAAACACATTACATTTGTTACAAAACAAACCCTGGGATATAAGATACCTCATTATTTTGTGTCCAGCTGTTTGCAACCCCATGGACTGTAGCCCACTAGACTCCTCTGTCCCTGGGATTCTCCAGGCAAAAATAGTGAAATGGGTTGCCATTTCCTTCTCCAGGGAATCTTTCCATCCCAGGGATCAAACTCAGGTCTGCTGTGTCTCCTGCATTGTCAGGCAGGTTTTTTATCTGCTGAGACATTGGGGAGCTATCTTTGAGCCCACACAGTTACTACTTCCCTCCTTTTTTATTAGTAGAAACTGTTCACAAGGATGTTAAGCAGTCTCCTTCCAACTCTCTGAAAAGTTAGAGATACAATTTCAGCCTTCTGATTACAAATCCAATGGGATTTCCACTCTGCCCTACTGTCTTCCTCATATACTCGGCAGTGTATGAACATGGACAGTAACGATGCCAGAAAGGATAGACTGAGGCATGAACTTCTCTTGAAGGGCTTATAAAATAGCACTTCCAGTGACCTCGAAAGAGGGTGAAAGAGACGGCACATTTGAGAGAGAATGTCTCCAAACTTAGAGAAAAATACCACATTTAGTTGCGTTGTCACAAATAGCTTAACATCGCTCTGAAGGAATCATGTGACAATAAGTCATCCAAGTGTGCTTGGAGAGAGAACTGGGTCTGGGCATCCCAGACCAGGAAGGAACTGAATTGTCTCATTGTATGGGATTCCCGGGCTGCAAGTCATTGGAGGTTGACCTAAAACTAGACCCAGGCACACCCCGCCCTTGCCTTCTCTGGATTCTTTGTTTACACCATTCTCTTATCATCTTTCGTCCCAGCTATTGATGTTGGCTGAAGTCCTGGAAAGCCCTGTGTTCTTCAGTGAGGCATGTAAGTCCTGCGTGATGTGTATTTGGGGGCACTTTTGGCTAAATTAAGCCTCTTGTTTAAATGGTATTTGTTGTTGTGTTTAAATCTTTCTTGAAACTAGAAAATAACTTCATGTGTACTCATAAGGTAGCCACCTTCATGACTTCAGGAAACGGAAAAATTGTAGTGGTCCCAAAGCAAATTTGGATCCATAGCTTTTTTGGATCCACCCAATAAAGTCCATCTACTGATTCCGGGTCATGGTGAAGGAAAGCGCAGCATTTCTTGCAGGTGCTGAGCGAGGAATCCAGGCAGCTAGTGTTTAAAAGGCCTGAATTCTCTCAAGACTCGCATGGTAAGGTTTTTAAAGACAGGGTGAGAGATGGGGGGTTGTGGAGAGTGTGATCAGCTCATAGACCTTCTTCTGATTGGTTGGCGGCGAGGTCATTGGGATTGAGCACCATCCACCTCTGGTTCCACCCTATCTGGGGTCTCTGTGTTTGTGGACAGCATGCAGTTTGCTTCCCCCACCTGGTAGGGGTTTCAGTGTCTGCAAAACAGCTCACAGGATTTGGCTCAGAATATTATCTATATGCCTTGAGAAGGAACTAAAAGTCCTTGACTTTCTTCAATGGCTTAACTGTTATTATTGTGTCTTGTTTGACTGTTCTCCCTTTCGTTCTGCCTTTTTCTCACTTCTCTGGTTACATTTACCTTTTGCAACCCAGGGAAGGTCTAGGAGGCTAAAGTTTTTCTACAGACACGAGGCAGGCAGAGGACATGAAGGGAGGGGTCTGTTCTGGGAAGACCCCATAAGGCCCAGCTTGGTTACAGAGGTATTTGCATTTGGGCTGTTTTGATGACCCAAGGACCTTGCAGATTGTAGAAGTAAAGTGAAAAGGGAACCCCGGGTCCCCCTGCCCATCTTCTGCCTTCTGTGCCTTCTTCGGCTCCTAGTCCAAGTTTCTTGCACAGTAGCAGCATCCTCAAAAGCAGTTGATGTTTTTGAACTGTGGTGCTGAAGAAGACTCGTGAGAGTCCCTTGGACTGCAAGGAGATCAAACCAATCAATCCGAATGGAAATCAACCCTGAATATTCATTGGAGGGACTGATGCTGAGGCTGAAGCTCCAGTACGCTGGCCACCTGATGCAAAGAGCCGATTCATTGGAAAAATACATTTCCCGATGCTGGGAAAGATTGAAGGCAGGGAAAGGGGGCGACAGGGGACAAGATGGTTGGATGGCATCACTGACTCAGTGGACATGAGTTTGAGCAAGCTCCAGGAGATGGCGAAGGACAGGGAAGCCTGGCATGCTGCAGTCCATGGGGTCACAAAGAGTTGGACACAACTGAGTGACTGAACATCGACTCCATGCACCCCTGCCCCCACTTAACTTCATCCCACTGCATAAGCTCACAGGAGGAGAACTGGGAAAGCAGGTATGGTCTAGAGGCGGTCCACTAAGGAATCGCACTGGGTGAGGCAAAGCTGAATGCAAACGGGGTCCATCTGCTCTGCTTCCTGGGTAATCGTGGCTCATGGGAAAGTGAGCACCATCTGGGTTTTTAAACGCGGAGGAGGAGGTGCCCAGGGAAGAGGAGAGGGTTCCTCTGACAGCCCCACGTGTCCCATTCCCACAGTGAAATTCTTGGAAGCATTCTGTTGAAAGGGGGCAGGCATGCTTGAACTGGAACTCTGGCTCCTCCGGGGCCAGCTGCCTGGACCTGTCACAGCACGGGGCGCTCAGGCGGGTCCCCTCCTCGGCTCCCCCAGGACAGTCACACTGGGAAACACTGCCATCTGGTGGGCATTTTGAAGTTTTCCCCCTTTTCCAGGCCCCCTGCCAAGGAATGGGGAGCATCTCAAAACTGCTGAAAAGGGGAGCCTTGGAGCCTTCAAGGTCTTCCAGACCTTCCAAGGCTGGCTATCATCATAGCCCAAAGCTCTCTAGGGTGTGAGTGTCCAGGGTTACCGCCCGAGGTTCTGGGCTGTGAGATGAGAGCGTCATATACTCAGGCTTTCTTCTGCCAACCTTTCCTGATTCCACAATGCACCCCACCTCTGCGTCTTCCCCTCTGTGTCTCTGCCTGGAAAGAGACAGGGCTCTGACCCAAGGACCGTTTATTCTTTAAGACACAGCTCACCGTCTCACGGTCTCCCAGCCCCCAGCCTTTGCGCCCTCCGATTTGATTCCCCTCATCCTTACACATCCTACAAGTCCTCTTATGTTCCTGGCTTCATGCTGGCGCGTGGCTCAGCAGTTAAAAGAGGCTCAGTGGAGAAATATCCTATGGCATCCCTTATATGTGAAATCTAAAAATAAATGATACAAATGAACTTACTTATAAAATTGAAACAGACTCACAGACCTAGAGAAATGAACTTATGGTTACCTGGGGTGAGGGGAAGGATGGAGGAGAGGGATATTTAGGGAGTTTGGGATGCACAGGTACGCACTGCTGTATTTAAAAAGGATACCCAACAAGGACCTACTGTAAAGCATAGATGACTCTGTTCAATATCAAGTGGCAGCCTGGATGGGAGGGGAATTTGGGGGAGAATGGATACATGTATGACTGAGTCCCTTCACTGTTCGCCTGAAACTATCACAACATTGTTAATTGACTATAATCCAATACAAAATAAAACGTTTTTTAAAAAAAGATGCTCAGTGGGTGACTGATGCCCCGCTTACATCCTTCTAGTTACAATAAACATAGTTCCTGAATTAAGACTCTGGCTGCACCCAACTCTTAGGAGCAGAAGAACTGGAGATCCTCTTTAAAAAACTATGTTTAATGAATGAGAGTGTGCATTTTATCTCTTGGCCGCATCATGAGGCATGTGGAATCTCAGTTCTCCAACCAGGGATTGAACTTGCACCCTCTGCACAAGAAGCATGGAGTCTTAACCACTGGACCACCAGGGAAATCCCCAGAGACCCTCTTGATTCCATTTTTAAAGATGCGACTGCAGGCAGGGACTTCCCAGGTGGCACTAGCAGTAAAGAACCCGCCTGCCAATGCAGGAGACATAAGAGACCTGAGTTCGATCCCTGGTTGGGGAAGATCGCCTGGAGAAGGGAATGGCAACCCACTCCAGTATTCTTGCCTGGAGAATCCCATGGACAGAAGAGCCTGGCGGCCTACAGTCCATGGGGTCGCAACGAGTCAGACATGACTGCCTGCTACTTCATGATCACATGTTGACCAACGAGAATTTCTTGACTCCAATGCGCACCTCCAGCCACAGATTAAGAACTCAATAAATATTTGTCCAAAGGAAGAAAAAAAAAAGCCTGCCTCAGCGTGGTTGTGGACAACCACATTAGATGAGGGAGCGTGGGAGCAGTGAGCCGCCCGTGGAAGGTCCCTGAGCCTCAGTCTGCTCCGTGCGGGGGAGAGTCTGCACGGGGGCCTCTGGGGCTCTCAGCACCAGGCCCTCCCCTCTCCTCCTAAACAAGCCTTCCTGGGTGCTCACCCCCTCTCCTTGTCTCTGTCTCTGTCTTCCCTGTCTTTCTGTCTCTCTGTCTCTGTCTCTCTGTCTCTCCCTGTCTCTTTTTGTCTCTCTGTCTCTCTCTCCCCATCTCAGTCTTCCCTATTTCTCTCTTTCTGTCTCTCTGTCTCTCTCTCCATCTCTCTCTGTCTCTCCCTGCCTCTCCTTGTCTCTGGTTTTCTCCTTCCATCTCTGTCGCCCTGGCTTCTCTTTGGCGGACAGGCCATGCTCAGCGGGGTCCCTCTGACAGCGGAGGGTCCCGGGCAGGAAGCCCCACCCTCGTCTGTGCAGGCTGGGTCCCCTGTGGTCTGTGTCTGGGAGGAGAGCACATGGGGCAGTCCTCCCGCGCAACCCAGAGAGCCCGGCGGATGCTCCCTGCCAGCTCCTCCCCTGTAAGTAGGTCGCTGCTGCCAGATCCTCACGAGGCCCGGCTGCTGAAGCATCCTCGGGCCAAGGCAGCCTGGCTGCTGCAGCGCCTGCTGTCTCTCTGCCAGTGAGCAGCCCGGGGCAGTGCAGAGAGGCTGTCTGCAAGGCCAACTTCGGGCCAGGAGCAGGCAGAGGGAACGGCGAGAGGAACCCTAGTGCCTGGGGACCTGCTTCAGGCCCTAGAGGCACCACGGCATCCAGAGACCTCATCCTCAGGTCTTCCTCATCCTCAGATGCGAAAAGAGAGGTTTAACCGCAGCTTAAACTGGAGAAAGTCAGCCTCCCTCCCATTCCTCCTTGTGGCCCTGCCCACCCCACCCCAACTCCTTGGCTTGGACTCAGCATCTGAGACATGGTGTCCGCTCAGGGTCAGGGAGCTTAGAGGCCCACAGGGACTTTGGCAGAATTCAGCTCCTCCATATAGAGCTGGGGTCCTGACGCGACTCTCAGAAGGGGCAGAGTTGCACGGTGGGCTCTGCATTTAGGGACCTGGGGTCTGGATGCCACCTGGTCACCCCCCTCCTGCTGGACAGTGTGGACATAGTCACAGTTTTCACCTCCGGGGGTTATTCAGAGAATTGGATGAATATGTGAGGATTGTTATTAACATCAGCTACCTTATGGGGCTTGCTCAGTTTTAAATTAAATTAAATACATGTGATAATGGAAAGCACAGTGTCTGGTAAACAAGACTAGTCAACAAGTGTTCATTCCTTTCTCAACCATCCATCACTTAGTTTGGCCACATTACAATTCCAAAATGATGACAAAGGTAGTGTTATTTCTATGTACTCACGGTCCAAGGGACATAGCAGAAGCTCCATAAACATTTGATGAAACGGGGAAAAGAGAAAGGAAGAGAAAAGAGAGGAAAGAAACTTTTGCAATTCTAAAATGTATTTTGAAAGATGAAAACAGAGTCATTTGTCAATCACACTATCAGTACAATCTATTATTAACACCATATGAAAGAATCTTTGTGCATTTTTTAAAAGCTCCGTCAAAAGGCAACTCCTTTGTTTCTAGCTGCTGGAAGGATGTAAACCAGGAGGCTCCAATCTCTGTCCCACTGGTTCTGTGATCCGGGTTTCCAGCTCAGCCCTTGGCCTCGGGCCTTGTTAAGTCCTATCGCCTGGGGGCAGGAGGGTGCCTCTGTCCCCAGAAGGCCCACTCAATCCCTGATGTTCCTGGGCTCATGAGACCAGACACCAGAGGGTGTGAGAGCAAGACTGGCCAGAAGAATCACACACAGGTCAGAACTCGGGAGATAAAGCCTCTGCCTGTCTCTTCACACCCGCCCCAGTCAGCGGGGTTGGCCTGGCCCGCCCCTGAAATAGCGACTGCCTGGGAACTGTCACCCCCATCCCCTGTCACTGCCCGAGTCCTCCAGAGCTCACCCCCCAGAGGCACAGAGTGTCGGGGCAACAGTGACGAAGCACTAACTCAGCTTAGAAAAGGCCTGAGGTTTACAAAGACTTCTGCAGAGACGCCCAGCATATGCCCCTAAGACAGGAGCCTCTGGAAAGGAGAGGGTCCCTCCCACCTCACTTTGGGGGTCTGCAAACCAAAGTCAGTGTGATTAAACCACTCTGGGACAGAGATGGGACCCAAGTCCTGACATTTTCCTTCTAAGTTTAAAGTCACTTGATTCCCAAAACAGTGACGAGAATACACGAAATTTCTATAATTCCTCTCCCTTGAAAGACCTCAGAGATTTTAATTCTTACACTTTTTAAAGAATATTTATTTCTATTCATGTATTTATTTGGCTGTTGCTAGGTCTTATTAATAGTTGAGGCATGTGGGATCTAGTTCCCCGACCAGGGACCAAACCCAGGCCCCCTGCATTGGGAGCACAGAATCTTAACCACTGGACCAACTAAGGAATTCCCTTAAATATGTTTTCATCCTCATACCCTCTCTAGTGACTGGGGAAGGCAGCAGCTCCATACTTTACAGACAAAGAGAACTAAGGCAGGAAATAGGATTTGACCAATTTAAGACTCAAGTATACATACAACTTTGGTATTATCTGTGCTGCCTTCCAACCACCCTGGCACCTCTCTTTAAATGGGGTTTCATGGTGGGATTTTCCACATACCCCATATTTTCTCACCAATGAACTTTGAGTTCTGAGCCTCTAAAAGGCAGCTCCAGTGACTTCTTTGTTGCCCAAACCTCCAGGTACCTGTAGGGAAGGAAACGTTTTCCTTGACTCCATTAGAGTCCTTGGCTGCGTCTGAAAACTGACCTGGTGAGGATAGATTAAGAGGTCAAAGGCATACAACTTTCATGGAACTTTTACATGTCCATGGGAGCCCCCACGAGAGAATGAAGGCCCAAAGAATCAACCAGAACAGGAGGCTGCTAGGCAAAGAAATGAAGAATTGTAAAGAAATGACAAGACAGAGGAGTCTGGGCTTGGGTAGCAAACGATAAAGATGTAACGGGGAGAGAGGAGTTTCACAAGGTTTGTGTACGCACATTTCTTGCCCCAAATTCCATCGCAATTGATAAGAATGTCTTCCTCCTTCTGGTCCGAGGAAGGCATTCTTCACACGAGAGATTTCAGATGACCCATTTCAGGGAAGGAGGGAGAAGAGGGGAAGGTCAGAGGGTTCCTCCTGTTTCTGTCTTTTTCTCAGACTTCTTCAGTTTAAGATGCTCAGCATTCCCAAGGGCCCTCTTTTGGGGTTGTGTGCCCTGAACCCCATCAAAAGCAAATCAACAACTACAGATTTGAAAGACTCAACCCTTTCAGCCACTATTGAGATGGGAGCTCGTTAAACAGCAAACAAATCATGGCAGAGTGGCTTGAAGAAAACATATGAGGAAAAACTTTCTATAACCCCCCAGCAATTTTCTCTACACTAAAAATCACTATCAGAAAAAGAAGCTCTCCTATTGTGTTGGTGGGAACGTTAAGTCGGCATGGCCACTATGGAGAACAGTATGGAGGTTTCTCAAAAAACTAACTAGAGTGGCCATATGATCCTGCAGTTCCCACTTCTGGGCATATATCTGGAGAAAACTGTAATTCAAAAAGATAGTGATACATGCACCCCTATGTTCATAGCAGTACTATTGACAATAGCCAAGGCATGGAAGCAACCTAAGTGTCCATCAACAGAGGAATGGATAAAGAAGATGGGAGATATATGTGTGTATATATATATATGCAGGCTGCATATATATACATATATATGTGTATATATAAATTATGTAGCCATAGAAAAGAATGAAATAATGTCATTCGCAGGAACATGGATGGACCTAGAAATGATCATACTAAGTGAAGTAAGTCAGAAAGACAAAGACAAACACCACATGAAATCATTTATATGTGGAATCTAAAATACGACACAAATAAACTTATCTATGAAACAAAAGCAGACTCACAGATACAGAAAACAGACCTGTATTTACCAAGGCGGAGGGGGTTGGAAGAGGGGAGCACTAGCAGTTTGGGGTTAGCAGATGCTAACTATTATATACAGGATTTATAAACAAGTTCTTACAGTATAGCACAGGGAACTATATTCAATATCTTGTAAGAAACCATAATGGAAGAGAACATGGAAACGAATACATGTATGTATAACTGAATCATTTTGCCATACAGCAGAAACTAACACAATATTATAAACCAACTATACTTCAATAAGATAATTTTTTTTTAAAAGATGGGGCTGTATATTGTCACCCTTGGTCCCTGAGTGACTGGGATGAGCAAAGTCTGCGCTGTCCCATGAAGGCCGTGTAATATGAATAAGAAAGAAAACTGCTTTAAGATCTTGGGGTCTGAGGGGTTATCTTGTTTCTGCAGCACAATCTCACCACATGCTTCCTATGAACGTTTTACTGATCTCACAAATTCACAGCACAGACAGGGGAATCATAAACGAAAATGCTTCTCATGTAAACCTGACTTCCTTCTACCTGACTTAGCACTGCTGCAGCCGCTACGAGAAACGCCATTCACTGTGGCTCCCGGAGGTGCCATTCCTGTGGAATACGATGTATACGGAGGACATAAACGCAGTCCACTTTCTGTTTTTACTTCATTGATTTTCAGGTTACTGGAAATAATCCTTTCTATTTGCAAAGCATGGGATGGGGAGGGAGATGGGAGGGGGGATCAGGATGGGGAGCACATGTAAATCCATGGCTGATTCATGTCAATGTATGGCAAAAACCACTACAATATTGTAAAGTAATTAGCCTCCAACTAATAAAAATAAATGAAAAATAAAATAAAAGCGCTTGCATTCAAAACATGTCCTTTATGAAACAGTCACAACCCTGTAGGGCAGATGGCATTCTCTTAATTTTAAAATCAAAGGGTTTGGGAGCCCTATAGTTTAAGGGATTGTGTGAGGGTGCCAGTTAGTAAACGGTAAAGCTGGATTTGCTCTTTTGTCTGCTGGCTCCCGATGTGGGACTGATTCAACCATGCCCCGTTCCTGCAGCTCTTGACTCTGAACAGAATTTTCGTTCTGTCTTGTAGTTGTTCAGTCGCTCAGTCGTGTCCGACTCTTTGACACCCCATGGACTGCAGCACACCAGGCTTCCCTGCCCTTCACAATCTCCCAGAGTTTGCTCAAACTCACTGAGTCAGTGATGCCCTCCAACCATCTCATCCTCTGCCTCCCTCTTTTTCTTTTGCCTTCAATCTTTCCCAGCAGCAGGGTCTTTTCCAACAAGTTGTCTCTTTGCATCAGGTGGCCAAAGTATTGGCGCTTCAGCTTTAGTCCTTCCAATGAATATTCATGGTTGACTTCCTTTAGAACTGACTGGTTTGATTTCCCTGCTGTCCAAGGGACTCTCAAGAGTCTTCTCCAGAACCATAATTTGAAAGCATCAATTCTTTGGCGCCCAGCCTTCTTCATGGTCCAACTTACATGCGTACATTCCTTTTGTTTCCATCTATTCTTATCAGGACTCTCTTAAGCACAGGCACTCTGTACTGATAAGCTCCTCATCATTTTTGGTTTTTTGCAATCTGATTGTTCAAAAGACAGTCCGCTGGCAAAAACTATCCATCACACACCCTTAGGGCAGTGAAGCCACTCTGGCTGGTGCGTCCAGAAGAAATTGTCATCCTCTAGCTTGATAAGTTAGAAGTTGACTCGCTGGTTGGCCCTGAACTCCCAGCATCCTGCCTTGGTCATCAGTCCTGGCCCTGATCTTGGAGCGGCTGACAGCCTGGGCTCTGAGTCATCTGACACTTGGACTTGGCGAAGTGACTCAACTATATAACGTGCGGGGACAGTGAGCACCGTATTACTTCTCACATCCTCTCCCCCAAAACTTCAGGAACTCTTCCTCTTCCATCACACTCCATCTGATTTTTCTTTCCCCTCCACATTTCTGTGTCTGCCCCTCTGTGAAATCTCTTGGGTTGATCAGCCCTCTCTCTTTAATAACTGGCTTTAAGCGACTGAAATCTCCCTTTTCTGGGTCCCTGAGCCCTGAGATGTCAGCTGGGCTAGGGCTGAAGGACTCAAAACTTGGAAACCCTCCTCCATTGAGGGTCTTTAAGGTGACATAGAGAGAAGCCTCCTCCACACTCCCCCCACTTAGCACACTGGACCCACATTGTAAAATGCTTTGGAAAGCCACCCATGTGGTTCATGTGTTTCCTAATTTCCCCCATGAATACATGCGGTGACACTTAACTCAGTCTTTGGAAGTGAATGGCATCAAGGGCCCACACTTGTCCTCACATCACCATAGAGACATGCCTGGCAAACAGAGGAGGGTCAAGTCCATCCCTCTAGGACCTGCCGCCAGGACCTCAGCTCCCCTGAGGTCTACATGCCTGACGCCCATCACTCTCCCAGCAAACCCGATGTGGTCAGTGTGGCTGATTTTCTTCAAGAACTGCGGCTGATGCTGAGTTCCTCTCCTGGGAAAGAGTCAGCTTTCAGGGTGACCTCTGGGAGATCCAGTTGCTTCACTGCCCTCAGGAGCTCAACCTCAAGGCTGGAAAGAGCAGCAGGTCAGAGGGGGAGGGAGAGGAGTTATTTGTGAGACAGGCTGGTACCTGGGACCCTTGGCTGCGAAGCTTGTACCTGAACACACCGCTCCTCCAGCAACAGAATACAAAGAAACTGCATGGTACTGAAAACAACCGTATGCTGCACAGTTGGGGTAAATTCTGGACCCAAAAGATACAAAGAGACCAACAAACCCACTGTCACTTTAGAAGAGCCTGGAGCCAAAACAGGGGGTCAGGAGCAAAAGCAGGGTCCTACACACGCCCCCTGCACACAACACCACCCAAGGGGTGGGCAAAGAAACCACGGCACCCCTTGGGCCTGACCCCTGGACACACCCTTACCCTCACCGGAAAGAAGAAGAGGTTGTCTGCCTCTCAGGGAACTTGCTGTTCCCTGAGAAAGGGAACCTGCTGTTCGTTCTTACTCCCCACTGCTGCAGCAGGGGACCCAGTAAAGCCTGGCCTAAATTTCTTTTCTGGTCTCTGATCAATTTCTATTGATTAAGGAGGCCAAAAACCCTAGTTGGTAACACCCAAGAAGAAGCATCTCCTGCTGCTTCTTTCCTCCTTCCTCCCAAGGCTCCCAAAGCTGGAGTTGGGTCACTGAGTCCTTTGCAGCCAGGAGTGCAAGCAGGCAGGTCCTTTGTCCTAAAAGCCCTTGTAGTTTCCGGTTCCAGCTCTGGCCTACATGACCAGGTAAGAATCCTTCCATGATGTACTCACCTGGCACAGTTGACGTGTCTTTCGTGTTTTTCCACACATCCAATTTCACATAGATTTGTATGTTCATTTGATCAATGTCTTCCTCCCCATTAGTCTAAGCTGCTTGAAGGCAGAGACCAGCCAGTTCTCCTTACCTGGCAAAGAGTGGGCACTCAATAAATATTTGTCGAATGGATGAATTAATATTTTCTGCTGACATTGCAAGAGAGAATGAACTTAAGCTCTGGCAAGAAGGATTAGCTCAGTGCTAGCTCTGGAGCTGGGCTGCTTGGCTGTAAATTCTGACTCTACCATTTACTTCCCGTGAGACCTTCCGCAAACATCCCAGTTCTGTTCACTGTCCAGTCCCAAACAGCCATAACAGCAGTACCTGCTCCTACTCCATATGATTGTTAGGAGAGCTGCTTGAGCTGATCCGTGTGGCCATTTCAAACAGCTTCCGGAAAACAGAGATGTTCAGTTGCTATTAGCTAACTCCAGCCTACCTGCCAATGGTGAGACATGCCTTTGATTTCGCCTTTTGCAAGACACAAGAGAAGCATGATACCTTACACTTATTCAAGGAGGCAGTCTTGAGAGTTAAGACAAAAAAAAAAAGATGCTCCAACTATAATTATTCAATGAAGATCCTGGATATCTAGAGACAGTGACCTTGTAACTAGAACCAAGGGCATAGTTACCATAATACAGACAATGAAGACTATTGATAGAATCAGGATGGAAGCTGTAGGGAACCTCTGGTGGTGAATAACTGGCCACAGGGACCTAGGGTCTAAAGAGATTCAGTGGGCATCCCTGGCAAAGCCCATTTTAAAGATTTTTTTTGGTGTGGGCCATTTTTAAAGTCATTATTGAATTTGTTATGATATTGCCTCTGTTTTATGGAATTTTTGGTTTGTTTGTTTCTTGGCCACAAGGCTTGTGGGATCTTAATTCCCTGACCAGGGATCAAACCTGTACCCTCTGCATTGGAAGGTGAAGTCTTAACCATTGGATCACCAGGGAAGTCCCAAAGCCCATTTTATTTTTTAAAAAAAAATCTAAATTTGATGGATTGTCATATATCATAAGTTCAGAGCTCTTCCAAAAAAGAAGGAGAGTCCAGGTAAAGCACAAGTGGTTAGCAGAGCACAGACTTTGGGGCCAGAACACTTGGGCTACATTTCAGGTGGGCCACTCCTTGCTGTGTATCTTGGTCATGTGACTCAAACTGAGTTTCAGCTTCCTTATCTGTAAAGTGGGAATTGTAACGGGACACCATGGGACTGGTAACGGGACTCCAGTTTTCCAGGGCCACTGTAAGGCTTGAATATACAATAGTGCACAACACTGCATCAGCATCAGCACTAATTAAAGGGATCAAAAAACATCCCACACTTGGAGCACAAAGCTTCTCTCAAGTCAATGGACCAATGATTGTCGGTTTTTCCTAGAAGAGAGATCCTCTGAAATGACGGTCTACGTACCATCACAGGACATGGATGGGTGATGAGACGTTGGGTCTCCTAGTTAGGGACCTAGAATGGCCCAGTTCAGAAGGCTGGTGATGAGGAGGTCTGAGGAAAGACCCTCTGAAGGGGCACAGAGTGTAAGATTGCCCCAGGTCCCTCAGGTGGGGGTGGATGCTCGGCCGTCCTGTGGACCAGGTGGCCATCTCTGGGAGGTCCTTCTTCCCCCTCTGCTGTGCTGGAGTCTGCAGGCCCAGGGCGCTCCTGCCCTGCAGCTTCCCAGCTCCAGGCATACACGTGTTCAGTCCATAAGCTCCTTTTCTGCCTGAATCAGACAAACTCAGTTCCCATCACTTGCAACAAAGAGTTCCAACTCCTAATGCAGACTCCCCAGACCTACAAAGTCAGCACCACTGAGGGGAGGCTCATGGATCTGCATCTTTGGAAGCATCCCAGGTCACTTTCATACATCCTGTAGTTTGAGACCCGCTGCTCTTACTGGACTCTGAGACTGCAGCCAGCTCTGATACTTTCTGATTCTATGGTTCTCTGGTTGTACCTAACTCGTGGCCCTGCTCCATGCTGCCTGATCCTTCAGGCAGTCTTCAGAGGCTGAAGCCATCTCTCTGATGAGGAGAGAACAGGGAAGCAGATGGTCAAGACTCCCCCGACCTTCCCCCAGGCCCACGCGCCACATTCATTTCTGCCTTGGGTGTGTCACCTGAGCCTGGGTGCTTGCTTGTATTAATCCATAGTTAGAGAATGGACATCTTCTTTCTTGGTAAAAAGTAACTGCCTTTTCCAGGAGCCCTGACTACATTGTAGGGAGAAAAAATCATGACATACAGACCGTATTTTATGGACAACTTTCCAGCACGAGATAAGTATGATGTCACGGAATATGAGACGTTGGTCTCCCGTTAAAAATAAGAAGCACCATCTTGCCACCCAATGGGACAAAGGTAAAAAATTCTGTTCTACAACATCCAAGTTGTTTCTATACTGCTCTAGCATTTTGAGCAAGAGAGCAAATGATGTATTGCCACCCTCCATCCCCCAGTGATGGCAATACACTGGCATATTCCCCTCCAGTTCGGCACTGTGTTGTGTTTGACTCTGCTAGCCAAACTGAGCCACCTTGGACATCACAGTGACCCCCCTGGCCTGAGAGAGTCACCCACAGGCGTAGTGGGAGCCAGGAGAGCCCCTGGGAAGGGCAGGACTGCCTTGGCTATTTTGGGGTTGGGGGTACTTCAGCAACTGTGCTGAAATGGAGATAAGCGGAGAGGGAGGGGATTGTTCTCAGAGCAGTCAGTCAGGACACTAAACTGTCTCATGCCTCCACCATTGCAAAAGCTCACTGCTGGTTCTCTGTGCCCAGATCTTCTGGGGGACAGTCCTCCTAAAATACCACTTTCATCAGGTTTATTCTCCCTCCCAAACACCTGCACAGCTGCCCTCCCCCCTCCCCAAGTATTTTATGGGTTCCAAGTCCCGTGTGATATGCAAAGCCCACCACCACCTCAACACCTCAACTCGTCTTCTTGAACTTGGCTCCAAAGTCAGGTAGTCAGTTCAGTTGCTCAGTTGTGTCCGGCTCTTTGTGACCCCACGGACTGGAGCATGCCAGGCTTCCCTATCCATCACCAACTCCCAGAGCTTGCTCAGACTCATGTCCATCTGGTCGGTGATGCCATCTAAGGATTCCCACAGACCCACTCCAAGGCTCATAAACTTTCTGCTCCAGAGAAGTGGTCCACTCTTCACTTTCCCTTGCCTGCCCCGCACAGTTACCTGTGGGCTTTCACCACCAGGCTCTCTACTTCCTGCTACTCAACTCTACCCTTCCCCAGTCTGGCCCCTCCCTCCAACTCTCCAAATTCAGCTTTTGTATTTAAGATGCCTCCTCCTTGCTCCACCTTGACCCTCACCCACGTGGATCATCACTCCTCCACGGTCAGCCCTTGACAGCCTGCCATTAGGTCTGGAGGTAGAGAGCGAAGGTTCAGATCCAGCTCTGGCAGTTCTTAGTGGTGTGGTTTCTCCAAATACCATTGGCTCTACAGCTGGAAAGGTTATTTCTGCAATCGAGGATCGGTTAATAAGTTGTCCCCCAGGAGGCATGGCACACAGTAGGTGGTCAGCGAGGGGTGATGGGCAGTAACAATAGCGCTTTGGAGTGTTAAGTCTCATCTGTGTAGGGCTGATGGTGCACTTGGATTTTATTTTCACTGTGCCCCCCTCCCCACGAGGCTTAGCTGCCTTCTGAGTTCTTGAAAAGGACTCAGAGCCTATTTCCTGTGGTCTCTGGGGGTTTGTGCAGTGAGTTCACTGAGTTTTCTCCAGGAAAAGAGCGAAAAGAGCTTTGTACTCAACGGACAAGCCGGCTCCACAGAGCCCAGACGAATCCTACTAACAGTCTGAGGATGAACTCAGCGAGTGCTCCTGAGACAGGAAGGCCATTGAGAGTTCTGTCCTCGTCAAAAAGCCAAAGCTTTCTCTACTGAGTCACCTGAGGACACCAGCGGCTTGCTAAGGAAACCACTCTGTTGTCAAAACACATCTGGGCTTGCCCTGTCGGAGGTGTCTGCTGACATCTTGGGGAGCAGCAGAGCAAACCCTGGGAGTTCAGTGCTGATACGTGATTTGTAAACGGCACGTAGGTTCCAGGGTGGGGGACCGTGTGCATGGAAGTCACCTCTGTTTCCAAGCAATGGAGGCTTACAAAACCTCCAACTTTCTCATAGAAGCTCACGTACCATATTCTTAAACTTATGAATAGTAAATATGACTATAAATCCCCTGTCCTTAACATACTACAGTATAAAAAATTGCCCTTACACTAAAAACAATATCCTATGTTTTTAAAGACGCATAATTATTTTTTTAATTGATTGATTAATTCCACATCCTTTATATATGTGGAATCTAAAAAGAAATGACACAAACGAACTTACTTACAAGACAGAAGGAGACTCACAGACTTAGAAAATGAACTTATGATTGCTGGAGGGAAATACTGAGGGAAGGGATAGCTGGGGAGTTTGGGATGGCCATGTACACACTGCTGTAATTAAAACGGATCACCAGCAAGGACCTACTGTGTAGCAGAGGGAGCTCTGCTTAACGCTATGTGGCAGCCTGGATGGGAGGGGAGTTTGGGGGAGAATGGATAAATGCATACGTATGGCTTGAGTCCCTTTGCTGTCTGCCTGAAACTGTCACAACATTGTTCATCGGCTCTGTATTCAGTTGCTTTTGTTGTGTCCAACTCTTTGTGACCCTATAGACTGTAGTCTGTCAGACTCTTCTGTCCATAAGATTTTCCAGGCAAGAATACTGGAGTGGGTTGCCATGCCCTCCTCCGGGGTTATACCTCAATATAAAATAGAAGTTAGTTTTTTTCTTTCTAAAGACCTATGAAACAAAATTGGGGGAAAAAATATATTTTTCAGTGTCCATACCCTATAAATTCCCCCTGCTGCCCGCAGCATGGGGTGGTCCAGGTGTAGTGTCAGGACAGGGTGATCATTCATTCCCAGCAGAGACTTAATCCTCGGGTCTGCTGTTGGTATTTTCCCAGAAAAGATGCAATTAACCACGCCTCTCAGAGGGTGGCATCAGAGAAGCCCCTTCAAAGAGGCAGAACAAAGCCCTCTGTGTGGCTGTGCAGAAGCCCAGGTCTGCCCTGTGGCCTCCAGCTGACCACATCTGGAACCACTTCCCACTGGAAAAAGCCACCCAGATAGAACCACCTGTCCCCAGGACTGGGCCCAGGGATGTGGCATGGGGGGCACACAGAGGTGGCCATGGGGGGCACAAGGAGGGTCCTGGTTATCCAACAAGAAGAGTCAACCTGAGCCAGGGGAGCGCCAGCTCAGCAGCGGGCATCGCAACTTTTTTTTTTTTAAATAACTTGACACGATATTTCAACAAAAACATCAAAGAAAGTATTAGCAGATTTGGGAACTCTCTTCAATGTATGTTTCAGTCATTCTTGTTATTTAATCATAAGTTGTATCTGACTCTTTTGTGAGCCCGTGGACTGTAGCCCACCAGCTTCCTCTGTCCATGGGATTTGCCAGGCATAAATACTGGAGTGGGTTCCTGACCCAGGGATAGAACCCGAATCTCATACATCGGCAGGTGGGTTCTTCACCACTGAGCCACCAGGGAAGCCCCCCTGTTTCAGTTAGTCTTGTTTTTATTTTGAATTGCAGATCAGAAAGCATCACACTCTTTTCTCCGCTTAGGACTTTACCCAGATTTTACCCAGTCCTGGGCTAGGGGTTGGTGACCTATATTATAGGACTGGAATTGCTATTGTTGTTTAGTCGCTCAGCTGTGTCCATCTCTTGAGACCCCATTGACTGCAATCCGCCAGGCTCCTCTGTCCGACAGAATGGGATTCTCCAGGCAAGAATACTGGAGTGGGTTGCCATCTCCTTCTCCAGGGGATCTTCCTGACCCCGGGATCAAACCCACATTGCCTGCATTTCAAGGGGACTCTTTACTGCTAAACCACTGGGGAAGCCCAAGGAGTGGGGTTAAGGATGTGGATTAAACACCACAGGGGTCCCCTAAAGTCTTACAGGAGCCTAAGCTCAGCACCTGGTCATCTGGGGGCTGAGAAAATCCCCAAGGGCGTGATTGCCCCTGGCCCCGCAGGCACCTCTGCTGTGGGTCAAGCATCTTGGGGACCCAGTGGTCCCCCTGAAAATGACAGCGGAGAATGATGGAGAGAAACTGTCCCCTACCACTCCTATATCCAGTTGGGTGACCGTTCAAATCATCTTCCAAACTGGGACATCTGGGAACTAAGGGGGAATGGAGTGTCAGAAATAACTGATGAGACGTCATTGATCAACCACAAGTATACAGCGGGTATCCTGGAGGTGTGATGTACAGTCACCTTATCCTTGCCAACATCTTTTGTCCCAGAGTGACAGTTTCCCCAGTTTCCTGGTCTCTTAAGTGAAGTGAAAATGTTAGTCGCTTAGTTGTGTCTGGCTTTGTGACCCCATGGACTGTAGCCCACCAGTCTCCTCTGTCCATGGAATTCTCCAGGCAAGAATACTGGAGTGGGTAGCCATTCCCTTCTCCAGGGGATCTTCCTGACTAGGGGTCAAACCCAGGTCTCCCGCATTGCAAGTAGATTCTTCACTCTCTGAGCCGTTGTCTGAGCCACTCCCCTGAATCCTCGCCCACAGAGTGTCCCATCTTTCTTCTGCCAGGAGTCCCAGTTCAAGTGAAATGTCATCACCCACTTGGACTACGAAGGCAAGGTGACCTTGGAGCAAAGGCAGGGTGACCGCAACTGTCCAATGAAGTCCCGCAGCTCCCTGGATGCCCCAAAAATGTCTGCATCAAGGATTTCAGTGCCATCCCCCAGAGGGAGTGTATTTGATTGCACATCCAAACAGCTGGCCAAGGGCTTCACCCAGCTCCCTCCCTACAGCAGGTGCCTCATCAGTACATCACATATGGAGATAGTGATGCCAGCCTGTATGTCCAGCAGCTTGGGAGGCCTGGGATCTAATTCCATGGTCCAGTCAAGTCATCGAAGACGGGTCAATTCAGTCCAAACAGCCTTGTCCTTGAGTGCCTTTGAGAGCCTGCTGTATTCCAAGGCCAATTCTAGGCACTGAGATGATTAGGAAGATGACAAATGAGCCAATTCCTGCTCTAAGAGAAGAGTGTGAACTGGGGTGGACCAGAGGTTGGGAAACAACTACCCCATGGGGGAAAGTGTGTTTATGATAAGAGCGTCAGAGAAGGGGACACTGCCTTGGACTGGGTGGGCTGAGAATGGCCCCTTGAGGAACAGACATTGGAGGTATACATTGAAGGATGAGTAGGATTTCAATGAGTGAATGTAAGGCAGGCATTCCAAGAGATAACTGATGGGATGTCAGGCCAGTGGGGTCAGCTGCCACCGTGACTCTGTCCAGAGTAGATATGAAGCACAGGTGTCTTCAGTGGTAGATAAGGTAGACAAAGGCGAGTCTGGAAAGGAAGGTTTAGCATCACATCCCTGATAGCTCAGTTGGTAAAGAATCCGCCTGCAATGCAGGAGACCCAAGTTCGATTCCTGGGTCGGGAATATCCACTGGAGAAGGGTTAGGCTACCCACTCCAGTATTCTTGGGCTTCCCTTGTGGCTCAGCTGATAAAGAACCAGCCTACAATGCAGGAAGACCTGGGTTCCATCCCTGGGTTGGGAAGGTCCCTTGGAAAAGGGAAAGGCTACTCACTCCAGTATTCTGGCCTGGAGAATTCCATGGAGTGTATAGTCCATAGGGTCACAAAGAGTTGGACACAGCTGAGGAACTTTCACGTTTTTCATGGAGGACTTCAAAAGTCAGGCTGAAGAGACTGGACTTATTCTGTTTAGGAACTCGGGAATGACTGGACCATATCAATTGTCCTCTGGGGAGATTAACAGGAAAGTCATATGAGGGTGGGCTTCCCTGGTGGCTCAGAAGGTAAAGAATTTGCCTACATGAAAGAGACCTGGGTTTGATCCTTGGGTAGGGATGCTCCCTTGAAGAAGGGAATGGCAACCGACTTCAGTATTCTTGCCTGAAGAATTCCACAGATAGAAGAGCCTGGCAGGCTATATATAGTCCATATGGTGGCAAAGAATGGAACTACTAACACTTTCACTTTTCATATAGGATGGACCAGAGGTAGACAGTGAAAGGAACCCAGAAGGATCAAGAAGAGATAACTATGCCATCTCAGACCATTTCAAATGGATGTCGAGGGATTTCCCTCGAGGCCAGTGGCTGAGACTGCACTTCCATTGGAGGAGGTGTGGATTTGATCCCTGGTTGGTGAAGTAGGAACTTGCATGCTGTGAAGCATGGCCAAAAAATTAAAACAAACAAACAAAAAAACTGGTGTCGAAATGATGTGGGATTTATAGGTGCTATTACTACAACTAAAGAAGAATAAATAATAATAATAATAGCATGTCACTAAGGAAAGAAGCATAGAAGTGTAAACTACTGTCAGCTGTCCAACCTGGACATTCTTGCAACTGGATGCCTTGTCCACCTAAGCACAATTGGGACCACTTGTCTCCATTTCCCAGATGACAGCCTTTTAAAAACGCAAATTGTTGCAGGAAAGTTTAATCAACTGGGAAGAACAAATGCAAGTATTCATGGGCATCTTTTCTCTGTGTGTTTCCTGTAACTGGCATGGATCACCACGAGGTACCCATTCAGGTTTGAGTCATCTCAATTGTTTACAAAACAAGTCACTGGGCAGCGGTTTGCACTGTTTAGAGCAAAGCTGCTGTCTAAATCTTCAGTCTTGATATTGAAACGATTTGGAAATTTCTGATAAATGTGACATCACAACTGTGTCACTTCACCGGCTTTCAGAAGTTCCCAAAGAACAGGTCTTCTGATATAACACGATTTATAGCATCATCAAAACATGAGGCCTCAGACTCCCAAGAGTAGCCCTCATATGCAACAGAACACAGATCACTGAACACTGAAGACTTAAGAAAGACAAAGCTCATTCTTTCCATGTCAGACCCGAGATTCAGCAAGATCACTACCACGTCTCATTGTGGGATCACCTGGCTTTGATCATTACCAGCGAGACACGAGGCCCCATGTGCTGTGAGCAGGCCACCTCCTAACCTGAGAAACTCAGGGACCGAAAGACAAGTGACACAAGAGGGCTGAGGGAGTTGACAAAAGGCTCCCGGGGGCAGAAGGGTGGACAATGGGGAAGACGTAGATTAATACGCATCAAGTGATGTTCTCCTGTAAAAAACACACCTATGGTTATTTCCTGGGGGGAGAGATAAACTGGGAGATTTGGATTGACATGTACACACTACTATATACAACATAGATAACTAATAAGGACCTATGATAAAAAGCAGAGACATTACTTTGCCAACAAAGGTCCGTCTAGTCAAGGCTATGGTTTTTCCAGTGGTCATGTATGGATATGAGAGTTGGACTGTGAAGAAAGCTGAGCGCCGAAAAATTGATGCTTTTGAACTGTGGTATTGGAGAAGACTCTTGAGAGTCCCTTGGACTGCAGGGAGATCCAACCAGTCCATCCTAAAGGAGATCAGTCCTGGGTGTTCATTGGAAGGACTCATGGTGAAGCTGAAACTCCAATACTTTGGCCACCTCATGCGAAGAGTTGACTCATTGGAAAAGACCCTGATGCTGGGAGGGATTGGGGGCAGGAGGAGAAGGGGACGACAGAGGATGAGATGGCTGGATGGCATCACCCGACTCGATGAACATGCGTTTGGGTTGACTCCAGGAGTTGGTGATGGACAGGGAGGCCTGGCGTGCTGCGATTCATAGGGTCGCAAAGAGTCGGACACAACTGAGTGACTGAACTGAACTGATATAACAGGCTTAGCGTTAGCTGCCCAGTTGTGTGCACCTCTCTGCAATCCCATGGACTGTAGTCTGCCAGGCTCCTCTGTCCATGGGATTCTCCAGGCAAGAATACTGGAATGGATAGTCATTCCCTTCTCCAGGGAATATTCCCAACTCGGGGATCGAACCTGGGTCTCCCTCACTGCAGGCAGATTCTTTACTGTCTGAGCCAACAGGGAAGCCCATACCTCAGGCAACTCTATTCAATACTCTGTAACATCCTATATGAGAAAAGAATCTAAAAAGAGCCTATACATATGTATATATGTATACGCATAATTGATTCACTTTGAGGTACAGCAGATACTTACAGCACGTTGCAAATCAACTATACTCCAATTAAAAAAATTTTTTTTAAATGATGCTCTCTGTCCTTCACTTTGCTTCTGAGATCACTTCTCCCAGGAGTCCTTGTCTGAATAACTCCCTTGGGCTTAGATCAACCCCTCCCCCCAAATCCTGAAGCACAGTCACACTTCGCAGGGACATTTCAAGCTGTTTTTCTTTGGCTTTATTTTTAGCTTTGCTACAATTCTCACATTCTTGCACGTGTCTCCTCGTGCATAGGCGGGTGTCACCTGCCCACACCTGTCTCTGAGCGTGCTGAGGACAGACTCCTTTCTGTCCCCACTGCAGCACCCAAGACTGGCCGGTTTGTGACAGCAGATGCCAGACCCCCAGAGGAGGCAGAGGTGACCCCCTCCTCAGAGCACAGAAGTCACACAGGCAGGAAGACGCACAGAACACGGGGCGGGGGCTGTCAGGGAGGGGGGAGGCCCTGAGTGGGCCTCCTGGGAGATCAGCACTTCCCTCCAGCTCCTTCTGAGCCCCATCTCTCTGTCTCCCCAGAGAGGGGCTGACACACACGGAAGAAAGACCCGGTGCCCACCAGTGAGCTCCCAGAAGGAGCGGGGAGTGTGGGCAGACTGAACGGAGAACCTGCTGTCCTCCAGGGCCCTTTGGTCCTGAAAGATCCACGGAGGAGCCGCTCATGGGGTCCAAATCAAGATCCCCATCCAGGTGCACATGCAGCTCCATTCTGAACTTCCCAAACGCTCGGCACACAGAAGTTGGGCTTTCCCACCGGGCTTTCTTCTGGACCCCTTGCAGCCCTTCTTAGCTTTTTCCATTCCTGTTCCTGGTGGTAGAATAGTCAGGAGAAACTCCAGCCTGCAGGGCTTTTGGCTGCCCTGCCCCCACATCCCGCCCTTCGGTCCACGGCCAAGGATGACTCCTGCTGATTTTTTGCCAAGGCTCCAAAACACCCGCTGGGTCTCCTGCCCATTGGCCCAACAATCAAGGGGGTCATCATCTAAGGGCCTTTACCTGCTTCCTAAAATTTTTTAAAACTCAGATTGGGACCCATTGCCAGCCTTCTAGCAGAAATCCGTGAGGCGTCTCCCTTGGGGATGTGGTCCTCTGTGTTTCTTCTGGGGGTGCCACTGGGAAGGCAGAGAAAGGTTCTTGCTCCAAGCTGGTGAGTGGCCCGCGGGGTGTCTCCAGGGGAAATTTTGACTTCTCCACCCCCACCAGTGCATGCTTCCACCCTTCTGCCTCTGCAGGATAACAGACACAGAGTCCTAGTGCCCTAGGGTCCCCGCATCCCCGTCCCCCATTCTTCACCCCCTCTTATGTCTTCTTCCACCTCGAGCATTGTTCATCCTTCTCTAAAGCAGCACGTCACTCTCCCAGTTACAACGCTCCCCATCTCCTTGGCTTTTGTGTGTTAGTTGCTCAGTCGGGTCTGACTCTTTGCTCTTACTTCTATTTCAAAGTGATTCTCACTGCTCAGCGGTGACCTAAATAGGAAAGAAATCTAAAAAGGGGGGTGGTATATGTGCACTTTGCTGTACAACAGAAACTAATACATAGGATTCTCCAGGCAAGAATACTGGAGTAGGTTGCCATTTCCTCCTCCAGGGGATCTTCCCAACCAAGGGATCGAATCCACATCTCCTGTGGCTTCGGCATTGGCAGGTGGATTCTTTACCACTGTGTCACCTGGGAGGCCCAAAGCAACTGTACTCCAATAAATTCGTTTTTTTAAAAAAGAGGACATCTCTTCATTCATTTGCTTACTAGCCCAGGCAACTTTATTCATCTACCACTACCCTAGGAAGCCAACCAGGAATGCTCCCTTGCCAGTTAGATTCAGCTCCTTAGCATGGCGCCTTTGTGTTAGTTGCTAAGTCATGACCAACTCTTTGTGACCCCATGGACTGTAGCCCTCCAGGTTTCTTTGTCCATGGGATTCTCCAGGCAGGAAAACTGGAGTGGGTTGCCACTCCCTGCTCCAGGGGATCTTCCCCACCCAGAGATCAAACACAGGTCTCCCACATTGCAGGCAGATTCTTTACCTTCTCAGCCACTGGGGAAACTCACAGCATGGTGCCTGCCCCTTATTAAATAATGTTGTCACATAAAGATTTAACAAATGAATGGAGAGATGAATTAGTGAGTACTTTAAGGACACTGGATTATAAAGGTTCCTGTTTTCTCCTGCTTGCACGTGGCCATGGCACTCCCGCAAGTCCATTGCTTACACTGGTTGACATTCGCAGCAAATGCAGGTTGAGTGGAGTCAAATCAAATTGGTGGAGACAGATCAGGGTTTGGTGAGCACGGCTGGACACCCGGGAGGCTCCCCCGACACAGCCACCCAGGCAAACTGGATACACATGAACTGATGTGGCAGGAACCTGCCTCGAGAGGTGGGATGGCCATGGGGTGATGGGGTGGGGGGGTGGGGGGAGAAGGGAGAGGGGGGAAGTCAGCTTTAATGAGAACAGGGACACTTTCCGGAGGGAGCAGAGAAATCCAGCCAAGGAGTCGAGGAGATGATTCCAGTCCATTGGACGGTACGGTGACCTTGGCTGGGTAAGGAGCTTCTTCCCTCTGGGCCTCAGTCTCCTCATCTGTAAAATGAGTAGAACCCACCAGATGATCTGTAACATTCCTTCCTGCCAAAACATCGCCTGCTGCAAAGTCTGACGTTAGAAGTCACTGGCCAATTAAAAGGGAAACTGGCACGTGTCTTGCTCTGTCTGGAGGCCTGTGGCTGGAGTTGATTCATCCGTTTCCCTCCATGTCCATCACATGGGTCCTCTCCCCCGCAAACTCAGGCCCAGCTCTACAATAGGAAGAGGCAGCTGAAGAGGGGCAGGACGAGGACAGCCTCAAGGCTCCCAGGGTAATGTCACATCCAGGAAAACACTTAGGGCCAAAGGAGAAGGAGGCTATGCCCTGGCCCCTGGGCCCACTTCCACCAGGTGCAGGGGGAGAAGCCCGTGCCCAGAGCCCCGGGCAGGATGTCCAGCTTGGCATTTTCTTCCTCCTCCCTAGAAATAAAGCGTGCTGTCCCACAGCCACCTAGAGAATTCTAATGTTCACAAGGAGGTAGAAATGAGCTCCATCTTTATAACCAAGTCTTCACTGGTATAGGAAACCCCAGCCTGCGATCCCCTTCTTAAGCCAGGGCTGGCATTTGCAAGAAATACAAGTTCCGTGAAGGAAAATCAAATCGGGGAGCCAGGTCCGGGCTTCACAGCCATGCCTGGATGCCCAGGAGGCGGCTGCAGTGTGACAGATAAATGGTTATGACAGGGAGGTACAGCACTCGAGCTAAGACTGGTTCTAACATTTTTAAATGACTACATTTTCAATGGTTATATAAGTATCTACAATAATAGCTTCAATTTTGCCTCTTGGACTGCGAAGCCTAAAATAGTCACTATCTGGCTCTTTTCAGACTTTTTGCCGATCCCTGCTTTAAATAATTGCTGAGTCCTTCTGCCATTGATAAAATCAGGACTCCTACTATGGTCCTCTCCTGGGGAGAGGCATGCGTGTGTGTGTGCTAAGTCACTTCAATCATGTCCCACTCTTTGCGATTCTGTGGACTGTAGCCCGCCAGGTACCTCTGTTCGTGGGATGTCCCAGGCAAGAATACTGGAGAGGATTGCCCTGCCCTCCTCCCCTGGGGAGAGGCATCAGTCTGCAACCCTGGACTCCATCCCCACACGACGAGGATGTGGACAAGGTGGCCATTCTCCAGCCCACTCCTCCCACCCACTTCCCCCAGCCCAAATGCCCTTCTCTCCACCCAGCTACCCTTCAAAGTCTCCGGAGGCCCATCTCTCTCTATTCCTCCTTGCCTTCCCACTCCTGACCCATCCCACTTCATTTTGGAATCAGTAGAAGGCACTTGATCATGCCCTGTCCTGCATGACTTGATCTGTTGTACGCTGATTGCCTCCCCAATGGGACTGGAAGCAGATGAAGGCAAGGACAGCATCTTAACACGTGTCCCAGTATGCCCAGCATGCAGAGCAACTGTAGAGCAGATGTGTGCTGCTGAGGTCAGGCCCAGAGGAGGGCACGCCAGGGCCACACTCAATGTACATGGCCTGCCATCTCTGGAGAGGGCCCTCCAACACCCAGAGAGACACTTTGCTTTGGCTCCTCCCCACCGGGAAGTGCTCCCATCATCAACAAGAGAATAAGTCACAGCCTAACCCCACAGGAAGATTTCTCAAGGGCTGGTCTTCTGTTTCATTTTCCCCCAGGCAGGGCAGGTCAGGGAGCTGAGGCTTTAAAGCCTAAGACTTTTCTTTCTGAACCTGTCCTTGATCAGGGTTCACCCAGCATATGTGCAGGAGAAGAAAAAGTAGGTGGTAAAAAACCAGGGCCACGTGCTCTGCAGGAGAGCGGCTGTCCTTTGGTAAAGGCACCACACCGGTCCATCCCTGCTGAGTGGGTGCGTGCTAAACCTCGTCAGTCATGTCCAGCTCTTTGCAACCCTACGGACTGTAACCCGCCAGGCAACTCTGTCCATGGGATGCTCCAGGCAAGGATACTGGAGTGGGCTGCCATGCCCTCCTCTAGGAGATCTTCCTTACTCAGGGATTGAACTCGAGTTGCCTGCACTGGCAGGTGAGTTCTTTACCACTAGCGCCACCTGGGAAGCCTGGAGGCTGCCAAGGCTGGTAGATTATAAACCCAGGGATGGCTTCCTGCTGCGGGAGCCAAGAAGCAACATCTGGATAAAGGTTTGGCCGGGACTACTAGATCTAATCTCCTCCGGAAGGAAAATCAAGGACGGCAGTGAAGGGGAGGGAGAGAAAGGACAGGAAGGGGCCTCCTTGCCTCAGGTGACCTGGGTAAGACGTGACATTCACACTCCTTTCCTGCCAATCACGTGAACAGAGAAACCACCATGATGGTGGGAGTGAAACTGGGGGACCCGTTTCCAGAACCATAGCAACAGAGGCACTGAGAAGACAGACAGGTTGAAATACCTGCACTGCCCTTGGGGGCCCTCCCAGTGCCCCAGGATGGGTACCACTAAGGGATGGGAGGCTGCAAAAGGGGACCGGGGTCCCTCTGGAGCCACCTGCATCCCCTTCGTAAACCTGTGGACAATGCCCCCTCATCCCACACAAAATAGAGACACTCAGCGCTCTCATTTCCGCCCCCTCCATCCCCGAGGTTTTGTATAAGCTTGTACCTTTTACCGGACAATCTAAAGAGCCATTTTGTCTCTTTGGACCAACACCTGCCAGGTACCTGGACTCATCTGAGGCCTGGGTGGCCACAATTCTCTTTGTTGCTCAAGCCTAAAGGAAACGGCCTTCAGGGCAAGGGCGGCGCCTTCTCTTTTATCTTCAAGGGAGAGTGGAACCGAAGGGACGACCCCATCCCAGCCAGGAGGGGTGCATTAAACCACATCAGTTGGGAAGCCACAGAGGGCTTGGAGGTGAGATGGTGTGGAGGAGAGCTCGGGCAAGAAGCCCTGCTTTTAGGAAGATTGTAAATTACAAATAAACAGAGTGTCCCTGCTCACTCTCCTTGATTTCTGCATGTAATGTGAAACAACAGAGCCCCGGGCACAGTCCTTCTGCTTCCTTCTCTGATGCGATGTTCACAGTTCCCAGCTGGAAATGACTCCAGGCGGTCACAGACAGGCTTTTATTCCTGCGTGGGCATCTTGTTTAAATCCACAAACCTCAGACATCAGTCTCCTAGATCCTCCTCCTCCCCTCCGTCTCCCAAACTTGAATGTGCCCCAGAACTAGCCATCAAGCTCGCTGTGGTCGTGGGGGCCATGTGGTTGTGGACCACCAGTCTACCCTGGTGAGGACACCAAGCCACCAGTCTTTGGATTGTTCAGCAGAAAAAAAAACAACAGCAGGAATCAGGAACCCCTGGTGGATAGCTAAGCCCAGAGAGACACTGCAGCCAGCGTTACACCTGCTGTGATGTTTTGTCAGTATTATCTGATGACAAGGGAACAAAGGGATTTGTTGTGAATTTAGAGATTACTCGGGGCAAGGTTACAATCTGTAGAAACCAGCCCTTAATGTGGACAAACAAACCCTTCCAGGCTCTCTCTGCCTCCATCCGCCACAAAGGCAATTCATCCTTCTCTACTTCACCATGGTTTGGTGGGGGTGTTGGGGGTGGGGTGGGAATATAATAATAAGATGCTGCCTCCTCTGTCTGTGATTTTCCCACCAGGGCTACACTTTTTTGGAGAGGTCTCCTATCCCGGAGAACCAGGCTTGTTTCTCAGAGCTGACAACCATGTTAAGTAGGGCTTAAAACCTGCAGACAAAGGCTGGGAAACCCAGCCCCAGGAGACAGCAGTGGGGCTGCAGGAGGGAGGGAGGAGGCGAGGGTCTGGTCATCATTTGCCTTTTAACTCCACCCACATTAGACCTGCTGACAGCTGGGTCTAATGCCATCTGGGAGTGTCTGTGTTCTAATCACTTGAGACAAACAGAATTCACCCCTCTGTCTTCAAGGCACAGAGGGGACCCAGCAAAGAGATGTCAATGATCAAACCATGAGCTTTCCAAGTCCTCCTCCGCCCCAGTCAAGTCTGCTCTGACTCCAGAACCATAAACAGTGAGGAACAGACTTTTGTTTTTTAAATTTCCAAAGATACATCAGCTGTAGAAAAACTAACACTTGCCTTAATCGAGTAACATTTTATTTCCTGGGATAAAAATTCAAGAGGATGAATTATCAGAAGTCTTCCTCCTACATCATTAAAATGCTTTTTGAAGAAAGTTACAAGAATTAAGGCGCACAGAAAACAGTTAGACTTGCCTTTCTTCCAGAGCATTGCCTGCCTCAGACACAAAGCACCGATACTACATCTCAGAGAAGAGAGAGGCTTACTGACACAGGATCTAGAATGGCTGGACCAGGGTCTCCGGCTGTAATGTAAGTATTGCGGGAGAACATCACAAAACTCATCTCTTCCATAAATATAACACATGTCTTGAAAATATATCGAAAATATCTCCATCTGAACTGCGGTACAAAAATCCACTCTCCAGCCATAAAAATAATATTTCCCCTTATACACAAATATAATCATCTGTAAAGCAAATCTGGAGCACAGGGATGTGAGGAGGGGTTTTACAAAATCCCTGGAGATCTGGGCTATTTAAAGTCATTTTTGTTTGGGTTGTCCCTCTGCTGGGTGTAGGAAACTGGCTACAAAGACGTCCATCTCACAGCGCTCACCATTTCAACAGCTCCTGCGTCATGGAATGTGGTAGTTTTTAAAAATAGGTGACCCTTGGGGTCATGGAAAGAAGAGGAAAAATGAGGGGATCAAGGTGGAGGGGGAGGCAGGAGGGGAGCAGTGAGAGAAAAGGAACAGACCCAGGTACCAGGGTGGGCTTGAAATACTCTGCGGTGTCAAGTAGATCCCCAGGGTCAGAAGGCCTCTGCTGTCTCCAGCCTGCAGCCAGCTGTCCTCCTGGGACCCCCTTACAAATCCGTCTCCCGACTGGTGTCCAGGCAGAGGGCATATAGCGATCTCCGCAAATCCACGTTGCTTTTGGCCTTGAGGTTACACTTCTCCAGGGAGCAACTGCCCCTTCGAGAGCCATCTGCATTTTCCAAGGACCCTGACGCCTTGCAGAGGGACCCCTTGCTCCAGCTGGCCTTTCGCTGGCCTGCGCTGGTGGGTCCAGCCCCCTGGCTCTGACTGCCCTGTTCTTCCTTAAGGACTGCCTGCTCCTCGTGGTCCGTCTCCCGGTGGTAGAAGTAGTTGAAGTTGGAGACAATGACCGGCACGGGCAGGGCGATGGTGAGGACCCCAGCGATGGCACATAGGGAGCCCACGATCTTGCCCCCCACGGTGACGGGCCTCATGTCCCCATAGCCCACCGTAGTCATGGTGACCACCGCCCACCAGAAGGCATCCGGGATGCTGGAGAAATGGGTCTCCTGGTTGTCGGCCTCCGCGAAGTAGACAGCGCTGGAGAAGAGGATGACCCCAATGAAGAGGAAGAAGATGAGCAGGCCCAGCTCCCGCATGGAGGCCTGCAGCGTCTTGCCCAAGATCTGCAGCCCCTTGGAGTGGCGGGACAGCTTGAAGATGCGGAACACACGGACCAGGCGGATCACTCTGAGGATGGCCAGGGACATGGCCTGCTGCCCGTTCTGGCCGCCCCCGCCCCCCGGCTGCTGCTGCTCCACCAGCTCGGTGCCCAGGGTGATGAAGTAGGGGAAGATGGCCACCACGTCGATGATGTTCATGATGTTCCGAGAGAACTCGGCCTTGCTGGGGCAGGCGAAGAACCGCACTAGCAGCTCGAAGGTGAACCAGATGACGCAAGTGGTCTCCACGATGAAGAAGGGATCAGCCAGGGTCCTGGGCAGGAGAGGCGCCACCGTGGGGCCGGAAGGGGGCGCTGCGGCCCCGCTGCCATTGGGCCCCCTGTGGGGTCCCGGGGGCTGGTGAGGGGCCGGGGGATGGCGCAGCAGCTCGCGTTCATCCCGGAACTCGGGCAGCGTCTCCAAGCAGAAGGTGATGATGGAGATGAGGATGACTAGGACCGAGACGATGGCGATGGCCCGTGCAGAGCCCGAGCTCTCCGGGTACTCGAAAATCAGCCACACCTGGCGCTGGAACTCGTTGCGGGGCAGGGGCTTCTCCTCCTCCTTGATGAAGCCCTCGTCCTCCCGAAAGCGCTCCATGGCCTCGTCCCCCAGCTGGTAGAAGCGGATCTCGTCTGCGAACACGTCCAGGGAGACGTTGACCGGCCTGCGAAGCCGGCCCCCCGACTGGTAGTAGTAGAGGATGCCGTCGAAGCTGGGCCGGTTGCGGTCGAAGAAGTACTCGTTCCTCAGCGGGTCGAAGTAGCGCAGGCGCTTGGCCGGGTCCCCCAGGAGCGTGTTGGGGAACTGCGCCAGGGTGCCCAGCTGCGTCTCGAAGCGCAACCCGGAGATGTTGATGAGGACGCGCTGGTGATGGAGGGACCCCGGGCCCAGCACCTGGTCCCCCGCCACGCCCAGGGCGGGGTCGCCTTCTCCCTCCTCTTCCTCCGGAGGACGCGGGCTAGCCTGGGGCAGCTCCTGGCGCGGTGGTGGCGACGGCCGGCCTCCCGGGTCTTCGCCCCTCTCCGCGCCGCTGCGCCTCCTGGGCGCCGGCCGCTTGGGTCCATCGCTGAGTGCGGCTGTCGCCGAGCAGCGGAGCTGACCCGCCGTCGTCCGGGCCTCCTCTCCTCCCCTGACGGTCATGGCACCGCCGTTCTCCAGGGGCACCAGGGCGATCTCCATGACCCGGGGGTGGGGGGCATGCTGCGCCCCTGCGGACCGGTTCCCGCGCCCCCCTCACCCGCAGGGCGCCCCGCGCCGGACTCCTCTCCCGCCGGCGGCCGGCCCCGCTGTGGGGCGGGCTGGGTGGCTGGCGCGGTCCCCTCGCTGGGTCCTGACGTCAAGAAGCCGCTGCCCTGCGCTCTGCCTCTCTCGGTTCTGGCAGCCCGTTACCAAGCAGCCAAAAGCCGCCTTCCAGCCGAGGCAACCTTCAGCCGCAGGCCCGGCCTCCACCCCGCGCGGCTCCCCGCCTCCCTCCCGCCCTCCCCTCCTCCTCCCGCCCTCCCCTCGGGGCACCGAGACCGCGGGTGTCTTCCCGAGGGTGCATCTGGGGCCCCCGGGCGAGGGCGGGAGGAGCTGAGCTGGGCGCAGCCTGGAAGGGGAAGGGAGAGGATGGAGGAACAGGTTGTACCGAGAGCGCTGCAACCGACTCCCAGGGCGGCCAGATGAGAATAGTTCTGGATTTCAGTTCACCTGGGAACCCGCTGATCGCCGAGTGGACTCTCGGGAAATGAATCCTCCTGTGTTGGAGAGATGCGACCACAGGATGAGCCGGGGTTCGAGAGAAGGCGGTCCTTTGGAGGAATAACGGTTCTCTCTTCTTCGGGAAAAATTACAAACAGGAGGGTGAGAGGCGGAGCTATGGGCCTTGAGAGGAAAAAATATGTATGTATATATATGTATATGTATATATAGGCTTCCCCGGTGACTCGGAATATAAAGAATATGCCTGCAATGTGGGAGACCCCTGTTCGATCCCTGGGTCAGGAAGATCCCCTGGAGAAGGGAACAGCTACCCACTCCAGTATTCTAGATATATATGTATCTTCAGACGAGTGGAGAAGCCTGTCTCCTCCCATCTCCCTACAAATATTTGCACCAGAAGGTAGCTGACCGAGAATTCACCTTACAGCACCTCCCTGCCCTTGCCCTTGGGAAAGCCCTGATTCCCAGGGCAGACAGGGGTGGTCCCCCAAGCACATCGAGCCTGGTAGCTCCCCAGGCAGGCAGCTGAGACTGGGAACTGACTGCCTGGCTTCCTATTCCTACCACACACAGCCACTGCTCTCTCCACCAATCTCATCTGTAGGAACCAGGAAGAGGGAAGGGGAGGAGGGAGAAAGACCCTGGAGAGAGCGGTTCCTGCCAGTGGAAGCTAGGAGCTGGTGACTGCAAGGAGGCTTGTATAGGGAGACTGGGAGGGGCGCTGCTGGGGAAGGAGCCTGGGAGCCCCGGAGTCCCCAGGGTGGAGAATTGTCAGGAGTAGAATAAAAACCAATACTCACTTTGCTCTGCTGTAGCAGGCCCATTCTCAGCACTTCACAAATATTGGCTGGTCTAGTCTCTCAGCAACCCATTTTCTCGATAATATTATTAGCCCCATGTTTATAGGTGAAGAAAATGAGACACAGAGAAGTTGATTAACTTGCCTGAAGTCACACAGTAGAAAGTGGCGAAGCTGGGATTTAAACCCAAGCAAGCAGAGTCTGGGCCCCTGTTCCCCCCACTCCGCTCCTCTATAGAAATGTGCGACCCCCTTTCCAGGATACAAGGATATGATTGCTCTCTCCCCCTCACCATCTGACTTAATGGCTTTAGTCCATTCTGCAGGAGGCTGGAGAATGGCTAAGATGATCCCCTAAGTGCTTCTGGGTTAGGGAATCAGGCGTTCTGCTCCGCCCCAGCCCTGGGTGTTAGCATCTGTAGCCAAGAGAGAAATAGCCTTCAAGGCATGTCTTCAAGCCATTCCAGGCACAGCCTCCAGATAATTTTAATTTACCCTAAAATCTCTGTGTTTTTGAATGTCTGTATGATTGTCTATTTCTGTTTCTGTAGGTTGTTGGGGCTTTTGTATGTAATGTTATAGTCTCTTGTTCATGTAAGCATCGCACACAAAGGACTTTTTTTTTTTTTCTTCTGATGTGCAACACGGAATTACTCTGCACGCAGCACAAAGGACTTTTTGAAAGCTTGATGCTGGGTGCACAAATGTGGGTTGGAATAGCAGAGTGTAAACTCACAAGCTTGTGTCAGGGTAGGAGGAGTGTGTGTCCACGTGGTTTTGTTAAGTGAACTCAAGGGTGAATGTCCATTTGGCATAGGCAAACGTTTTCACTGTGTGCAACTCTGCACGTTCAGTGGGCTGTCCTGGCAGATGTGCATGAGTGGGAAAGGGGCATGAAAGTGAAAATGAGTGTGTAGAGGCATCGTTGGTTATCATCAGGGCCTTGCACACCCCTGCATCCTCAGATCTATGCTGTTTTTTGTTTTTTTGTTTTTTCTTCTCTGACTCTGAAGTTGCCAGTTGAGATCAAGTCTGCCCTGGGAAGTCTGGAACTGCAGAGCTGGTAGGAAACGGACTCAGAGACCTTTGGGTTCTCTTTTGTTCACTGACCCACACATCTTATAAATAGAGAGGTGCCGTGTCAGTTCACACGGGCTCTCTCCGGGCTCCCTAAGGGAAAGGGTTCCCTGGACCTTGTCTTCCAGGAGCCTCAGGGAGACTGTGTCCTGAAGAATAACAGCACCACATAAACGGTCCTAGAAGGGCGTGTGAGTCAGGCCATTAGTGTGGCACTTCCCTAAATCTGCTTTCCAGGCATTTCCTAGCCCTCATAGGTTTCTTGTAAGATTACCTGCAGATGTCACAGTGTCTGCCATGGGGAATACAGCAGGATCGTCCTTAGAGAAAGAACTTGCCTTTTGGCTGCAAAGGACGCAGTTGGCTGCCAGCCCCCGGTTGCTGCCACCTCCCGGCTCTGCCTGGTCTCCATCCTCCCGAGGAGCCCCCGGGCCATGACAGCACTGCAGGCTCACAGGGACCTGGCTGGTTCGGTTTCTGCGCAGCGCAGAACTCTGCAAATCTGAGAGTCTGCTCTTTGCTTTGGAGCTCCCCTGCTGGGTCTGCCAAGACTTTGTAAGAAAAATATTGCCATCTGAGAGACTTCCCTGCTGGTCCAGTGGCTAAGACTCTGCACTCCCAATGCAGGGGGGCCTCGGGCGAGAGCCCACATGCTACAACTAAAGATCCTGTATGTCACAACTAAGACTTGGTGCAGCTAAATAAATAAATATTAATAAATTTTTAAAGTAATAAATAAATAAACAAATGCCATCTGAGACCCCCCCATCCAACTTTTCCTCCTTCCCTTTCCTTTCCCAGGTGTCAGAAGAGCATCTTGGTCTGAAGATGTCCCCTTCTGAGTTCTGCAAGTTCTCTTATGTTTCTTTCATTGCTTCCCGATCAACCTTCAACTCATGCTGAAGCTGAAGCTCCAGTACTTTGGCCACCTGTTGCAAAGAGCCGACTCATTGGAAAAGACCCTGATGCGGGGAAAGATTGAGGGCAGGAGGAAAAGGGGGTAACAGAGGATGAGATGGTTAGATAGCTTCACTGACTCAATAGACATGAGTTTGAGCAAACTCTGGGAGATGGTGAAGGACAGGGAAGCCTGGCATGCTGCAGTCTGTCTATCGGGTCGCAAAGAGTCAAATATGACTGAGTGACTAACATATACACACATCACTGCAGGGGGCGCAGTTTCAGTCCTTGATCCGGGAACTAAGATCCAGCATGCCTCAAAGGAAAACAAAACAAAATAAATAAATAAGTAAGTAAATAAGCAAGATTGAGCCCCCCCTGCCCCCACAGGCAGGCTTAGACTCAAACAAGCCCCCCTGGGGTGCTGCCGCTCCTATCCTCAAGTCACAGTTTGAGCAGCATCTCCTCTCAGACAGACCCCAAGCGGTTTGAATGAATGAATGAATGAATGACTTTGAATGAATGACTTGCAACACCTACATTATTATCTCCCAGAATGAGACCTCCAGAAGTAAACAAAGGAGGGATCATCTCTCAATTCACGGGACAGCTCCCAGCAGACCACAGTGGGACTCTTAAACTGTGCAGAACCAAGAGAAAAGAACATTATGAGAGGTAAGGGGTCCAAAAAAAAAAAAAAAAAAAAGGAGAACTGGACTGGAAGAGAGAGAAAAGGGAGAAGATAAAAAGGAGAATGAATCTTAAATGCCATGTTTATTAATCCCTTCAAAAATATTCAGTGAGTACCTACTATGTATAAGATGTTGTTCCAGGGTCTGGGAGTCTATTGATGACCAGGACAGACATCTTTCCTCTGGGCAAGGCCAGAGTCTCTGAGCATCTAATTTTATGCTGGTTGGTTAACACAATTGTGAGGAGTACAGCTAGAATGTAGGGGGCTGTGAGAATGGTGGGGAGTCCGACGCCTGCCCTAGGACCCAGGGAAGCTTTCTGAGGTGATGATGAGTAAGGCATACTGTTCCAGGTAGAGGGAAGTGTATGTTCCCAGGTCCTTGGGTGGAAGGGTCAGGGTTGGTTAGAAGAACTGAAAGAAGGCTTCCCTGGCGGCTCAGTGGTAAAGAATCCACCTGCCAATACAGGAGACGCAGGTTCAATCCCTGATCTGGGAAGATCCCACATGCCATGGAGCAACCAAATCCATGCAGCACAAATCTATTGACCCTGTGCTCTGGAGCCTGGGAGCTACAATTGCTGAAGCCTGAGCATTCTAGAGCCTGTGCTCCACAACGAGAGAGGCCACCGCAATGAGAAGCCCATGCACCGCAATTAGAGAAAAGCTTGAGCAGCAGTGAAGACCCAGGACAGCCTAAATAAATAAATAAAATTATTTTTAAAAAAAAGAAGACAAAGAACTGAAAGAAAGTGAACACAGCTGACACAGGGCTGGGGGGAAGTCTGTGAGACTGGGCTGGAGAAGAGGAGGAAGTCAGATCATGAAGAGCTGGCGAGGTCACGATCCCCTAACAGGACACATGAATACTCCTTTCCTGAACACTCAGGTGCTTCGTGTGTGTGTCTGTAAAGCATATGTGCCAAGAGGCCTTCATTTTATTTCTCCATTACTTCTTTTAGCCTCTTCTCCCCCTCTACTCTCATTAGAACATATATTTATCTCTATGTGTGTGTCTGTATTTATTTATTTTTGTATGTATGTATCTATCTGCCCCATATATAAATATATATACCATACCATTTATCTTTCTATAGATAGAGATCATAGGTAGGAAGGTATTAATAGATAGGTAGGCTTCCATGGTGGCTCAGACGGTAAAGAGTCTGCCTGCAATGCAGGAGACCTGGGTTCGATCCCTGGGTGGGGAAGATCCCTAGAGAAGGGAACGGCAACCCACTCCAGTGTTCTTGTCTGGAGAATTCCATGGACAGAGGAGCCTGGCAGGCTATAGGGTCCATGGAGTTGCAAAGAGTAGGACATGACTGAGTGACTAACACTTTAACTTTCAGATAATAGAGCTAGAGATAGCTTGAAGTCAAGGACCAAACTCATCTGATTTGCCTTCCAACAGCAAACATGGTACCTTGGTCATATTGTGAATATCAACTAGTAACTATTGAATGTAATCAAACCGAGAGAAAGGAATTCACCTCTGGAGTAGCGAGGAAGGGGAAACCGTGGGCTAGGAGTTGAAAGAGGATTTCTGAGATAAGCCAGACACTCCAAGTGGTTGTGGAGATGGAACCTAAGCAGGCAGTGGATGGTCAAATATGGGAAGTCCTGAATTAAATCTGCTTTGGCCTTTCATTCAGGTTCTCGATTTCTCCATTATCTGTTATTACACAGACGGCCTTCACTCTGTGGGTTAAAACAAGTTTGTGGCTAGAAGCAATTTAACATTTTGGACTGGGTGCTTTCGTTCCTAAATTAGGAGCATGTTTGAGACCTAAAGGTAGTGTAGCTCTGTTTATTATATAACGGACCAAAACAACGTGGAGATCTCCTGGATTTCTACCCAGGTCAAGGGGAAAAGCTTCCTCCATTAGACAAAATTTAAAGGGGCAGTGGGGGCAAAAAGAAAATTCAGTCCTAATTAAGTCAGGAGTCTTTCCTAGCAATTATTGATTTTTGCCCCTCTACCTTGGAGGAGGGCTTCCTCAGTGGCTTAGTGGTAAAGAATCTGCCTGCAATGCAGTAGCTACAGGAGACACAGGTTTGATCCCTGGGTCAGGAAGATCCCCTGGAGAAGGGCATGGCAATCCACTCCAGTATTCTTGCCTGGAGAATCTCATGGACAGAGGAGCCTGGAGGGCTACAGTCCATGGGGTTGCAGAGCAACAACTTAGCAACAACAACAATAGTGACCTTGGAGGAGGTTATAAGGAATGAAAACCCCATCAGAAATGTGATGAGAGTTTCCAGTGAAGGGACTGGACAGACACCCTACAAGCCAGCCAGAGTGCTTCCCATCGGCCAGGGCTCAGCTCAGCCTCTGCCCCTTCCTGCCGAGGGGAAGAGAGCTCTGCTGTGGGGACCCCATCTCTAAAGCAGCCCTAGGCACTCTGGCAGGGCTTCTCTAGCACATCCCTGGGCACTGTGGAGAGATCTCCGATTTCTTTTTTAATTATTATTTTTGGCTGTGCTGGGTCTTCGTTGCTGTATGGGCTTTTCTCTAGTTGTGGCCAGCAGGGGCTACCCTTCATGGCAGCAGGCTTCTCCTTGCCGTGGCTTCTCTTGTTGGGGAGTACAGGTTCTAGGGCACAAGGGCTTCATTAGTTGAGGCCCCCAGGCTCTAGAACAGAGGCTCAGCGGATGTGGCACACGGACTTAGTTGCTCTGCAGCATGTGGAATCTTCCCGGACCAGGGATCGAACTCATGTTTCCTGCATTGGCAGGCAGATTCTTTACCACTGAGCCACCAGGGAAACCCCTGCCCAAGACTCATTAGTCAGCATCTTTCTAAGGAAACACCAAGGTGTCCAGAGTCTGGGCAGAGGGCTCCGGACTTCTAAGGCTGGACCAGGGAGAGTCAAACAGAAGGAAACATGGTTGAAATAAACCGAAGTAACTTCTTAAAAAGTTAGGAGGAAAAGGCCGATTAGTAAGTCTTGGATAGAATGAGTCTTACTACTGAATGTTACAAAGTATTAATGTGATCCTGTGGTCGTTACTTTTAAATAATAGACCTCAGGATATGTAAGTGTGCAATAATGAATAATAGAGTATTAATCAGCAAAGCCCTCTCTCCTCTAATCCTCTCTCCCAGATGCATCCCCCTGGCAGATCTGGGGTGAAAAACATCTTAATGAGAGGAGCAGCTGTTCTCCCCCCTCCCCCCACCCCCCCCACTCCTTTCTCACTTGCCCCTCAATCCAACACCTTGGGGAGGAAATTCTGGAAATGGCCTTTCTTTCCTGTTTGATAGAGCGGCCAAGGCAGAGTCAGGCAAAACACACGTGCAAAACAAGTGAGTTTGTGTTTGCGGGGTGTTGGGAGGGAGGAGGATGTCTTTGCTGCTTTAAGAGATGAGAGCAGGAGGCCAGGCTGAGGGTTAGAGGAAAGGAGAGATTACATTGAAATTGACCTAGATCCTGAGCGAAACCAGAGTCTGTTACAGTGGTTTCCTGTCAGAGGGATTAAAAGGAGAGACATTCACAAATCAAGGTTCTCATCTGGAGAGTGGCTTTTTCTCTCCCTCCCTCCCTCCCTCCTGCCCTAATATAATCCAGGAATAAATTCATTAATGGGTCCCGGGCTTTTCAGAGGCCAAACGGAGAAAGGAAAGTGACCCAGATGGAAAGGGCTTCGAGGTTCAAAGGAGGACTAGCCCTGGTGAGTGAGGGTGTCTGCTCCCTCCGGCTAGAGGGTTAGGGATGCATTAGTGAAAGTCACTCAGTCATGTCCAACTCTTTGCGACCCATGGACTATACAGTCCATGGAATTCTCCAGGCCAGAATACTGAAGTGGGTTGCCATTCCCTTCTCCAGGGGATCTTCCCAACCCAGAGATCGAACCCAGGTCCCCCACACTGGGGGCAGATTCTTCACCAGCTGAGCCACAAGCGAAGCCAGGGATGCAGTGGGACTCTTTATCTCAGTCTCTCTTTTTCTAATGTCCATCTTTCCTTCCTCAATCCATCTCACTGTGGTATTCACTGACATAACATGAAAGCCTTCTAACTTTGAAATCGTGAACCAGGAGCTTCATAGATTTTTAGGGTTAGAGCCATTTGAATTTGGTTTTTCCCTTTCTCAGTAATGACTACAACTCTGATTTCTCTGCTTAGGCCTCCAGATCAAGGAAGGCATTCTTTGAGTATTTTATATTTCATGGCTTGTTGAGCTAGATTATGGCCCTCATGGTGTGAAGTTATATTTATGAGTTTAGGTTATGTATCCAGGTATATCGAAAGAGCACTTTATTTTTAAAGTGTTAAGCAAATGTAAAACAGTTTTACTCTTATATAAGAACTATCCTTTCTAAGTCTGGGAAGAAAACATGTGGTCACTACACGATTCATGCAGGCCAGACAGTCCCCATTTTTCTCAATGTCTCTCAAAATAAATCCCCTTTATTCTAATTTGGTTAAAAGATGCTTTGGTCATGGAACAGGATTAGGGCTCAGTCACAGTTTCAATGTGACTAGACCTGGAGGTAGGAGCTGAGGTGGAGGGGCTCCCCACTCAAAGTGCAGTCCACTTTGAGTGGACCAGCAGAGACCAGAAGATCTGGAAGCTCATTAGAAATATAATGTCCAAGCCCCTCCCAGACCTACCGGATCAGAATACAGGTAGATCAAGCCCAAGAATTTGTATTTTAACAAGCTGTCTAGGTGATTCTGATGTAACCAAAGCTTGAGAACCACTGTCCTGGAAAATGGGCCTCCCTGGGAGTCTGGTCCTTTTACTGGATGCTGTGGGGCATGAGGAGTTCAGGGGCTGGGAGCTACATTCTGCAGAATATGAGCTCGGATCCCGGCTGAGCTAGGTCTGGTCTGAGGGCTGGCAACACCTCCTGTTCAACATGACACTCAACCTATCTAAGGCTCAGTTTCTCCATCTGTCCAATAAAGACACTGATAGAACTTTGTTGTTGCTTAGTCGCTCATCTGTGTCCTGCTCTTTGCGACCCATTGGACTATAGTTCGCCAGGCTCCTCTGTCTATGGGGTTTCCCAGGCAAGAATAATGAAGTGGGTTACCATTGCTTTCTCCAAGGGATTTTCTACATCCTGGGATCGAATCTGTGTCTCCTGCATTGGCAGGTAGATTCTCTACCACTGAGCTACCAGGGAAGCCCTACCTTCATATTAAATGCCTGAAGAATCATAAGCACTCAATAACTATTAGTATTGTTAGTGTCTGACTCTTTGTGACCTCCATGGACTGCAGCATTCCAGGCTCCTCTGTTCTCTGCTATCTCTTGGGGTTTGCTCAAATTCATGTCCGTTGATTTGGTGATGCTATCTAACCATCTCATCCTCTGCTGCCCATTTCTCCTCCTGCCCTCAATCTTTCCCAGCATCAGGATTTTTTCCAATGAGTTGGCTCTTTGCATCAGATGGCCAAATATTGGAGCTTCAGCTTCAGCATCAGTCCTTACAATGAGTATTCGGGCTTGACTCTCTGCAGCAGGGGGAAAAAAAAATCTCAAGAGGTCAATAGGGTTAGAGCATCATTTTTCAGATCCAGACTTGCTCTGAAGACTGAGTCATTCCATAAGCATCTCAGTCCCCCTGTCTGTGGAGTAGTTAATCATGTTTTCTTCTTCTTAGGAACTGTCTCTCTATTCCTAAAAGTCCCCAACTCTAGGTGAAAGATTTGCAAATCTCAAGCTTAGTCTTTCATTAATCACTGCCATGTTTCAAGAAGCTAGAGGCAGTATGATGTCTCACACACAGCAATCATTTCTTTCTCTGGTAAAGACAGTAATCTGGGGAATGGCAATTATCTCAGCAGAACCACTAACCTTGCAGTGTGACATTATCAACTGTTGGAAATTACACAGCGTTCATCAGCTTCTATTTTAATGTCTGTTGTCTTCTAGTTCCCCTTCCCCAGACCAATGCCAAAACCCCCACCGTCCCAGCTTCTTCCTTTTTTTTTTTTAATTAATCTTGGGAAATAGTTATCTTATTTTTAGCAGGCTGATGCCGCTGGGTAGGAATATGATATTGAGGGTCATAATAAGGACTTTCACACTTTCTGATGGCACTCAGCCACCACCCATCGGACTCTTCAACTTAGCTTCAAGCCTTTATCTCTGCCAAGAGAGAAATGGCTGGCAAACTCCTCGTGGTGTTTTACCTCTTGAACTGCATGGCTCACCTCAGCTCCCTAGGGTTATTCAACTACACTGGGTAATACTGAAAACCAGCGACCAAGTTGTAAAGACTGCTCTCCTGGAGCTCAGGAAAAAGATGCAGTGTGTATGCCTGTGCTTTGGTGGAGGAAGGTTACTGCTAACGCTGTCTCCAAGGCAATATAATAAGCGTGACATTGGAAAGCAGAAAACCAAGACTTCGAGTCGCACTCTGCATATCTGAATATTAGCTACATGGCCTGGGAAAGTGAGTTACCCTACACCATTTTTTTAATGGTGTAAAATGGGAAATACAACTTGGGGTTCATAGGTGTAATGGGGCTCACATAAAATAAAAAATGTTCTATGATACATAGAATGGATAAGCAACAAAGTCCTGCTGCGTAGCACGGGCGTTCCAGGTGGCACTCGTGGTGAAGACCCCACCTGCCAGTGCAGGAGATGTAAGAAACGTGGGTTCAATCCCTGGGTCTGGAAGCTCCCCTGGAAAATGAAATGGCAACCCACTCCAGTATTCTTGCCTGGGAAATCCCATGGACAGAGGAGCCTGGTGGGCTACAGTCCATAGTGTTACAAAGAGTAACGTTACAAAGAGTGAGCGTTATATGACTGAAGTGACTTAGCACCCATGTACAGCACAGGGAAATATATTCAATATCCTGCGATAAACCATAATGGAAGAGAATATGAAAAAGAATGTGTGTGTGTGTGTATGTATATAAAACTGAATTAGTTTTATGTACAGCAGAAATAACATGACATTGTGAACCAACTGTACTTCACTACTTGGGCACTCACCTTGGACTGTTACCTGGGAGACAAACAGGCTTCATTGTTCTTTGATTCACTGCACTTTGCCTTTTTCTTAGAGCGGCTTAGCCGACTCCGTAAAACTACTACAAAAGTTACTTTACAAGATGTTCTATTGTATTTTATCAAGATATGCTGAATAATTTTAAAAAGTTATACTTCAATAAAGTAAATTTTAAAAATAGCAAATTGCATTAAGTTAGTATGTATTATATAGTCATAGTTGACATTTCTTGAGTTCTTACAGGGCTTGAACTATGACTTTTACATACACTATGGCTTTTAATCCTCAATAACAACTCTAAGAGGTAGCTGCTATTATTGATCCTAATATATAGGTGGCACTAGTGGTAAAGAATCCACCGGCCAATGCAGGAGTAGCAGATGCAGGTTTGATCCCTAGCTCAGGAAGATCCCCTGGAGGAGTGCCTGGCAATGCGTTCCAGTATTCTTGCCAGGAGAATCCCATGGACAGAGAAGTCTGGTGGGGAAGAAAGGAGTCGGACACGACTGAGCGTCTGAGCACAGACATGGAAGCTGAGAGCTCATGCAGGCAAGCAAATTGCCCGAGGTTGGTTGAGAAGTGAGTGGTGAGGCCCAGCAGCTGCTGGTTATCGCTATGCATTATTAGGGCATCTCCTCTGATCCAGAGAGTTTTCACCAGGTTTCTCTTTCTAACTCTCTCTACCCGTCTCCCATCCTGCCCTTGGTCATGCCAAGTCCCTGATAAGACCTGATGGGGAGAAGCCGGTGACAAAGATGTAAATGACTGAGGAGTTCTGAGGACACTGCCTGTTAGCACACAACAATCTCTGAAAGGTGGGATGTCCAGCATCTTGTCAAAACCAAGGGCCTCCAAGAGGCAGAGATTTTCCATTGGTGGGTATGTCTTCCCAGCTGAGGTCAGCTGACTGTTTCCTCAAAGCGGACACTGCTAGGCGGCTCCTCCGTCCCCTGCAAGGGTCCTTGTCTGAGATCACAGGGCGTGAGGGGGAGAGGAAGCTACTGTGATGAGGGTTAATACCACCAAGACTAGAGATTTGGTTTCCAATCTCCAAAGGAGCAGGCTTGGGGACTTCCCTGGTCGTCCGGTAGTTAAGAGTCCACGCTCCCAATGCAGGGGGCCCAGGTTCCATCCCTGGTCAGGCAACTAGTTCCCACATGCCTCAACAAAGATCAAAAATTCTGTGTGCCACAACTAAGACTCGGTGCAGCCAAACAGATAAATGTTTAGGGGAAAAAAGAAAAAAGAAAAAAAGAAGAAGAAAGAAGGAGCCTTCTTAGAGGCCATAAGCACTTCCCATAGACTAAAAGTTTTAAATGGCCTATTTTTTTTTAACCAGAACTGAGGGTTGCTGGGAGCTATAGCTGGGCCATGCCAGCTTTCACTTACGATACATATATATGCGCTTTTAAAATCACCTGTTTGTTTATTTATTCATTTCTGGTTGTGCTGGGTCTCTGAGGCTGCACGCAGACGTTCTCCAGTTATGGCGAGCAGGGGCTGCTCCCCAGCTTCGGTGCTCGGCCTTCTCACTGCGCTGGCTTCTCTTGCTGCAGAGGACGCGCTCAAAGCTCGGGGCTCAGTAGTTGTGACAAATGGGCGAACCACCAGGGAAGGACTGGCTGCATTTTTAATTTTTATTGGAGTATAGTTAACTTACGATGTTGTGTTATTTTCAGGTGTACAACAAAGTGAATTAGTTGTACACACATATATATTCGTTCTTTTTTAGATTCTTTCCCCATATACGTTATTACAGAATATTGAGTAGAGTTCCCTGTGCTGTAGAGTAGGTCCTTATTAGTTACCTTTTTTATACATAGTAGTGCGTCTATGTGTCAGTCCTAATCTCCTAATTTATCACTTCCTTCCACTTTTCCCCTTTGGTAATCACGAGTTTGATTTCGAGATCTGTGAGTCAATTTCTGTTTTGTAAGTAAGCTTCTTTGTATCATTCTTTATTAGATTCCACATATAAGGGGTATCATAGGGTATTTATCTTAAGATACATATTTTTTAAAGATTTGGGCTTTTCCAGGAGCTTTCTTTGGGGGTGCTCCAAGTCCTGGACCTCCCCTATCTCAGCACTCGTAGGAGGGAGTCAGGGTACAGGTTGGGATGAGAAGTTTGAACCTCTAAAAGGAAAGGGGGTCACACTGCATGGCAATTGATGTGAATCCTGGTTTTGCAAAACTTACTGGCTATGTGACCTTGGGCCAGTCAGTTAACTCTCTGCACCTTTGTTTCATTACCTGTAAGATGATAGCAATGATAACGGTGCTTCATTAGTACACATTTTCATGACCATTTATTGTTATAGATCTAGATTGAGTTAACGTGTGTACACTGCCCGAACCCAAAGTCTGGCACACAGAAGCAAGATTATGTAAGTGTTTATTAATAAATGAAATGTTAAAGACGCCTGGCATTCCCAGTGAGGTGCAGTTCATGCCAGGAAGAAGGCCCAGCACATTCCTTTTTAGAAAGACTATAATTAGAGCCAACCAAGGGATGCAGGAATTTCTCGTGAAATTGAGAAATGTGGTAGCTGGGCGGGCAAGCAGTGTGGGAAAACCACAGGCTTTGGAATCAGAGAAATCTGGGTTTATTTATTTTTACTGAAGTATAGTTGACTTATTAATACAGTGCAGTGTTAATTTCTATGTACAGCAAAGTGCAGTTATATGTATATATGCACACTTTTTAAAAAAAATATTTTTCCATTGTGGTTTATCACAAAATATTGAATATAATTCCCTGTGCTATAGAGTAGGACCTTGTTGCTCATCCATTCTATATATAATAGCTTGCATCTGCTAATCCCAAATTCCCACTTCATCCGTTCCCCTGTCCCCCATCTGCCTTAGTCTGTCCTCTGTGTCTGTGAGTCTGTCTCTCTTTCACAGATAAGTTCATTTGTGTCATAGTTTCGATTCCACATATAAGTCATATCATACAGCATTTATCTTTCTCTTTCTGACTTACTTCACTTAGTAAGATAATCTCTAGTTGCATCCATGTTGCTGCAAATGGCATTATCTCATTCTTCTTGACAGCTGACTAATATTCCATTGTCTATATGGACCACATCTTCTTTATGCATTCATCCATAAAATTAAAAAAAAAAAAAAAAAAAGAAGTCATGGATCTCCAGTCAGTGCTTAAAAAGACTTGAAGCCCATATATATGGTGAGTATGAATTTTCAAATGCCTCACAGACACTGGATTGTATGTGCAAAGTGTTAAATCCTAAAAATGTTCTGATCACTGGATTTGCTTTTTAATAGTGAGGATCCATATGCCAACTGCAGAAAAATGTCTTTTCCAGGTAAACCAGTTAAATTTGGCAATGTCAACACACTCCCCTAGAAGGCCTGAAACATCATTTCAGCTTGATAACAATCGTATTCAGTCTTTTCCTCCCATCCCCTTTCCTCTTCATGGGTTGGTGTGAAGCTTGGGGTGGGTGTGTGGGGACCAGTGCTTACAGAAATGCTGCTGCAGCCCTGGTGAGAAGCAGGCCTCCACTTCCAGGCCTAAATGTGTCTTGATCGCATACCCCTGCAGCAGAATAATCACTTCATTTCTTTCTTTGTAAAATTTTTAAAATTTATATTGGAGTATAGCCAGTTTCTGGAGGAGGGCATTGCAACCCACTCCAGAATTCTCATCTGGAGAATCCCATGTGCAGAGGAACCTGGCAAGCTACAGTCCATGTGGACGCAGAGTCGGACACAACTGAAGCAACTTAGCATGCATGCATAGCCAATTTACAGGTTTCCAGGGTGGTTCAGTTAGAACTGGACATGGAACAACAGACTGGTTCCAAATAGGGAAAGGAGTATGTCAAGGCTGTGTATTGTCACCCTGCTTATGTAATTTATATGAAGAGTACATCATAAGAAATGCTGGGCTGGATGAAGCACAAGCTGAATCAAGACTACCGGGAGAAATATCAATAACCTCAGATATGCAGATAACACCACCCTTATGGCAGAAAGCAAAGAACTAAAGAGCCTGTTGGTGAAAGTGAAAGAGGAGAGTGAAAAAGTTGGCTTAAAGCTCAACATTCAGAAAACTAAGACCAAGGCATCTGGTCCCATCACTTCAAGGCATATAGATGGGGAAACAGTTGAAACAGTGGCAAATTTTATTTTGGGGGGCTCCAAAATCACTGCAGATGATGACTGCAGCCATGAAATTAAAAAATGCTTGCTCTTTGGAAGAAAAGCTATGACCAACCTAGACAGCATATTAAAAAGCAGAGACATTATTTTGCCAACAAAGACATTACTTTGTCTAGTCAAGGCTATGGTTTTTCCAGTAATCATGTATGGATGTGAGAGTTGGACTATAAAGAAAGCTGAGCGCCAAAGAGTTGATGCTTTTGAACTGTGGAGTTGGAGAAGACTCTTGAGAGTCCCTTGAACTGCAAGGAGATCCAACCAGTCCATCCTAAAAGAAAGTTCTGAATATTCATTGGAAGGACTAATGTTGAAGCTGAAGTTCCAATATTTTGGCCACCTGATGTGAAGAACTGACTCATTGGGAAAGACCCTGATGCTGGGAAAGATTGAAGGTGGGAGAAGAAAGGGAATGACAGAGGATGAGATGGTTGGATGGCATCACTGACTCAATGGACATGAGCTCTGGGAGTGATGGACAGGGAGGCCTGGTGTGCTGCAGTCCATGGGGTCGCAAAGAGTTGGACACGACTAAGCGACTGAACTGAACTGAACTGTGGTGGTTCAGACAGTAAAGCATCTGCCTGTAGTGCAAGAGATTGGATTGGATCAATTGGGTTCAACCCCTAGGTCAGAAAGTATCCCCTGGAGGAAATGGCAATCCACTTCAGTATTATTGCCTAGAGAATCCCATGGACAGAGGAGCCTGGCAGGCTACAGTCCATGGGCTTAGAAAGAGTCAGCCATGACACTTTCACTTTCATAGCCAATTCACAATGTTGTGATAGTTTCAGATAGACAACAAAGGGACTCAGCCATGCATATGCATACATCCATTCTCCCCCAGTCTCCCGTCCCATCCAGGCTGCCACATGACATTGAGAAGAGTTCCTTGTGCTATTCAGTAGGTCCTTGCTGGTGATCCATTTTAAACATAGTAGTGTGTACATGTCCATCCCAAACGCCCTAATTCTCCCTTTCCCCCCTCCTTCCCCTCTGGTAACCATGAGTTCAGTCTCTAAGTCTGTGAGTCTCTCTCTGTTTTATAAATAGGGTCATTTGTATCATTTCTTTTTAGGTTGTGCATATAAGGGATGTCATACGGTATTTCTCTTTCTCTGCCTGACTTCACTCAGTATGACAATCTCTAAGTGCATCTATGTTGCTGCAAATGGCATGATTTCATTCTTTTCAATGGCTGGGTAATACTGCATTATATATACCACGTACCGCGTGTTCTTTATCCATTCCTCTCTGGGTGGACATTTGGTTTGTTTCCACATCTTGGCTACTGTAATCAGTGCTGCAATGAACTGGAAGAGTCACTTCTCGTTGGCATCCCTTCTCCAGCCTGGAAATCCCGTGAGATGATGCTGAACCCTCATTCAATCCCAGAAGGGCTTCCTACATCACCTTCAATGTGTTCCCCCTCGTGTTAGCTCTGAAACTTCTTGTAGCCCCACCAGGCCGCCTCTCTCTCCTTCTTTTTCTTAACTTTTTGTTTCCACCTGTGAGACTGGAGCCTGAGAATGTCTCATTGCTCCTATAGGATGACCAGAGTTAGCAAATAAAAATATAGGATACCTTGTTATATTTGAATTTCAGATAAACAACAAATACATTTTTTAGCATAAGTATGTCCCAAATACTGCCTGGGACATATTTACACTAAAAATCACTAAAAATTATCTTTTTTTTTTTTGAGTTCAAGTGTAGCTGGGAATCCTCCTTTTATCTGGCAAGCCTACCTCCTGGGCTAGAGGAAAGTCATAGGAAAATTTGGGGCAATGTCTTGGGTCCTCCCTAGTGTAGGTAGACCATAACACCCTCTGGCCTTAATGTGCAGGCCCAGAAGACTTCCCGATGTGGAAATAAAGAAAACCAGAGCCAGTGGGAACAAGTGAAGGCTGTGTATTCAGAGCTGGCTAGAGCAGGAATCACTGTATTTTGGCAGCGATTCAAAGGCAGACAGATAGGAAAGCTCCACAGTGGGAAAAGGGAAGGCTTCAGGTATGGCCTGGTTGGAGGCTGTTGACTTGGAGACCATTTTAATAGAAGTGCAACATCCTATGTGATTGGAGAAGGAAGTGGCAACCCACTTTAGTATTCTTGCCTGGAAAATCCCATGGACAGAGAGCCTGGCGGGCTACCGTCTGTGGGGTCGAAAAGAGTTGGACACAACTGAAGCCATGAATTCACGCTATATATTTAAAAATCTAACCCGCACCCTTGCTTCCATTATCTTTAAGCGTTCATAGAGATGAACTCCCACCATATTAATTAGGAATCTGGCTGTGTTTTGACAAATCCAAATAACTTTGTTTTGTAATCTCACACAACCTTTCTACCCTAATATACATACAACATCCTGCTCAGCAGCCCTGAACCAGGTAGAGTCGTCACAACAAAGGGCAAGTTTTTTTTTTTTTTTTTTTTAAAAAAAGGATGGACACCTTCAGCTCCCTGAGAATTTTTCCTCAAACCCTCTCCACCGAGCTTTCTCACACCAGGCTTTCCCCGCCAAAATCTTATTTCATTCAGACGTGACCCAGGACATACAGCACTTCCTCTTGTGCTGCTTAATCAGGAGAGGCAGTCACGAAGGACAAATATTAGCTCTGAACTCTGGGATGACTCATCCTTCCTTTATCCTGGCTGCTAAGCAAATGAACAGACCTTACTCTGGTGTGGAATTTTTTTTAAGATTGCCTTAAAATAAGCCCCCCCACCTGCGAAGACACTCAACCTGCTGTGCAAAAGTGTGTGGGAGGCATTCATATCCTGCACAACTAGGAGGGAATTTTCTCTGAGTATTTTGTCCACAGGATACAGCCCTGCCTAGCCTGAATTAATTAACTAGAGTACCTGATGGATAAATAGTCCCCAAATAGCCTTGCAGAAACTTCAGCGGGTCTTTAACGTTCTTAACTGTTGAGGCATCAGAAAATAAAAACCTCCTCAGTGAAGGAAAGGGTTAAGGGGAGAGATTATAAAGGAGAAACAGCATCTTGCAGGCATAGAGGAGTGTGTGCTCTTGCATGGCCAGTCACTCAGTCGTGTTTGTAACCCCATGGACGGTAGCCTGCCAGGCTCCTCTGTCCATGGGATTTCCCAGGCAAGAATACTGGAGTGGGCTGCCACTTCCTCCTCCAGGGGATCTTCCCAACCCAGGGATAGAACCCACATCTTCTGTATCTCTTGCATTAGCAGGTGGATTCTTTACCACTGCGCCAAGGGTTCTTTGCCACAGTTCCTAGGAAAACCACATTCCAGACACCCATCCAGTTGCAATCTTAAACAGCCCAGCAGACGTTTGCTCCCAACACCCGACATGATCCCAGTTGTACGCTTCCTTTTGCTAGTCCGTTTCTCTCTCTGTGAAGTGGATAGCATTTGTTTTACCCCATCCCTCATTTTTTTCACATCCCTGTTTGGAGGCTGTCAGTGAAACGTGTATTCAGACGCTTCTGGCAGACTTCTGTGTCTCCTACTGGGACAGAAGGGTTATGGATCCCAGCAGCTTTTATTTGCCAGAGTGGCACTTTCCAAGATTTAGAGAAGAGGCAGTTACAAACACCAACAAAGAAAATCATAAATGGAAGCATATACATGTATTTGAAAACAAGTATTCAGACACATGGGGCTCTCCAGGTGGCACCAGTGGTAAAGAACCTGCCTACCAAAGAGGGAGACATAAGAGACGCAAGTTTGATACCTGGGGTGGGAAGATCCCCCTGCAGGTGGCAATGGCAACCCACTCCAGTATTCCTGCCTGGAGAATCCCCAGAACAGAAGAGCCTGGTGGGCTACAGTCCACAGAGTGACTTAGGACACACATTCAGACCTATATGTGTAGTCCTGTCTGCCACTCCACTCACACACACAGAATTATACAACTTTGTAAATACACATGTAGGCACTGATGAACAGAGAGATATATGCAGGGGAATTGTTTGCACATCCATGCTAGAAATCACACAGACCCACTTTCTTGGTAGACATTCTCACTCATTGTCTCCACCCACAAGGTGAGAGATCGAGCCAACCTTGACTTCCTCCACGCTCCCAGCCCTGCTCTTCATCAGAGGTCATGACCACCAGTGGGGCAAGATATGGATCCAAATGCCCACTTATTGAGGTGCTGTTCCAGCTCTGGGGACCATGGAGAGTAAGCCAATCCCTCCTGTGGGGCTCATATCTAGCAGAGGTGGCTCAGTGGTAAAGAACCCACCTGCCAAAGCAGGAGACAGAACAGACGTGGGTTGGGAAGATCTCCTGGGGAAGGCAATGGCAACCCACTCCAGCATTCTTGCCTAGAGAATCCCATGGACAGAGGTACCTACTGGGCTACAGTCCCTGGGGTTGCAAAAGAGCCAGACACAACTGAGCGCCCAGACACACGCATACACCCTTTCTATTGTGTATCTGAAAGGAGGTGTACAAACAGTGACAAATCCACACGAGAAGTGAGTTCAAGAAGCTGAGTCCACTTCTGTCTTCCTGGACTCTGGAACAGAGGTGAGTCTTGTCTTTGCTCATTGAATGAGACTCGGGCCCAGAGGAATCTGCTCAGCCCAGGTGGGATGTGAACCCTCTGTTAGTTTCAGTCCGTGGTCCTGCCCCTTAAGCCGGTTTCTTCCGCTTGCTCCTCAGGTATGTCTGCTGGTAGAAGTTGAAGAAAAGGGTCAAGAGGCGGAGCAAGTACAGGAGGACGGCCATGTTGAACCCGTCGGGGAAGGGGCACTCAGCAAAGAGATTGTAGGAGGAGTGGGCGGCAATGGCCACAAATTGACCCTGGGGAGAGGAGGTACAAGAGGAAAGAGAAGACGGCAGAGGGTGAGAAGCAAAAAACTGGCAGATGCTCCCCTTGACCTTCCTGTCATCCCCTGGGGCTCCCAGGGCTCAGAACAAGGAAGAACTAGGAAGCACCACCCCAGGCATTCCTGCTCATGATGCTAAGAACCTTCCTGACCCCTCTCCTGGTCTGGTCCCCCGTTTTTCCCCATCGCACCCTATCATGTCAACACTGATGACGGCTTCAATCTATCTTGAGCCCCTAAAGGGACAGCTCAGGCAGTCACCTGCAGTTGGCAACAGTGCTCCCCAAACCACAGGGCCCCCCAGTTCCCCAGGGATGGAAAAGTTATCACAGACTCGCAGGACATTAGCCGTCCAAGAGCACCTAGCCCAGCTCCCTCACTTCACTGGAAGATGAGACTGAGGCCGGAATCACTTGCTCCGGGCCTCACATCAGGTCAGGACATCAGGATCAGTTCTAGGATCTGGCAAAATGGTTGCTGAGACCTCGCAAGTTGAGAGGCTAAGGAAGCGATGAGAAGGACTTTTTTGTGGTCAGATTACAAGTCACTGGTGCAGTCGAGAATAGAAGCCGGCGCTCCGCTGAGGCCCCTGGAGCCAGCAGGTCTTTCTCACCAGCTGCAGGACAGTAAGGTGCAGCTTCCACCACGCAGAGGCCGTAGGCAGGGCCCCAGACTGGCCAGTCCATAGTACAGGTGCATGAAGACATGGACCAGAGAGCTCAGCATCCCAACGAAGAAGGCTGCAGGGCAGGGTGGGAAGAAGGAGGGAAGTGAGTGGCTCCGGGCTTGCCTGTGCTCTGGACTCTCTCTTCCAGTTTCAGTCTTCCAAGAAGCCATCTCTGCACACCCCACAGAGACGAGCCCTGGTGTGGCTCTATCACAAGGGGGTCCTGCATGAGCCACTTGAGGTCATGAAGGTGGGCTGTGGGTTACAAGGATGCCAGACGAGGATGCTTACAATGCCTCCTGCCCTCTCTGGGCTGATGGTCTTGAGCATCTCCAGGTGCCTCCTCCCCCACTCCAGGGAGGGCTCCAGGGAGCAACAGAGAGAAAGTGTGAGCAGCGGCCAGGAGTCAGGGCCACAGAGGAGAGGAACCGGGGAGCCGGGCTGCCTGCCTCCCGAGCTGGCACTCCGTCCAGCAGAAGGGGGTGTGCCCCACGAGTCCTGCCCAAGCCCCTCACTCACCTTGACCCCCCGGCATGTATTTGACCCCAGCCCACCAGTTGAAGAGCATGGTGCCATGGTGGTAGACATGCAAGAAGGTGATCTGCTCAGGCTTCTTCCATAATATAAAGAAGACCTGTGGAGGAAGAGAAGGCTCAACTCTGGGGTCATTGCTCCTCCAGACGCCACCTGGGGCCTCAGCTACCAGGGACAGGGTGACTCTGTCTGCTGTGCTGACAGGGAGGCTAAAACTCAAGGGTGATGCCACGGTCAAATGCCTGGACAGCCCCTTCTGTGTGCCTCTGTACGTATAAAAGCTCATAGAAACACTCATAATGGTGTGCGGTTTATACTCATCTCCATTTTATAGACCTCAAAGCCGAGGCTCAGAATTTAAGTAAGTTGTTTGTTGCTGTTGTTCAATCACTAAGTGGTGTCCGACTGTGACCCCATGGACTATGTAGCCTGACAGGTTCTTCTGTCCATGGGATTCTCCAGGTAAGAATACTGGAGTGGGTTGCCATTGCCTTCTCCAGGGGATCGTCCCGACTCTGGAATCAAACCCACATCTCCTGCATTGGCAGGAGTTCTTTACTGCTGAGCCACCAAGCAAGCCCAAGTTGTTCAAGGTTATACATCTAACAGGAGGCCAAGCTGGGATTTTGAACATAACTTGGCTTCAGAGGCTGGGATCTTTCAGTATTAACCTGACCAACCCCCCTACCCTACCCCAGGGCATTGGGTAGAGAACTCAGGTGTCAAACACCCAGCCCAGGACCTAGGGAACCATCAGACAAATTCCCTAAGGTTCTCCACTCAGACTCCACTTTGAGAGAGACTTTATCACCACCCCCAAAACTGTGGCCTCACCCCACCCCCACAAGACTTCTGGATTCACAAGCAAGACTTCTTTTACTTATAACACTTAAGGCTTTTGCTCTCTGATGTCTCTTGCTACATAACAACAGTTTCTAAAGTTTGTTTCTCTTCCCATTTTCTCTTAACCTGGAACCTGGTTGCTAAGGGGGGCAAATGCTTCATCAGTGAGCATCCTTCTTTCTCCAGGTCGTAGGATCGAGGTTTGACTCTGACATCAGCCTCAGGTGTAGCCAACAGGGACTCTGGAGGGAAGCATTTATTCACAGTGCCTTCAAAACCACCCCAGACCTGGCTGACAGAGGTAATTCTCTACAAGCGATAGGCACTCCGGTGTCAAGTAATTCAACGGCCTTTGAGAAGCACCACCAGCACACGCTCGCCATCTGCTGGTCAGGGAAGGAAAGTGCAGTCAGAGTGCTGTCAGGCTGGTGGTACCACTGACCTGGCACCACTGGCTTTGGCTCCAACCTGACGGTCCCTCTGCACCCTCTGCCCCCACAGTGCCCACCTGCCTGCATGAAGATACCGGCTGGCACAGAGAAAAGGAGGATACATGACTTTTAACCAGCACACAGATCACTCAGGGATCTTGTTTGTTGAAAAGCAGATTCTGAACTGGGGTGAGCCATGAATTTCTGCATTTCCAACAAGGTCCCAGTGATGTTCCTGCCATCTCTGGCCCATGGACCATATTTTGAGCAGCAAGACTTGAGTATACCATTCAATCTCCCTTGATTCAACACCCAAATCACTTGTGACTAGCCAAGCCTAGGGTTTTTTTGTTTTGTTTTGTTTTTTACTGCAAGGAAGCCTTTTGTTCTGCTTCCAGTTGAGAGAGCAGCTAAAAAAAATGAAATATTGACCCCTTGGCTACCACACATTCCATGTGTGCCAGGCCAAGGTGTGAACACTTTCACACATCAGCTTGTTCAATCTTCTTCCAATTGTTTCCTTTTATAAAATAGGTGTCATTATCCCCATTTTACTGATAGAAAACTGAGGCCTGTAAAAGGCAGGGAAGCTACCCATGGTCACACAGTGAGGAACTGGCAGAGCTGAGAGTCACACTGAGGTCTTCTGAGCCTGTACTGAGCTGATCTTCACTGAGTCCCATCAGAAGACCCAGGTGACAGCACCTGGTTTTTATGAAGTTCATTCTATGAACCCGCTCTTTATTATAGAGAAGAACAAAATTTGACTACATGTTGGACTTGTTTCGTTAACCTCTTCTTCCCATTGTTTTTTGTTCACTAAAAGGATACTGTCCATACATAATGGCCCACCTTGGGGAACCCTGGCCCTCTGCCTGAATGTTAAACCAAAGTGCCTTTTTTCATGGAGGCATCTGGACCCTGCCCACCTGTGAATGGCTGCAAGAAAGAAGACATTAACACATCCCCTCCACTCCCACTCTCAGGCTGGCCATTCTGGGAGATATTTAAATGCAAGATTAATGACCTTTTTACTTTGTTTCCTCACCCCCTCCTATCTCCCTTCTATAAAAGAACCTGGCATCCAGACCCTTTTATGATGGTTATTTTGAGACATTCCTCTGCCATCTTATCAATCAAAGGCATATTCCTTGCCTCAACACATCTTCTCCCCACTTATCAGCCTGAGGCCTGAGAGCGGCCCGAGTGTAGACTCTGGTAACATCTCCAGGTCAACTTTCCCATTGCCTGTCTTACCCTCATCCCAAGCTTGTTCCGGCTGTAGTCTACTGGCTGGCAGAGGTAGCTGTAGTTAGCCAGGAGCAAAGTGGCCATGAACTAGAAGGAAGAGAATAGGGAAGGATTAAGTCATGATTCCTGCTCCGCCCCACACAGCTAGAGCCTGACTGGTTGAAGGCCCGAGAGGATATTCTGGACACCAGCATCCCTCCCCAGCCCTCACTAACACTTGGTGAACGACTGTCAATGAGGTCAACCCTGAGCTCTGGCTGGCTCAGAGGCTGGCCTTGCATACATCTTGCTGGTCCCCAGTTTTGTTTTGTTTTTAATGTGGGTAAATATGGACCACAAACCCACACTGGGCACCTACTCTGCATGAGACCTTAAGTCAGGAGGGGACATGAAGCCATGTGCACATCAGCCCCGTCCCCAGGAAGCTAAGTGCTCCCCTAAAGATACAGAAAACCATCCTCACTTTCCAGGATGAGTAGGAAACACGAAGTATGCCAGAAGCTGGTAGTGGGCTCACAATGAGGCGGCCATGGGGCCAGCAGAGGGGAGGGTGAGGGACCTGCATGCTGGAAGGAGTGTCTGGACTTCTCCTGATGCCCGGGGCTGCAAGGGGCAGTGGTGGAGGCTTCTACCAGCAGATGGGCAGTCACAGGAGCAGCGACCCAGCAGAATCCATTCATGATTTTTTTTTTTTAACTTTTTGGCCACCTGCCACACAGCATGAAGGATCTTAGTTCCCCAGTCAGGCACTGAACCTGCATTCCCTGTCGTGGAAGTGTGGAATCTTAACCACAGGACTGCCAGGAAAATCCCTCATGAAGGGTCTTGAAGGTTGTTTTAAGAAACTGAAATTTTATCATTTGTCTACTCATGTGACAATGAGTCCAGAATGGTACTAAACACTTCACATTGGACCCTGCTCTGAGCCCCGAGCCACCTCGATGAACCAAATAATATTCCCTAAATGAGAGACTCTTCCTTCTGGTCCTGTCAGCCAAGGGAGCTACAGAGGGCTTCTGAGCAGGAAGCCAACATGGGCACGGCAGGCTTTCAAAGGATCGTGGGGGCAGCGGGGTACTCTGTCACCACAATTAAATGACAAGTTCTCAGACACGTCTCACAAGGTGTCAGCCTCTTCCACATGGTACCAGACGTTCTGAGGGGCCTGTCTTTACCAAGAGAAGTAAGAGACAGCCCTGCCTTGGACGCTCTTGCTATTGGGAGACAGATAACACATCTGGAAGGATCACTGGGTTTGGGGCTCAGAAAAAGGAACTGAGGTTAGCAGAGCCCAGGCAGAAACAGGAGGTGACGGTTTTTAGGTGCAAGTGGAGAACGAATTCCATTCAGGCTCGCCGCTCACTTCCACTTTTTTATTTAAGGAAAATGGGCTTGAGTGATGGAGGTTTGCATCTCCACGATGCTGGGAAAGACTGAAGGAAAAAGGAGAAGAGAGAGGCAGAGGATGAGATGGTTAGGTAGCATCAGTGGACATGAATTTGAGCAAACTCTGGGAGACAATGGAAGACAGAGGAGCCTAGCATGGTGCAGTCCATGGGGTCACAAAGAGTTGGAAATGACTGAGCAACTGAACCACCACAAGGGAAGACATGGCAGCCAAAGATAACCCAGAATTCCAGCCCCTCTGTCCCCGTCAAGGCTTCTCAATTGTCTGCATGGGAATATCATGGTTTTATCCACCCCCTGGCACCCCCAAGAAAGAGACCCTAGGACTGCAGGGTCCCCCACCAGCCTTACCTCATAGAACATGTACCCAGAGAGAGCCACAGGCCCAGGTTGTAGGCGGCGAGGGGTCCTGCCAGACTCGGAGGCTCCCGACTGGACATAAGGCAAGGCCCTGCCACCACCAGGAGGAGGTAGACAGCCAGGAGGAGGGTGACCTGCAGCAGCGAGTGAACCAGGAACCAGGACCCCGTCCTCGGGTCTGGAAAAGCAAGGGGAGGCGGGACGGCCAAGCTGGCCTCCAGGTCCACCCACCACCCGCTCCTCCCTCACCACGCTGGTCACCAGCTCTTCTTCCTCCGAATGTTTGGCATTAGTCTGGGTGGAATAAACATAAGAAAAACGCCATCCGGTGACACCACCTCCTACCTCCATTCTCTAAGGCCCACAAGTATTTATTCCAGAGTCTCTCCAGGGCCCCCGGCCATCGTGAGCACCTAGGAGTAGAAGTGGGGTTTGCATCTCATGTAGACCACCTCCTCTGCCTACTCCCTCCCCTCCCCCACTGCCTGAGGGTCTAGGAACCCAGGACACGGGCTGGGGGGCCCCACTGCTCCGCCCTCGGACACTGGATGACCACCACCCCCACCCCCACCACGGTCCCCTTTGGGGAGAGTCCATGGGCCTTAGCGCGGTTCGGATGTTTACACCTCTGCGGCTCCTCTCGGCAGCGCCCCCTACCGGGCGCCCCCTGATATTACAGGGCCCAGGAGAGGGGCGTGGCTGTCGGGCAGCCCAAGGGGCGGGGCAGAGAGGCGGGACTCGCTGGCTTTCCTTAGTCTTCTCATTCCACCTGCGGGTCTGCTGAGCACCCCAGGCTTCTTTCCCCGCCTCACCAAGCCCAGCCACCCCTAGTCCGTCCAGGGCTTCACTCACCCCGTGGGTCCTCCCGGGCTCCTCCGGTCGGTGCCCGACGTGCTCTGGCTGCTCGCCGGGGGCGTTGAGGTCCGTGATGGGTCCCAGACCGGTCCTTGAGCTCCAGGGTGCAGGGCAGTGCCCCCCACCCACCCTGGCTACAAGCTCTCTACTCCGCCGCACCCCAGCTCTGATCTGTGGTGGTCCCAGCCCAGCACCGCCCCCCCCCCCCCACACACACTCGCGTTCACACTCACTCACTTCCAGGCGCTGAGGCTCCTGTCCTCACCTGACCGGGGACGGGACACTGTCTCAGATCCAGAGAGACAGCAGCAGACAACCCAGGGGAGGGGTTGCTCAGAAGGTAAAGGGCGGCGGCTCCCGGGAGGACGGGGAGGAAGTCAGACGGGTCAGCAGCCCCGCCCTCCCCCCGCAGGGAGACCAGTCCCCTCTTAGGGTCCCACGCCCTGCACCCCACACTCTTCCTAAGAGGCAGGCAGGATGGGGACATCACACCCTCAGGCCTCCCCCCAGGGTAACCACGCCCCCCATCTCAGGTTCACTTCTTCCTCATTCCCCACCCACACGGTGAAGGAATAAGTTTATTTTTTCTGATCTTGCTGGATCCTCCAGCTTCCTCCAGCCTTCTGCTGACCAATGGGCTGGAGGAATATGGGGGCTGGGGTGGGAGTCCCACCTGCCTCTATTGAGAAGCCATTAAGATGGCTGTTTGTCCAAACATCCTCTCTTCAATGCATCCTTTCCCTCCTCTCTCTGTAAGATGCTAAAGAGCCACATGTTTAGAAGCCACAGGGACAGGCTCCGTCCCCCGCCTCGGTGACTCCGGGGCGCCCCAGCCAGGGCCTCAGTTTCACCTCCTGACAAGACCAAGGTCTTGGGAAAGGTTGTGAAAAATCATGTGCACGTAAGCCTTGGATTATCCATGCTCAGGGCCAAGAGGATTAGGAATCTCAAAGAACTAGAAAAAGTAATGGATAATCCCCACCGTGAGGATTTGGTTTAGCCATAGGGCTGGCAGGATGCAGCTTGGTTACATGTCTCCCTACAGACCTGGGTTGCCCCTGCCCTCTCTCCACCTGGGAAAGTTTCCTAGCTGGGCTCCAGCCCAAGGACAAGTCATATGTCTTCCCATGTAAGTCCATGCCATTTCCTACACAATCAAATCAAACGGTTCTGCTGAGACTTCAAGGCTGCCCCGAGTCCATCCAGACCCTCCCGCCCACAGCCCAATGCACTGCTTTGCCATCATTCTAATCTGGTCCCTGCACTTTCCCTGGCAACCCGCACCCACTTCCCATCCTCGGACGGTCAGTTCCGTCTCCACGTTGGTGTTGGTCCTCCTTGTTCGAGGCCAGCCCCTCCTGTGCCACCAGCATCCATCCCCCTTATCCGTCCTCCCTCTCCCATGACAGGCACAGTGGGTACCACAGAGGTTAGTTCGCTAGCTTGGCCGTATAGTGGAAATGTCACTTCCCCGTGGGAAACAGCCATCAGGCTGATGTTGGGAAGATGTAAACACGATGCCAAAGGCTGCCGTCGCCCTCTGTGGGCAGCTCTCACTGGTGTCTTCACAATGCCGGGTGGATAACTTTGCATTTGTCGCTGGAGACCTGTGGGAAGTCCCCTGTAGGGGACCCGAGATGCTGCAGTGCCCACCTAGCCCCTGGGAAGCAGGTGGGATCCAGAGAAGTGGACTGTGACTTTAGGCAGGACCACCTCAGCCCGGTGCCCTTTCTCTGAGCTGGGCACAGCTCTGCCCTGAGGGAGGAGCCTGCTGGTCTCCTGTGATGCCCCCCTCCCCACCCACTTAAGTGCCTCCTTGAGTCTATATAGGTCAAAAAGCTTAGGGGGAAAACTACCATCTAGCCCACAACTGCAAAATAAGGTCTTTACTGATGTCACCGTGGATTCCTTCTGCCCGAAGTAAAACAATAAAAAGCCTAACAACCTCATCCCCTCCTCACCCAGTTACCCCTAGACTCACAGAGCCCTGTCTGCCCTCATAGCGCCTCTGGGGTTATGAGAGGTGAGCAGGATGCCTGCCCGAGGGCAGAGAGCTGGAACTTGTATGGGTAACATGCAGGGAACGGTACACTCACTGTCACATTATAGCTACTCCGTGAGGTCATAGCCATGGGTCACCCACAGTTCTGTACACCACATACACACTAACCAAGACCATCCTCACAACCCAGGAGCTAGGTACGATCAAAAGCCACTTTCCTGGAGGAAACTGCTGAAGCACGGATTGGCTAAGTGACTTGTCCAGGATCACATAGCTCCCAGGGATCAGGGTCAGGGTTCAAATCCAGGCAGTCTGGCTCCAGAGACTTTGCACTTGATAAGTGCATGACACTATTGCTCAGTCATGTCCAACTCTTTTCAACCGCATGGACTGTAGCCCACCAGGCTCCTCTGTCCATGGAATTTCCCAGGCAAGAATACTGGAGTGGGTTGCCATTTTCTTCTCCAGGGGATCTTCCCGACCTAAGGATTGAACCTGAGTCTCCCGCATTGCAGGCGGATTCTTTACTGAAGACCATGGTTTGCTTTATTGGGACGAAAAGAATCAAAGGGTGGCCTTGCCTGACAAGAAGAGGGAATCTTAGCTTATTCAACACAGATTTTCAGAGAACGATGTGCCGGAGGGTGTCAGGAATACATAACTGAATGCAGGCATTTTCGAGCATTTGTTCTGTTCTGCTGGGGATGCAGTGGGCTGCCCGGGGTCAGGGGGACACAGCCTCTAACACCTGGCACTCTGGTGAGTTGGGGGAAGGTGGTAAGAACTTGGTTCTGCTACTTTCCCCAAAGACCCCTGACTATAGGTCAGGTGAATCGAGGCACAATCCTCAACCAGGACTCTGAGCAACTGGTTCCAAACCTGAGGAATATTCCTGGAGACAAGATGAGGGGAAGATGCATGTGTGTGTGCACACGTGTGTGTTGAAGATGATAATCTGCGAGGAACTTTGCACATTTCTGTCTTTGCCTGATCGGCCCTCAGGCTCCAATCACACAGGTCTCTGTCTCTTTTCCTTTCTCCTGTTCTCCCTGCCTCTCCAGAAAAGCCACAGGGCAAGGGCGACAGGACCAGAGGGGAAAAGAAGGCGAGGCTGGACGGCCACCATCGGTCAGGGGGACGGAGGGGCAGGAAGGAGTGAGATGGAGGGAGTCACAGGGGAGGACGCCCCAGAGTGGATGGCGCTGCCTGTCCAGCGGTCGGTGAGCCCTGCCCGGGTCTAAGGGAGCCCGAAGAGTCACCCCCATCCTGCCTGTTCCTCCACGAGAACACAGCTCCGACTCCGCTGCATTCTGGCCTCATTTGCTGCTTCACCCCGGATGCTCGGCTTAGACACTGCAGCACGGGGCGTGTGGATGGGGGGCGGTCTGCACCCTCAGTGGCTCCCCGTCGGGCTGAGTTGAAAGAGCTCATTGTCAGGGTGGCTCCCACCCTTGGATGGGCACCCCCCCCCACCAGCCCACCACTGCAGCAGTTGGCCTTTGTATGGTACGACGCAGGCTGTTGCCAGCGAGGACAATGACATCATTCATTTCACTCATAACAGGATCTGGCGGATCATCATGTAAGGGGCAGTGACAGTCACGCACATCCCGGGAAGGCGTGTGGTCAGCTGCCTCCCAACAGGGCTTCCAGGGGAGGGAGGAGATGAGGTTGCAGCCACCCCTGGGCTGACCCCCATCCCTGGCACAAATGCTCTTTTCAGCCTGTGGCTTCGTGGTGTCATGGCCAGAGCTGCAGACAGAGATCAGGTTGACTCCCTGTGACACGGAGCAGGACCCTACGGTCCCTCCACCCCATGTCCTCCATCTGCCTTTTGTCTGTAGAAAAACTTGAGCCAAAGAATAAGTTAAATCAGACAAGTGAGAAAATGCAGAAGCAAAGGAAAACAGTTAAACATGATGAAATAATAATAGTTTAGTCACTAAGCAAAGTCAAGGACCTTTAGTTTCTCTTCAGCAGCTATAGATAATATTCTGAGCCATACCTTATTATGGACACTGAGACCCCCGCACACACACATACAACGTGGAAAAAGTTAATTACATGATGATCAGACTGTAGATGTTTCCTAAGCTGCCACAATTCCAAGAACTGGCCTCAAAGCAATGGGAACAAATTGATTCTGGAACTGAAAATGAACTGTACTTAAAACAACCAGGATGACTCTGGTCAGACCACGGAAGGACCAATTTCAAGATGACTGTCAGAGCTGACTGTGTTGCTTCTGCTTACAGTCCCTTCCGTCTGCTTGTACACCCCTGAAACTCCCCTTTAAAAGTTTTGCCCACTGATTATTGGTGGGGAGGAGTCAGCCTTTTGACAGGAGTCTGCCCTCCTCACCAGTTGGAGGTCTCTGGAAATAAAACAAATTTTCCTTTCCACCAACCTTGCCTCTTTATTGGCTTTTGAGCAGCAAGCAGCTGGACCCCACTTTCAATAGCACTTGCACAAAGATTCCCTGGATGACCTTGACTTTCCTCTCCTGGTTAGTGGATGAAGCTCCAGATTCCATCAGGCTCACTCCATTTCTGCCTCACTGCTCATCTCACCTTGCATGTCATCTCCCTCACTCACTGGTTTTGTCATGTTAGCAACCTGATCTGGAAATGGAAAAAGGTACTCATAGTCTATCAGTTCCAAGCTCATCTCCAATTAGTACTAAAATTCTCTCTGGTGCATCAATTGATGAATAATAAATAAAATGCAGTTTATCCACACAGTGGATAAAAATGGGTAAAGTGCTTCCTTAAAAAACTAAAAATATTATGAAAACACCATATGATCCAGCAATTCCACTTCTGGATATATATCCAAAGAATACATAAAAGCAAATTTGAAAAGATACATACCCCCCAATGTTCATAGAGCACTATTTGCAATATTGTAGCCAAAAATATGAAACAACTTAGGTGTCCATCAACAGATGAATGGATTAAGATGTGGTGTCTGTATATATAATGGAATACTACTCAGCTGTAAAAAGATGAAATCTTGCCATTTTCAACAACATGGATAGATTTAAAGGTTGTTATGCTTAGGGAAATAAGTCAGACAGAGGAAGACAAATACTATATGATATCACTTATGTTGGTGATGGTTTAGTTGCTAAGTCATGTCCGATTCTTGCTACCCCATGGACTGTAGCCCGCCAGGCTCCTCTGTCCGTGGGATTCTCCAGGCAAAAATACTGGAGTGGGTTGCCATTTCCTTCTCCAGGGGATCTTCCTGACCCAGGAATCAAATCCGAATCTCCTGCACTGCAGGGAAATTCTTTACTAACTGAGGTTATACATGGCATCTATAAATTTAAACAAGTTAGTGAATGTAACAGCCAGGAACATCTCCTCCACTTTAGCGAGAGCCAGCAAGCTTGTTGGAGTGTAGCTGGATTTTATTTATCTTTTATTTCTGTTTTTTGCCCCATCTTGTGGGATCTTACCTCCCCGAGAACGCCTGCTCCCTGCAGTTGAAGCGCAGAGTCTTAACCGCTGGACCGCCCTGAAAGTCCCATAGGTATTTCTTGAGTGAATGAATGCATGAACGGGTGAGGCAAACCGCACGTCTGGGGCCTGGAGTCGGTCCAGGGAATGACCTCCACCTGTCGGCCTAGTTTGGGCTGCGGTGGGGCCTCCAGTGTCCACACACTGTCTCCCGCAGTCACTGAGGTCTGGCGGCAGACTGGCTGGCTGAGCCCTGGCTGCCCAGGCCTTTTCCGCTCTCGCCACTAGAGGGCAGGTGCGCCCCGTGGATGCGCCCCAGCAAGTCTGCCCTGTTCCAAAGGCACCTTGGGCTCCCCCGCTGAACCAAATATTAAAGAAAGGCTTCTGCCAAGATCTCTCTCACCCAGAGATAATTTCAGAAGTACCAGGTGGAGGAGGGCATATAGCAAAGCCACGTTCCCTGTCTCTGGGCGAGAGGGGTGAAACAGGAGCCATCCCTGGTCCCCAATTGCCTTTGCAGAGGGGACCCCCGAAATAAGAACTCTTGAGACCCTCTGCGTTGTGATCTAGGCCATGTCACCTTCTGGGGAGACAATCTTAGGGGCACCCTCCTGCGTTCTGCTCCCCACAGTTAAAAAGGCAATTATTCCAAGCCGGAAAACTGCTGACACACTGCCTCAACCACATAAACTCTTAATTCCAGGAGGTCCAGGCTGAAAGAGACCTCACCCAAGTCTCTTGGGGCCAGGACATGCCCACGGAGGGAGGGGCCATCTCCAAGGGTGCACAGCCACATAGAGGGGAGACCAGGACCCTGTCCTACTGAGTAGGACACGTGTTCTGACTGATCAGACGATCACCTTTTTCCCTGTGTCTCTGTCTCTCTACCACCGCATACAGCTCCTAATCTCCACTGAAATAGTCTTTCCTCAACCTTTCAAAACACATAGGAAGACAAATAAAAGGATCAGCAGGGGACTCCCATCACACTGCACGTGAGAAAATGTGCCGTTTCATATTAGATCCTGAATCTCAATGGGGAAACCGCGTTTTTCCCTCCGTGCCCCGCTGCCATGACAGAGCCCACCAGCCCGAGAGAGCAGGGACCTGCCCGGCCATCAGCCAGCTTTCTCCCTGTGACACACGTGTGCACAGGTAACACACGTGTGCACAGGCAACACACGTGACACACGCAGATGGGGAGACTCTGCTCTGCTTCCCGGAGAGACAGAAGCAAAGGGCTTGCGGTGATTAAACAAAGACGTGAGCTGGGCTTCCAAGTCCTTCAGGAAAACTCAGTTACACCACAGGCTTTAGGAAGAGGAAGCCCAGGATGTGCGAGGCTTGTCTCAAAGTCACAAAGTTAGTTCCTGCCTTAGGGTTAGAACTCAGCTTTGCAGACACTGCCCAGTGCCACAATTATTGTGGTTTGAGGATGCTTAGGACTTCCCAGGTGGTGCTAGTGGTGAAGAACCCGCCTGCCCATGTAGGAGACAAAGCTATGACAAACCTAGACAGCATATTAAAAAGTAGAGACATCGCTTTGCTGACAAAGGTCCATAGAGTCAAAGCTATGGTTTTTCCAGTAGCCATGTACGGATGTGAGAGCTGGACTATAAAAAAGGCTGAGCCCCAAAGAATTGATGCCTTCAAACTGTGATGCTGGGGAAGACTCTTGAGAGCCCCTTGGACTGCTAGGAGATCAAACCAGTCAACCCTCAAGGAAATCCACCCTGAATATTCATTGGAAGGACAGATGCTGAAGCTGAAGCTCCAATACTTTGCCACCTGATGCAAAGAGCTGACTCATTGGGAAAGACCCTGATGCTGGGAAAGACTGAAGGCAGAAAGAGAAGGGGACGACAGCGGATGAGATGGTTGAAAGGGCTCACTGACTCAATGGACATGAGTTTGAGCAAGCTCCGGGAGAGAGTGAGGGACAGAGAAGCCTGGCGTGTTGCAGTCCATGAGGTTGCAAAGAGTCAGACACAACTGAGTGACTAAACAACAAGGATGCTTAGTCCAGTGTTTTTCAAACTGCAGAGAAAGACCTACAGAGAATCATGAAATCAATTTGATGGGCTCTATAATTTTTTAAATAAAATTAGAACAGAACAGAAAGAAACTGACTAGGAGATAATAGAATAAATTAGAAAGCAGTCAAGTTTTGTTTCCCCAAATATTTGTTTTATATGTGTGTATATGTCTAATGATACACACGTGAGTGTCTATTTGCTGCATTACAACATAAAAATATTTTTCTTACTATGGACTGGCATCAAAAAACATTTTAAAGTTACTGGTTTAGCCACAAAGTATAAAATACTGGTTTTAATCATGGTTCTAACACCTCCAGCATTGTGCTTCTGGACAGTTGCTTTCAACTTTCTGAACTTTGGTTTTCTCGTCTATAAACTGAGAATCATGGTAGATCCATCTCATGGGGTTGAGAAAATTGATTGTGATGGTCACCAAGTAAATGTCAACTACTAAATGTGCTTGTGATATTTCACGCATATGCTACAAGGACCAATATTCCAAGGTGACAAAGACCCATGGCAGTCAGGCCAGGCAGAAAGCAGTGTGGGGCACTAAGGGGGCACCTGTCCCCCTGTCAAGGGCCCAAATCAGACCCTCCATCAGCTCGTCAGTCATCCGTGGCTCAGCATCATCTGGCTCCTGGGAGATGCAGACTCCTGGGTGCTGACAAGACTCCTCTTATCTCTGCAAGAGAATGGGGTCCCCTGAATCAGGACCGGACTGAAAGAGGAGAGGGCAAGTCCTGAAGGCAAATCGTGCTCCTTCATAACTCCGTGAGGGCCAGGCATTCCCCCCTTCTTAATTCACTCCTTCCACCCAGAGCAGCTCCGAGAGCAGGAAATGCAGCAGCTTCAGAGACTGCGGGAGAAGCCAAGGATGAAGAGATAGGCAGTCCCCACTGCCCGCCAGGCTTTCTGTGTTAGCCATTCACCATAAGCTTCAGAGAGATCCGCGGCCCCCCGAGGAAGGATGGATCGGGTGGGAGGGGACACAGGCCTCTCGGTGTCTTTTGCTCGCAGGGAGAGAGTGGCATTTTATATTTAGCAGATTACTCACCTTCAAGTGCATTAGTCACAGCCTCCCAACTCCGTTCTGGAGGCTGGATGCTGGGTTCTCAGAGGGCTGAGATCAGACAGGAGAGCAGAGACAGCGAGCTGGGGGAGCCGAAAGAACAGACTGGCAGGGGAGACCGACGCAGGAGGAGGAGACATGAGGCAGCCCAGGAGCCGGCGGCTGACTGCTGTCCCGCAGAGAGGTCCCAGGGCACAGGACCCGCTGGTTCTGGGTGGCCCTGGGCACCCAGCACAGCCAGGGAGGGAGAGAAGAAGGGGGGAAAGCCCAGAGCATCCAGCGTGGAGGGCACAGCTGCGGCCTGGCTCCCACGTCCAGGAGCCCTGCAAGGGGCATCCTTCGGCTCACCAGCCTGGACGCATCCTTGGGCCGACTATGATAGTGACCAGCAGAGGGGCACGAGTTGCAGAGAAAGCCAGCAGACCACGCCCGGGCCGGAAGCCTGGGCAGGAGAGAAAGAGACCATCCGAGAAAGACGCCTTGGGTCCTGCTGCCCCCCACCTGCGGGAGGCTCTCCCCCTCGAGCCTGGTGAGGGTTCTTCCTGGACTCTGGGCTCCCTGAGCATCAGGATGGCATCCTCTCATCTTTCTTCCTCCTTCAGAGCTTCGTTGAAAGCTTCGTACCTAGACAAATGGGCTTACCAGGTGGCGCTATTGGAAAATAATTTGCCTGCCAATGCGGGAGACTTAAAAGCTGTGGGTTTGATCCCTGGGTCAGGAAGATCTCCTGGAGGAGGAAGTGGCAACCATCCCAGTATTCTTGGCTAGAAAATCCCATGGGCAGACAGCCTGGTGGGCTACAGTTCATGTGGGTTGCAAAGAGTCAGACATGACTGAAGTGACTTAGTAAGAACGCTCACAGCTAGAGAAATATGCCTTGTTGCCTTGAAAAGGAGCCTTCCGGAAGTGCCCCAGCTGAGATGCACAGGGCGGCTCTGTCCTGGGCCTGCCTTCTCCCCTGCCAGTCTCAACCTCCCTCAGACAGCTGCAGAGGTGCCCAGGGGAGCCCTGGGCCAGCCACCACAGGAGGAGGCTCTGTGCCAGTGGGCACAGGAGAGCCGGTCCCACCTTCAGCTAGGACACGCTGTCTCCCCTCTCTCAATAGTTTACCCTCTCACCAGCAGACCGCGGGCGCCTGAGAACAGGGCCCTGGACTTTCTTTGTATCTGTCCCCACTCCCTAGTGGCTCAGACGGTAAAGAATCCACCAGCAAGGCAGGAGGTCTGGGTTCGATCCCTGGGTTGGGAAGATCCCCTGGAGGAGGGCATGGCAACCCACTCCAGTATTCTTGTCTGGAGAATCCCCGTGGACAGAGGAGCCTGGCGGGCTGCAGCCCATGGGGTCGGACACGACTGAGCGACTAAGCACAGCCCAGCCGCTCCCTGGCTGGAGCTAAGGACACGTGATGACATGCCCGGCCAGTGTAACAAGACAAGCAGGTAATCAGGAAGCAGATGTGAGTTGATGGAGAGGGTGCCCAGGCAGCCCTCAGAGAACTGGGTTACACATTCCTGACCTCAGGTCTCAGTGATCCTGTCTAGAAAACATCGAAGTGGTATCTGCATTGCAAAAACACAGTTGGGAGGGCTCAATGACACAGACCCCTGGACAGCAAGGAGATCAAACCAGTCAATTCTAAAGGAAATCAACCCTGAATATTCATTGGAAGGACTGATGCTGAAGCTGAAGCTCCATTCTTTGGCCACCTGATGCAAAGAGCCGACTTACTGGAAAAGACCCTGGTGCTGGGAAAGATGGAAGGCAAAAGGAGAAGGGGGCAACAGAGGATGAGATGCTTAGGTAGCATCACTGACTTAAAGGACGTGAGTTTAGGCAAACTCCAGGAGATGGTGAAGGACAGGGAAGCCTGGGGTGCTGCCGTCCTTGGGGTCGCAAAGAGTCAGACACAACTGAGCAACTGAACAATGACAACGAGACAGTCCCGGCTCATAAAACACATTCACACAGGAGCAGCCTGCGAACTGACTTACCTTCATGCTACTGCAAGCTCTGCATGTGAGAAGAGATGAAGTGACTAAAAGTAACAGCCGCCTACTAGATGCCTTGCCCAGGTCACCCTAGAATGCTCAGAGCAGATCTATTTTACAGAAGAAACTGAGGTTCAGAGAGGTTAATTTACCTACGCAAAGCCACACACCAAGCAAGTCCCTAAGTCATGATTTGAATGGTGCTCACCTATCCCCCAAACTGGAACACATTCCTTTAAACAACAGTGCTTCAAACACTTGGAGGAATTTTAAGAGAGGAAATTATTGTTTTTTCCAATAGAATTCTTTTTAAGTTTTTATTTTATAGTGAAGTATAGACGATTAATAATGTTGTGATAGTTTCAGATGCACGCAGAGCTATCCAGCCACACATATACTTGTATCCATTCTCCCCCAAACGCCCCTCCCATCCAGGCTGACACATAACATTGAGCAGAGTCCCCTGCGCTATACAGTAGGTCCTTGTTGGTGATCCATTTTAAATAGAGCAGTGTGTACATGTCCCTCCCAAACTCCCTCAAACAGGGTTTGGAAGATTATGAGCGGCCAAGAGCTGAAAAGGAAGGGAGCTGAAGCCTCAGGGCACCCCTGTGAGATCGGTTGGCTAAACCCCAGAGAGGAGGCTGAACAGAGCACTACTGTCGCAGAAAACTCAGAGGCCACATCAGGGCTCGGTGTATCTGCCAGACGATCAGGGAGAGGCTCAGAAAGTAGTGAAGACCGGTCGTGCCCGGGAAGGCCCTCTGGGGTCCGAGACTCAGGAATGGGGAAAGTGGGCAGGAGGGAAGTTTCTGCAGGAAGCTGAGACGTCAGGCATCCAGCTCCACCGGTGCACGTGTGTGTGACCCTGGACCCTTGGATCAGAATTCCAGGGAGAGATCTCTCCTATCCATAGCCCTCCTGACCCCCTTAAAAATCTCTTCCTGGGGTTTAAAAACCATCATTGTCTGGAATACAGATTTTCTCCGGTTGTAATTTCTCCTGTCGAAACTGATGCATGAACTCCACGAGGACTAAAGAAATCCCCAACTAACTTGTTTCCTGGTCCAGTGGTTCTCTGACCTGCCAGCTGGCCATCGCCTGACACCAGCACTTCCTGCCCCGGTGTGGCCAGCGGCCTTTTCATGGTTCCCTCTGTCTCCCACCCCACTCTCAGTGCCCCTGGAGGAGCTGGGAGCCAGTGCTTCTCAGGGATTTCCAATGTGCCCAGCAGAGCCCTTCCCTGGCATACAGCAGGCCTTTAATTATGGAGTATTACGGGGAGAGCCATTCAGCGTTTCTAGAAACACAGGAGACATCGCCATGCAGTCCTATCACTTAACTGATTATTACTAATTTGTGGTTAGTTGATAGTTGAAAGGGCTTCCCAGGTGGCACAGTGGTAAAAGAACCCGCCTGCCAATGCAGGAGATGCAGGAGATGTGGGTTTGATCCCTGGGTTGGGAAGATCCCCTGGAGGAAGAAATGGCAACCCACTCCAGTATTCTTGCCTGGAAAATCCCATCAACAGAGGAGCCTGGGGGTCTACAGTCACAAAGAGTAGGATATGATTGAGCAACTGAGGACACACACAAGAATCAAAAATCCAGCCTTGGAAAACAGAACAAGCTTGGGAGACTGGGAATAGGCTGGGGGTGGTGGGTGGAGTCTTAGCTCTCCATCCTCTAACTTTTGTCCCTTATACAACTTATTAGCTGAAGTTGTCAAGGATGCTCTCACCATGTTCTGAGCAGGAAGAAGGGAAGAAAGGAATGGAAGTGTTCTCAGCTCTTTTCCACCAAGTGGACTCTTTGAGGTTTTGGTTGTACATTGTGGTTTGGCAAAGACACAACAGATTGAAGACAGTTCTGTTCTTAGAAATGTGGTAGGCTGTCACTCTTGGGGGCCACTGTCCCTCTCTCCACAATTTTCTGGAGCTTCCCCTGGGGGGTTTTGAACCACCTGGGCTAAGAGGGTAGCTTCCCAGGGACACATTCTGTCAACACCTTCCTCCTGAAATTTGCATCTACGTGTCTTTGAGGCCAGGGCTTCCCAGGTGGTGTTAGTGGTAAAGAACCCACATGTCAATGCAGGAGACATAAGAGATACAGGTTTGATTCCTTGGTCAGGAAGGTCCCCTGAAGGAGGAAATGGCAACCCACTCCAGTATTCTTGCCTAGAAAATCCCATGGACAGAGGAGCCTGGTGGGCTATAGTCCATGGGGTTGCAAAAAATTGGACATGACTGAAGCAACTTAGCATCAACAACAGTCTTTGAAGGCATGAAGTACAGTCCATGTGTTTATGATTTGCTGAAAAACCATCAAAATATTCTCCGCCTTAGAAGCTACTAGGAGACTCAAGATGCCCGAGGAGCATTTTTTTTTTTTTAATTTGACTTGATTCTTCAAGTTTCTCTCTGCATAAGAGCAAGGCATTTTGCCAGACGAAAGCAACCCCCATCACAGTGAGTGAAGAATGGGACCAGAGAGGCTTGGAGCTCAGGCAGCAGCTACAAGGTCTGATGCAGGGTGTCTGATTCTGCCCACCCCCTTGCTCCCCTGTGTGGTGGAGGCTAAAGTCCCTAATTCTTCTGTTCTTGCATTTCTCCCAGCTCTAGCTGACCCAGGTGATGGGCAGACAGACTCTCATCATCCATGCAGGCTCCATAGACCTGCATGGGCCGCTTAACATCAGCAGCTCTTCAGAGAGAAACCAGACACATCAGATGTGAATCTTTTCCACTATGCTCCAGTTTTATACACGATGAGATCATCAGTTTTGGCATGAGAATTCAGCGTTTCAGAAGACTGTCCTGAGGACAGCCCACACTGGACTTAATTTCAACTTCCTGTACCTTTTATCATTCTATGTTCCTCCTGCACTCTCTGGAGTAAAAAAGCCAAAACAACAATTGCTACCCCATGCAGGACCCTAAATCCAGGCAGTTTACCAACTTGTGATTTCTGACTCTCATAATAGCCCTACAAGGTGACTATGATCACCTCTATTTCTGCAAACCAGTAAAAAAAACCGACACTAATAAAAGCTGTCAGGTTTTCTAAAATCTCACAGCCATTCAAAGTTGAAATCTGACCCCAGATTCATCTTTTCCCCAAATCCTGTCCCTTTATGCTTTAATGAGTCTGTCTTCAAAGATAATGAGCCTTAGTCATGCAAAGGTAGGCTCAATTATTTGTTATTTTCACTAAGAAGAAAATAGGGGTTAATGCATTATAGAAATATTTTCAGTAGCACAGGCAACTGGAAAAAGAATGTTCAGGTCAACTTTCAGAAAACCAGGGAAGTTCATTAGCCAGGATTCAAATTCAGCTCCTTAAGTCATGCCAACTCTGTCGGCTGTCACAAGATTTCAGAAGGTTAGAGGATGTTCGTACCTGCTATAAGCTGTTTTCTGTCTTTCTGAAGCTTTGGGCCCTCAAAGGTATACATGTGTGCATACGTGTGAGTGTGTGTTCACGGATGTGCATGCACCTGCCCAGGAGATGGAAGGTGATGCTGTCCAGAGCAGAATTTTATACATAATCTAGTCACATGATTGGTTTCATCAAGAACAAAGACATGGATCATATTGAAAAAGGACTGGTAGGATGCATTAGATAAAACATTAAGCAACTGATGTGTTTCTTGGCAACTGAAAATGCAGTGCTGAAAAGAAAAAAAAAAAGTTGATTTGTACCCATAGCATTGGCTATACAAACAAGCATGGCCTCAATTACAAATATACAGCTAAGAATGGAACCACCAATGGGTTGTTTTCCATATATAAAAAGAGCACATAAGGCCTTTTTTGCAATGTGGATGGCCTTACACATTTCTCTCCCAAAGTTTGGCCTGTTCATATATCACCAACAGCTTCCCTGCTAAACAAACAGATCTGTTTGTCTCCTCTATCTGTCCCACAGGACTTCATGGCTCCAGGTGACGACCAAGGCATTTATGGAGGATGAAGGATGGCAGCCTGCATCTCACAGACATCCAAGTTCATCTAAATATGTCACATGTCAGCCCCCACAGCTTCCCAATCTGTTTCTACAAATTAGGGCAGGGATGGATAGAGGGATGGGTAGGTGGATGGTTGGGCGGGTGAGTGATGGATGGATGGATAAATGGGTGGATGGATGGAAGGAAGAACAAACAGAACAGATGAACAAATAAAGAGATGAACACAGAGCTCCCAGTCAATGCTGGGAACAGGCATGGGCGCTTTTATATAAATTCTCTATCTGCCTAGGAAATAGACTAGCCTCCAGGGGCTCATAAGGAAATAACACCTCAAATTATCTGTAAACAACTCCTGGCAAAAAGCCCAGCCAGAGAAATTATATTTAGGGAAGAGAATACAGTGACACATGGTAACAAACCCCATTGAGCATTCTAAATTCTGTCCCCTATCAAACTACACCCTGGAAACACTGTTCACCCTCAGGACATTTGCACAGCTGTCTTCACTAAACTGCAGGTTAATACTGTGTCCTCAGTTTTCAGTAAGATTTGTTGTGAAGACCACTTCTGTATTTGTTTTAAAATTGTGGCTGGGGAAACTATCCATTTTGTCATTCCAGGTCACACACTTAAAATTGTGTCCTGTGATTTTTGTCTTCTTTCCCTCTTCACGTAGGCTCGCAGGAAGCTCAGAGACACATGAGGATTAATCATAATGATTAGATTACCCTGCAGAATTAACATAATTCTTAATCCTGATATACAAATATATTCCCGCCTTAGTAAGCTTACTATACCTATATCTCCACCTTTACTTGTATCATCTAATCCTTAGTAGTGAACTATCTCTGATTCCTTTTGCGGGAAGTGACAATAGATAAGTAAAAATAAGTGAATGACAAAGTGGGGTATTTATATAAAGCCAGCACCTTTACCTCTAATGAGAGGGAGAAACATAAAACAATGCTAATCTCCAAAGCCTGGGAATCAAATTTGCTGACCCCCAGCCTGGCGCACCCATCACATGCCCAAGAATATCCACAGAGGCACACACACTCACCAACCTGCACCACTGCCCCATCCCTGACATCCACTGCTCCAGAGTCGAGGTTTGACTAAATCCTGACTCAACAGGGCAGGTGAGTGAGCAGACCACTTGCTCACATAGAGTCAGGATGAACCTGCCTTGTTCATCGTGAGTTCTGACTCTCTTCTTTGCCTGTGATGACCTTCAGTGAGATAATCCTATAGGGACTTGATTCCTCTTCCTAGACACCCAGGGCTAGGTGGGGGAAAACACATGAGCCCCTTCTAGAGGTGCTGAGTGTCTATTATTAGGTTAGCTGTCATTTCCTGAACATCCACTCCCCAGGGTGTAGAGAACACTGTCCCCAGGGCTCCAGGTGATGGTGAACATGCCCTTCAGGATTCACTTCCCCTTCTCCCGAAATCCAACATCCTCATCGTAAGTATCTATAAAAGAAGAGGCCACACGCCCTGGCCGCCCTGTCCCAAGCATCACAGGCTCCCAGCTGTCAGGAAGAGCTTTGTCTCACCTCTCTCCATCTCTGCTAGTGGACCACAGTGAACAGTGCTTGTTCTTCCCCAGAACCTCACTGCTTCAATAACACATCATTTGCTTAATGACAGTGAGTCATTGACTGTTTTCTGGCTCATTTCTTGTTGTTTTCAGAGAAGAAACCTGAGGCCTTTATCTGCAGAGGTAGCAGAGCAGGCAGCGAACGAAAGTCAGCTGAGTGGAGTGGGCAGCCCTGTCTGCCCACATTTGGCCCTAGAGCCTCTGCTTCCAGAGGAAAGGCTTGGAAATCTCCTGAAACGATGTTTCAAGCCGTGCCTGAGATTGCAACACACAGATTCACTTTCGTTGGTGCTGGGAAGCCCAGAACTCGGGGTAGAATCGAGTGTGGGCGGGTGGGCAGGACAGTGCCCAGCGGCCCCTCCTGGGAGCTTCTGCTTCTTCCTCCCACCACCCCGGGGTGGCTCCTGGGTTTCCCAGCATCCCAGGCAGAGTTTCCTGAAAGTTCCCTTAGCCCCAGGGCTGCCTAAAGCAAAGCTGTAAGACTCCCCATCTGTGAAATGGGTGGGGACAACCCTGCTCCTTATAATAATGCAGTCGGTTTCATACACAATGATATTGATGTCTTTGTTACAACCCTTCTCCAGAGAGCTGGAAAGACAAAGGGGAAAACTATGAACTGGCCCCTCACCCATACAGGTGAGCTCTAGTTCATTCTCTCCCAGCGGACTTCTCCCCCACGCAACTGCCTTTGGGAGCCCAGCCAGGGTTTTAAGGACCAGCTCAAATTCAAACTCACCCATGTCACCTTCCCAAGCTCCTCCTGCAAGACTTAATTAACCTCTACTTCCTCCTCCCGGCTTCCCTCGTGGCTAAGGGGTAAAGAATCTGCCCACAATGTAGGAGACCTGGGTTTGATCCCTGGGTTGGGAAGATCCCCTGGAGAAGACTATGGCAACCCAATCCAGTATTCTTACCTGGAGAATCCCATGGATAGAGGAGCCTGGTGGGGTACAGTCCGTGGGGTCTCAAAGAGTCAGACAGGACTGAGTGACTAACACTTTCACTTTCTCCTCATAATTCTGGCTTCTATGTACATCATATTGACAGGCAGTAAATATCTGGACTCTACAATCAGCCAGTCACAAGTTAAATATCAGTACTAGGTCTATTACTTACTAGCCCACTGCTTTGGGCAGCAACCTCTCAGAGACTCATCTTACCCACCTGTAAAATGAGTCTAATGATAACACCCACCTCCCAGGAGTGGTGTGAGGAATACACAAGATGAGGCCCAGCATGTACACCCTGCACTGCCTGGCATGAACTATGAGCTCACTCAGTCATAGGCACATTGCTGGGATGTTGCCACTGATGATGCTCATTACCATGGCAACAAGCATCATGGCCTCCAGGCTGAGTTCCTAGATGAATGTAGCCATCCTAAAGTCCCCCCTTGACCTGTGGCGTGTCCAATCAAATGCCTTTCATACAGGCACTGACCGCAGCTTGCTTGGAGGATAAAGTGAGATAACAAAGTAAGTGAAAGCAATTAGCACAGTACCTGTCACCCAGCAGCTCAAGAAATGGTAAAAGTCCTTTCCTCAGGAAAAAAAAAAAAAAAAAGTCTGTTGTACTGATGCTTGAATTAAGCCTGAATTAAGACTGCTACTTAAAGGGCTTAAACTTCCCAGTGGTCCCATGGTTAAGACTTTCAGGGCAGGGGGTACGGGTTTGATCTCTGGTTGGGGAGCTAAAGATCCCACATGCCTCACTCCCAAAAAACCAAAACATAAAACAGAAGCAGTATTGTAACAAATTCGGTAAAGAGTTTAAAAATAGTCTGCAATCTTAAAAAAAAAAAAAAAAAAAAGAAAGGCAGGGGTGGGTGCTTAATGGTAAGGGGTGGGGATGCCAGGAACTGAAAAGGAGTCTCTAAAGAGACCAGGACACCGTAGCTCTAAACAAGTCACTGGTTGAGGTGATAACAACTGTGTGTTTTCAGAATGGATTCAGATCAAATCTCTCATGCCCTGGTCTTGCCCTTGAGATGCACGCAGGAATACTAAAGGGAGGTGGTGATGAGTCTGACATGCTGTAGGTAGTCTGGGAGGGAGGAGGAAGGGGTTTCAGAAGGATGTGGGTGGAGTACCCAGGAAGACCCCTTAACCCTGGTGAAGAGGCTTTGAGGTTATCTCAGGAGACTGGGCACTGGGAGAAACTGAATGCCCATGTCTCTCTCTTGAACCCGATGCCTTTTGCAAAATAACCTTCCCCAGGAAATGCTGTCTGTGGTGCTGGAGGGCAAAAGGAATGTTGCTTTCTGGTCTGCAACCCAAGGAGAGCCAGGCTGAGCTCAGAGCCGCAGAGCCCGTGAGCGGTACCCACACACCCACCCACATCCTGGCCCGGGCCCAGTCCTGTGGCTCCCTCCTGCAGAGACTTTGAGCCATGGTGCTCGCTGTCAAGAAAAATAAACAATTCCATGATGGAGGAAGAGGAAAGCGTGGCTGGCAGACGGGGAGACAGTGTCCCCCTCTCCTTCCTCCTCCCCTCCCAGGGGCCTCACCTCCTGCCACCTTCCTCTACCCCTCAAACCGTTCAGGTGCGTCGTGATGAACACAGGCTTCGGTGGAGCAGAAGGCCTCTGCTACCTGAAGACACTGCGGGGTCTGCCTAGAGAGAGGGGGAGAGCAACCTGAAGTCTAGGACCCCTGGGCTCAAGTCCTGGGCCTCTGCAGCTGGGGGTGACCCTGGCCAGGTCCCTGCCATCTCTGGGTCACAGTTCTGCCTTATGGGATAGAACACAGAGAAGAAGCAGGGGCTGGCCGTGGAGTAAGACCAGGTCGCCGCTCGACCAGCATCAGGGATCACAGCTACAACCCAGACATGTTCCGTTATCACTGGCAAATGCTGGTTGGCAGCTCACTAATCCTGTCTAATACACCTGGACACACCCCTGAAGTGCATTGCCCAGCATCCTTGCATCGAGAGGTAATCTATCCTTTGTTTCTACCAACTGAATGTATGTCTCCCCAGGTAAGACAGTTGGGAGTGGATGTGTTATCTCTAATCTTTCTGCCGTAAGCCAGAGCCTCTCACCCCCGTGTAGCTGTCACAGAACCAGAGAACCACCCAACCTATATGAGGTTGTGATGAAGGGCGGGGGTGAGACACTTTTATTGTGTTAGGCCACTGAGATTCCAAGGATCACCAGTCTTAGCTGTTGGGGTTACTTACTCCACCTGGTGCCATCTTTCATTCTGGGAAGGACAAACCAATGGCTTCCCATGACAGTTCTTCAGCTACTGGGTGGAAAGATGGCTGAGATTCAAAGTAGGAGACCTATCCAAGTCCAGGCTCTGAAAGAGTGTTGCTGTGTGATGTTCAAGGACTCATTTCCTTCTCTGGTCCCCGGTTCCTCATTTACAAGGGGAAGGTGTTGAATTAGATAATCACTACCACTTCCTGCATGTGTGATGCTCAGCAATGGGGCTCCTTCCACTGACAGACATCCACCTGTCCCTGAATGTGACTTGATGTGTCTCAGTTCTGAGGGATGCTGACCTCTGCTGGTCAGGATGGCTGATTACTATTAGAGAGGGCCTGAGTAGTCCCTGCTTGTGGAGTAGAGGAGAATGGCAGAGACACGGGAAAAGCCCAGGTACTTAACAGCTGATCCCCCAGCGTTGGCTGGGCAACTCCTCACTGATGGCCAAAGCAGCAGATGAAATCCTGAGGTTCCTGGCCACAACTCACCCTCCTTGTGCCCTCTGCCTGGTGCCATGTTGCTGGACTCCATTCACACCACAGTCTGGATACCTGGCCTGCCTGGAATTGTGCAGGGCACACTACTGCATGAATGGGTCATGGCCTCGGCTCCCCTGTGTCTGTGATGAACACGCCATGCCTCCCCACGTCTCCCTGCTTTTTGTCTGTGTGTCTCCTTTTGCCTGGAACAATTTCCCTCCCTTTCCAACTAGGGAGCTTTAGCGTTCTCTCAAGAGCAGCTTGAAATATTCCCTCCTCTGGGAATGCTTCCCGGATTGCCATCCTTTGAGAAAAATTAACTGTTGACTCCTGAAGCCAAATCCAGCCTCTGTACCCCGACATCAAATTAATTTTTGGAGAGAGAGTTTTGGATGAAGTAGAAAAGAATAGCTCTATTGTTATGCCAGGCAAAGGAGGACACAGAGGGCTATTGCTCTCAAAATTGTGTCCCATCCTAGAGGGGATAGTGAGGAGTTTTCTGGTAATGGCTCAAAGAGGATGTGATCAGCTCACGGACATTCTTCTGATTGGCTGGTGGTGAAGAGTCAGCATCTTCAACCTAGTTCTAACTGGTCTGGGGTCTACACACTTGTGGGCAGCTTACTGTTAATTTCTCCCACCTGGCGAGGGGTTTGGTGCCTGCAAAACAGCTCAAAGATGGTGTTATATATATGCTTTGATGGGAAGGGTCTTCCCAGGTGGCTCAGTCAGTAAAGAGTCTGCCTGCAATGCAGAAGACCTGGGTTCAATCCCTGGGTCTGGCAGATCCCCTGGAGAGGGAAATGGCAACCCACTCCAGTATTCTTGCTTGGAGAATTCCATGGACAGAGGAGCCTGGCAGGCTACATACAGTCCATGGGGTCGCAAAGAGTTGGAAACGATTGAGTTGGGCAGCACATGGGGTAGTGGGGGTACTTCCCTGGTGGTCTAGTGGCTGAGACTGCAATCCCAATGCAGGGGCCCAGGTACAATCCCTGGTCAGGGAACTAGATTCCACAAGCTGCAACTAACAGCCCGAATGCTGCAACTAAAGATCCTGCATACTGCAACTAAGACCAATGCAGCCAAATTAAAAAAAGAAAAGAAATGGGGCACGCAGAAAGACTTTTGTGCCCAGGACCCCCACAGGGTCCTGGTGCTATCCTTCCCTCTAGATAGCATCTGTTACTTCACTGCCTGGATTTTTATTTACCAGCCTGTCTCCCTCACCGGACTGTGTGCTCCCAAGCACCATGACCTTGTCTTTGTCATCTCTGAATTCCCAGCACCCCAGCAGTGCCAAGCTTATGGTAAATTTCCAATGAATATTCATGAATTGAATGAATCAAGTTGCCTTTTACTTGCTGCCCTAGAGTCATACACACAGATGCCAAAATGTGTTTTTTGGGGGGAAAAAAAATCACACAATGTAAAAACATGAATCTACTTGGAATCCCACTCCCCCAAAGAAACATCACTGAATATTGAGTTATGAAAAGGTGGCTGCTGACACTGGTTCCCTGACCTGAGAGCGGGACGATCTGCTGCTTTTCTGGAACAAATAAAAGAATTGTGTCAAGTGATGCGCTGCCCACTCCCATAAAAGAGGCAAAAATCAACTCAGCTGGTGAAACTCAGGACGTTCGATCCTAAGTCTCCCCCTGTCCCCCCACCCCCCTCCCCACAGAGATCCGTGTCCAGATGTGGTCACTATAGTCCCCGCTGACACTTGGCCGTCCTCCTCACGAAGGCACGTCTCTGCAGCCTGACAGGTGTGACCATCTCTCGGAATTGGTCTGATGAAGCTGCTGACCTCCAGAGATCCAGAGGATGAAGGTGAGAACCAGAAATAGAAAGTGGAATGCATTCTGGTGGAGGGGAAGGGGACGATGAGCTTTGCGTTCCATCAGAATGTTGACGGTGAGGTCAATGGCAGAAGATGCGAATTCCTGGGAGGGGAAAGAGCTGGGGCCGAGTGTGATGGAGATCACGGTATGGCCAGCGGGCAGCTGTGCCAAAGCACATCAGAGGATGTCCCACCAGACCTCCCATTCAGAGGGAGGAAGCAAGGCCATACCTCTCCCTGATCCCAGCGACGTCCTGTGGGGCAGCTGCAATCATTAGAGAGCTCAGTTTCCAAGTGTCGACTTAAAAAAAAATGTACAACATGAGAGTCGTGAGCTAAGTTTCATTTGGGGCAAAATGAGGACTGCAGCCCAGGAGACAGCACCTCAGATAGCTCCGAGAGACTGCTCCAAAGAGGGCGAGGGGGGAAGGACAGTATATATGTAATTTTGGTGAAGGGGGTACATGTAATCAAGTGCATATTTTTCTAGAAGGTTTCTACCAGTCTGGTGAAGCTTTCTGCTAGTCATAAGGAACAGTCGTCACCGTGAAAGATTTTAGTGCTTTTCTAGATATGGGGAGATATAAGAATTGGGCCCATAAAATGGTCTTCTGAAAATATGTCTATTTGAAGACCTGGCCTGCCAGTTTTTCCCCCAAGCACAGACTGCTTTGTTTCTGCTTTCCACCCCAAACTCCTTCTCAGGGGGACTTCAAGGTCAGCAGCTGCAGCACATGACATAATCCTTGTAGAAGTAGATGGCAAGTGCCAACTGGTAGTTGACACAAGTAAGGGATGGACCTGATGGGAGGCTTGTGGACAGGTCCCTAAAAGTTTACATCATTCCATCTGTATACTTTTGTCCGCAGTTCTTCACTCACTTCCGAGGGCTCAGTCTCTAGGCGTCTCAAACCAGGACTGAGCTGCTGGGTTCCCATTGTTCCAGGAGGTCCCACCCTCCCTGCCCTCCAGCCCCCAAAGTCCGTGAGCCAGTGAGGTAGGCTGGGTGTGGAGATCCTCTGGGCCCAGAAGAACCAGGTGAGTGTGCCAGAATAGGTCAAAAAACTACCTAGAAATGCTCACCCTGGGACGCGGACCCTGGGTCACTCATCAGGACCACTGCATCCCCACATCACCAGCTCTGCAAGGAGGAAGCTCGCTGCAGTCCTTTCCCTTCCCATAGTCACGGCAACTATGTGGCCACACTGGCTGACTCCTGCTGGTTTCCTTTCTTGTCCCTCTAAGCTCTTTGGAAAAGGGACTGACGCTCCCTCTTGTCCAGGGAATAAGAATACTAACAATAACAGATCCTTCTCCAGGGGATCTTCCCAACTCAGGGATCGAACCCAGGTCTCCTGGATTCTTTACCAGGGAAGCCCAAGAACACTGGAGAGTTAGTCTATCCCTTCTCCAGTGGATCTTCCTGACCCAGCCATCAAACCAGGGTCCCCTGCATCGCAGGTGAATTTTTTACCAGCTGAGCTACCAGGGAAGCCTGCTCTAAAAGAGAATGCATGTATGTATATGCACAGTTGATCCATGTTGCTCTACACCTGAAACTAACACAACATTGTAAATCGACACTGTAAATACAACATTTGTAAATACCCCAGCGGCTTCCCTGGTGGCTCAGTGGTTGAAAATCCACCTGCCAATACAGGAGACATGGGTTTGATTTCTGAGCCGGGAGGATCCCACATGCCACGGAGCAGCGAAGCCCGTGTGCCACAGCTATTATGGAGTCTGCGCTCTAGAGCCTGTGCTCTGCAACAAGAGAGGCCACCACAATGAGAGGCCCGCACACCACGACTAGGGAGCAGCTCCTGCAGCAACGAAGACCCAGTGCAGCCAAAAAGAAATCAATAAAATTATCACCAAAAAACTATACTCCAGTAAAAATTTTTAAAAGGTGCTAAGAATAACTATTGGGTTTCCCTGGTGGCTGAGACAGTAAAGAATCCACCTGCAATGCAGGAGACCCAGGTTCGATCCCTGGGTCAGGAAGATTCCCTAGAGAAGGAAATGGCAATCCACTCCAGTATATTCTTGCCTGGGAGAATCCCATGGACAGAGAAGCCTGGTGGGCTATAGTCCTTGGGGCTGGCTGCAAACAGTTGGACATGACTGAGCACTCACGCCGTGCTAGACAAACATTCTATGCTGCAGGATCTCAGGCCACGTCACTCCTCCCAGGCCACCATTTGTCCCTCAGCACTCGTCCACCTGACCCAGTTTCTGATGGTTAACTTTTCAGGAATAGCTTCTGGGCAAGCCCCGTATCACCTGGTCAGCCATCCATCCGGCACGCCTGGTATCCCACGGTGCTCAGCGGGGCTGGGGCAGCTGGCAGGTATGACAAGGAGGGTACCCAGGGTCCAGAACCCACCCCCATGTCCCCATCTCCCACCCCTGGGCTGGGAGGAGTCGGGGGGCTTGCAGCTCCACACCCCGCAGCGTCCTTCTGCCCAGCCTCCGTCCTGGGGGAGAAGAGACAGCCGGGCCGCAGGAGCCAAAGGAACAGCTTGCACTGCGGGAGAGGCTGGTGCCAGGAGGGGCTCTGAGTCACCCTGTGACGGCGGCCAGGCGCAGTGCCAGCCCCTCTGCACGGCTGCCAGCCCCTCCCTTCTCCTCGCCACCGCCCCGCCCCTGCAGACACTCCTCTCCCACAGGACAACTGACACCACGCGGGGCAAGTCCAGCGGCCCAGGCAGACGGCTCCAACCCTGCTTCAGGCTACTTGGCACTTGGGGAAAAAGAGGCCAACACTTCCTCCCTTAGGTCATCACCTTGTGATGCAGGGATTGGTTCCTGGCTCCTCTCTTGACCTCAAACACCTGAACGCTGCTGACAAGGGGCCACATGGCTCGCCTCCTCGCTTGCTTTCCAGAGGTCCCACCATTCACAGGGCAGAAGCCTCACTTACCAGCCTGGCATCCTCAGTCCCAAGGAAGAAGCTCAGACCTGCCTCCCCCAGTCCTATGCCTCACCACTCCCCTTAGGGCACCCCTAATGTCAGCCCGGAGAAGGCAATGGCACCCCACTCCAGTATTCTTGCCTGGAAAATCCCATTGACGGAGGAGCCTGGTAGGCTGCAGTCCACGGGGTCAAGGAGAGTCAGACATGACTGAGCAACTTCACTTCCACTTTTCACTTTCCTGCATTGGAGAAGGAAAGGGCAACCCACTCCAGTGTTCTTGCCTGGAGAATCCCACGGACGGCGGAGCCTGGTGGGCTGCCGTCTATGGGGTCGCACAGAGTTGGACACGACTGAAGCGACTTAGCAGCAGCAGCAGCAGCAGTGTCAGCCAATCCAACTTGCCTCCCAGCTCCCAACCCTTCCTCAAATTCATCCCCACACATCCTTGCAGGGTTCATGTGGACAGTTTCACCCAGACCCCACTCCCAAGCTGACACGCTCCCATCGTTCTCCTTTCCTTCTAAGTCTGACCCATGCTGGGTTATACGCTTCCCTCGCCACAAGCTTTCTTCCTCGACAGTTCACTCAGTGGGTGTTTAGGAAGCACCTACTACGTGCCAGGTTCTCTTCTGTATGCTGGAGCACCGTGGGGGAGGAAAAAGACTGGATCCCTGTTGTCGTGGAGCTTATATGCCAGTGGAAAATCAACAAGTAAGCAGAGAAATAAGACTCCAGTGGGAAATAAGCCCCATAAAGAGAATCAAGCAGTGTGACGTGCTAGAGAGGGAGTGTCAGGGGTGGGAGGAACACAAGAAAGCCTTGATGATGCTGAAATTGAGTCTTGAGTGCTAAGGGGCCAGTCCCTCCAGGGCTGAGCAGAAGGGCCTTCTTGGAGGAGGAAACAGCATCGTGAAGTGTGCTGTGCTCTGCCAAGTCTCTTCACTTGCATCTGACTCTTTGCAACTCCATGGACTGACTGCAACCCGCCACTCCCCTCTGTCCTTGGGATTCTCCCAGGCAAGAACACTAGAGTGGGTTGCCATTTCCTTTTCCAGGGGGGATCTTCCCGACCCTGGGATCGAAGCAGTATCTCTCGTGTCTCCTGCATCGGCAGACAGGTTCTTTACCGCCAGTGCCGCCAGAGACCAGCAGTGTGAAGACCTCAAGGCAAATACCATTGCTGCTGTGTTTGGGATCCTGCTTTATCTTATTTCCTACACATCATGCGTGTTACCTGTATGTAGCACTTTATGTGACACCCTGTGCTTCCTCAAGGATAAACAGGCAAAGAACTTGAGTGATTTAACCACCACCCAGTTCTCACATGACTGTTTTCACATCCGCTTATTTTTCTCCCAAATAAACCACGTGCTCCTTGAAGGTGGAAACTCTGCCTTATATGTCTAGGCAACCCCAGGATGCACTGAAATATAATATACGTGATCCCACTGGGAGCACGGCAGACTGTCGCTCAGCGTCCGTGAGCTCCATCTGATTTAACCTGCTGATTCCAAGTCAGTGGTCCTCGACCCTGACCACACAGTAAAATCTCCCATGAAGGTTAAAAACAAAACCTGTCTCCCCCACAGACCAGCGGACTCGGAATCCCTGATTGGGCTGTGTATACAAGGCTCCCAGTGCAGCCCGGGCCAAGAACCTCTGACAGGTGGGCTGTGTACCTTCCTAGAGGGCTGAAGGTGGATCGCTAAGCATTCTGACCTGGCCCCTGACCCAGTGCTGATCAGGGTGAACCACGACCTGGGGGGCTCACTTTCTCCATCTGCAAAATGAAGGGCTTCCACAAAAGGCCTCCAGACGAGCCCTTGACCGTGATCTTGACCTGCTGTATGCGCCCTCGGCCCAGGGGACACGTCTCTGGCCTCGGCCGGGGTCCCGTGCTGCTTGTACAGGACTTAGCAGCATCTGCCTGGTCGCGGCCACAGGAGGCAGACACTGTCCATTATTTTCTTTCTGTTTTTTTAAATTGATTTTATTTATTTATTTCTGGCTGTACCAGGTCTTTGTTGCTGCATGGGGGCTTTCTCTAGCTGCGGAGAGCAGGGCTACTCTCAACTTCCCACCCACAGTCTTCTCGTTGCATGACTTCTCTTGTGGAACACAGGTTCCAGGCACACAGGCTCAGTAGTTGGGACTTGCTGACCCTAGGGGGCAAGGGCTTCAGCAGTTGAAGGCGGCACAGGGGCTCACTGGCTGTGGAGTATAGGCTCAGCAATTGTGGCCGATGGGCTTAGTTGCTCCGTGGCATGTGGAATCTTCCTGGACCAGGGAGCGAACCCGTGTGTCCCCTGCACTGACAGGCAGATTCTTACCCACTGCACCACCTGGGAAGTCCCCATCCATCATTTTCGTACCGCTCTTCAGTAAGAAACCTATCTCCCCTGTGTCTCCTCTGGGTTTCAGGCTTGGTATAAAAAGCTGTCTCTCCAAGAGGCTCTGGTCAAGTCCATCGTTGCATAAACTATTAATGGGCTTCCCTAGTGGCTCAGAGGGTAAAGCATCTGCCTACAATGGGGGAGATCTGGGTTCGATCCCTGGGTCAGGAAGATCCCTTGGAGAAGGAAATGGCAACCCACTTCAGTACTCTTGCCTGGAGAATCCCCATGGACAGAAGAGCCTGACGGGCTACAGCCCATGGGGTTGCAAAGAGGTGGATGTGACTGAGTGACTAAACACACACACACATTAAGAAAAGCAACACACTCTCTGGGATGCTGTCGATGCGATCTTGCCTGGAAGCAGAGGGCATGATGAGTCACCTGTTTTCAGGCAATTTTCAAGGTAAGACGCATTGGACCTAGTCCCCGACCCCAAAGGCTGGTGTGTGTTTTCTTTTAAGTCACTGTCATCCTGAATGATGGGTCCTCAGATCATGGAGGGACCACACCGAGGGTACAAGCCAGGGAGAAGAGGATGCTTTCATCACAGGAGAAGCTTGCAGGCCCAGATGGTGCTCATGAGAGGGGGAGGTGCTCCAGCCTGCAGACCGCAGCCCTGCCCCTCCCCCAGCCTCAAGGGCAGCCTGGGAAGAGCCAGATCTTCCGGTCTGAGAATTCAAGTCTGGTGCCTGTCTGAATTTCAAATCTGCAGAGCTAAAGGACAGCTCCTTCTAACAGTCAGACACCACTCATCCTGGAACTCAGCCACTTTTGTGTGACCTTGACCATGCCCCTGGACCGTGCTGAACCTTGGGTTAGCCATTTGTGACACGGGCTAAAACAAATCCATGTCCAGGTCACTATTCCAGACAGTTAGGGTTATAATTGAACATTTAAATGCTGTGTGCTTAGTCACTTAGTCATGTCTGACTCTTTGCAACCCCATGAACTGTAGCCCACCAGGCTCCTCTGTCCATGGGAAATTTTCCAGGCAAGAACACTGGAGTGGGTTGCCATGCCCTCCTCCAGGGGATCTTCCCAACCGAGGGATTGAACTCAGGTATCCTGCATTGCAGGTAGATTCTTTACCGTCTGAGTCATCAGGGAAGCCCAAGAATACTGGAGAAGGTAGCCTATCCCTTCTCCAGGGGATCTTCTTGATCCAGGAATTGAACTGGGGTCTCCTGCATTGCAGGCAGATTCTTTGCCAGCTGAGCTACCAGGGAAGCCCTCATTTAAATGCTGCTGCTGCTGCTGCTGCTAAGTTGCTTCAGTCATGCCCAACTCTATGCGACCCCATTGACAGCAGTCCACAAGGCTCCCCCATCCTTGGGATTCTCCAGGCAAGAACACATGCTAAGGATTACCATTTACCACCAACCTATATGTGGCTCAGATGGTGAAGAACCTGCCTGCAATTCAGGAGACCAAGGTTTGATCCCTGGGTTGGGAAGATCCACTGGAGAAGGGTATGGCTACCCACTCCAGTATTCTTACCTGGAGAATCCCAAGGAAAGAGGAGCCTGGTGGGCTGCAGTCCATGGGCTCTCAAAGAGTCGGACACAACTGAGCGACTGTCACACACATGCATCCTGTCACTGACTAGGGCAGGAAGAGCTGGGGGGTTATCCCAAGTGGGTTAAGTGTTTTCCAGCTTTGCTAATAGAACCACCTGGGACCTCACGTTTGCCTGGACATACTCACCCCCTCTCATTATATTATCACTCACCTTCCTGTGTCCTCAGAAGGCAGAGGAAAGGGCTTTTAAACCATGACACTGGGAGGTGAGGGCTTCCCTGATGGTTCAGTCAGTAAAGAATCTGCCTGCAATGCAGGACACCCAAGTTCGATCCCTGGGTCGGGAGGATCCCTTGGAGGAGGGCATGGCAACCCACTCCAGTATTCTTGCTTAGAGAATTCCGCAGAGAGAGGAGCCTGGTGGGCTGCAGCGCATGGGATCGCAAAGAGTCTGACACGACTGAGTATGTACGCGCGCGTATACACACACACACACACACACACACACACACACACACACAGGAGGAGGCCCACTGAGGGACTAACACTCTCACTGAGAGGTAAGAGGCTTAATCAAAATTGCAGAATAAGCTAGGTCACAGTGGGAGACTAAATCTGTAAGTTTCCTAAATCTGACCCTGAACCTCTGGGCTCCAATCAGAAACAAAGTTCAGGTGGAGCTAGGGCCTTGCTGGCAGCCGTTTCCTCCCCAAACAGGCCTGGATTCTGCTCCCAAGGGCCTCCCACGCCTGGCCCTGCCTCCCGGGCCTCATGGCCTCCCGGCCTCCTGCTGGTCCACCGGAGAGATGACGCCCACCTTCGAAAGCAAACACATCTCCATTTCAAGGCCTCTCGGTTTTCAATCCACGACCTTCCATGCACTTAAAATACTGCTCTGCGTCTCACGGCAGCCTTTGTAGAAGTGGGCGGAGGAGGGCCGTGCCTGTCAGCCTGTCTTTTTCTCTGTGCCTCGCTTCCAAAGCCTGCTTGGAAGGTCACCTCACTGCGGAAGCCTCCGATGGCATCTCACCATTTGCTGGAGGCTTACTCGATTTAAAAATTTTCACCCATTTGTTAAAAAAAAAAAGTCAACATGGGTCTGGACATTGATTCATCCTTTTAGTTCAACGTCCCCTGCTGGCAGCCTGCTCCAGTATTCCTGCCTGGAGAATTCCATGGGCAGAGGAACCTGGCAGGCTACAGTCCATGGGGCCACAAAGAGTCAGACACGACTAGGCGACGGAGCAACAACCCCTGCTGGGTACCAGGCGCTGTACAGAGATGCAGGATCAGGGTGACCAAGACTCAGAAAGGAGAGCCAGGAGTGAGGTCCCCACAAAAACGAGGGAAGGAGGTTCCTAAGCAGGGCTCTGTCCAACTCAATTCAATAGTCATGGCTTGAGGGCTTCTTCTCAGCCACGGTCAAGGTTGGCACCCTTCAATAGAAATAGAATGGGAGCCACATAGGTAATATAAAATATCTTAACTGTCACATTAAAAAGGACAGAGAGGGACTTCCCTGCTGGTTCAGCGTTTAAGACTTCTCCTTCCAATGCAGGGGTGTGGGTTCAATGAAGATCCCACATGTCTCAAGGCCAAAAAAAAAAAAAACAAAATATAAAACAGAAGCAATATTGTAACAAATTCAATAGAGATTTAAAGGGAAAAAAGTACAAATAAACCAGTAAAATTGACTTTCTTAAGCCTTTAGTGAACCCAGTCTAGACTGGGTTCACTAAAGGCTTAAGAAACTGCAATCACCTTGACATGTAGTCATGTCATGTATGGATATGAGAGGTGTACCATTTAGAAGACTGAGCAGTGAAGAATTGATGCTTTCGCATTGTGGTGCTGGAGAAGACTCTTGAGAGTTCCTTGGACAGCAGGGAGATCAAACTAGTCAATCCTAAAGGAAATCAACCCTGAATATTCACCGGAAGGACTGATGCTGAAGCTGAAGCTCCAATACTTTGGTCACCTGATGTGAAGAGCCAGTTCATTGGAAAAGGCCCTGATGCTGGGAAAGACTGAAGGCAGGAGGAGAAGAGGGTGGCAGAGGATGAGATGGTTGGATGGCATCACTGACTCAATGGACATGAGGTTCAGCAAATTCTGTCAGACAGTGAAGGAGAGGGAAGTCCAGAGTGCTGCAGTCCATCGGGTCGCAAAGAGTTGGACATGACTGAGCAACTGGACAGTAAGTGATGGTATAAATTTCTTATGATATTTTATGTTTTGGTATTACATCTGTGAAATGCATGTATATTTTGACACTTCCCACACATCTCGGTTCAGACAAATCACGTGTTAAGTGCCTAGTGGTCACATGTGGCTCAAGGGTGCAAAAAAACCATTGCTCTGACTACACAAACATTTGTCAGCAAAGTAATGTCTCTGCTTTTTAATGCTGTCTAGGTTTGCCATAGCTTTCTTTCCAAGTAGAGCTTACTGTCTAGTAAGGAAGACAGGACATGGAGACATATTCCTATAATCAAGGCACTGTATAGTAAAGTTGAGATGATGGCCATTTAGACTTACATCTTCTTTTCCAAGAAAGCTAGAGGAAATAAAGGAAGTGAGGGATATCCACTGTGGAGATAACTCAGGTGGGAAAATGATCTGACTCAATGCACAGATACACTTAAAAATTTCATTTTAAGAACCAAAGAGAAAGGAAATGCATGCATCTAGAAAGTAATTTATATTGAACAGAGGCAGTTATTGACCCGGGGCTGGTAATAGAACACCCCAAAATGTGCAGATGAATAAGTGAGAGTAAAATAGCTTTAGGAACTGGAGAACTGGCTGAAAGACTCACGGATTCTGATTCTGATTTAGTTACACCAAAATAATGAGAGGAAACAACACCAATTAGAGTTCCAAAGGATGAACCAATAATTGACTTGCCTCTCTTTTATTAGCCCTTTATTCAAGAAGCTCAAAGTGTTTCACATTATTATCTTTGGATTTCCACAACCTAACTCCACACTAGGAACACAGTAGGCATTCGGCAAATGTTGAATGAATGAATGAATGAATGGATGGAAGCATGAACAAAGAAGCGAATGGTTGCACAAGCTCGTGCCAGGCGGGGTCTCGTAGTCGGACCCACACCCACTAATACTTATTCAACTTTTGGTCAAGATTTCAATGTTTCTGAGCCCTAGTTTCCTCATCCACAAAATCAAGATGGTTACAAGAGACCTCCTAGGACTCTTGCAAGGATTTTTTTCTTTTTTCCCATTTATTTTTATTAGTTAGAGGCTAATTACTTTACAATATTATAGTGGTTTTTGCCATACATTGACATGAATCAGCCATGGATTTACATGTGTTCCCCATTCCAATTCCCCCTCCTGCCTCCCTCCCCATCCCATCCCTCTGGGTCTTCCCAGTGCACTCGCCCCGAGCACTTGTCTTATGCATCCAACCTGGGCGGGTGATCTGTTTCACCCTTGATAGTATACTTGTTTCAACGCTATTCTCTCAGAACATCCCACCCTCACTTTCTCCCACAGAATCCAAAAGTCTGTTCTGTACATCTGTGTCTCTTTTTCTGTTTTGCATATAGGGTTATCCTTACCATCTTTTTTAATTCCATATATATGAGTTAGTATACTGTATTGGTCTTTATATTTCTGGCTTACTTCACTCTGTATAATGGGCTCCAGTTTCATCCATCTCATTAGAACTGATTCAAATGAATTCTTTTTAATGGCTGAGTAATATTCCATTGTGTATATGTACCATAGCTTCCTTATCCATTCGTCTGCTGATGGGCATCTAGGTTGCTTCCATGTCCTGGCTATTATACACAGTGCTGCGATGAACATTGGGGTGCACGTGTCTCTTTCAGATCTGGTTTCCTTAGTGTGTATGCCCAGGAGTGGCATTGCTGGGTCATATGGCAGTTCTATTTCCAGTTTTTTAAGGAATCTCCACACTGTTCCCCATAGCGGCTATACTAGTTTCTTGCAAGGATTAAATGATCTGGGGAAATAGTTTGTAAACTTGGAAAGTATTAAAATAAATTCCTTTACAAATTGGTGTCTTATTTACACAGTGAAGATAATTTTATTGGGATTTCCCTGGTAGTCCCAGTGGTTAAACTTCACCTTGCAATACAGGGGACATGGGTTCGATCCTTGGTCAGAGAACTAAGATCCCACCTGCCAAGGAGAAAGGAAGCCCACTCTGCACCCCAAAGAAAGATACCTCATGATGCAACTAAGACTCAAAGCAACCAAATAAATAAACATATATTTTTTAATGATACATTTTACTAGGGGATCTTCCCTGGTGGCTCAGATGGTAAAGAATCTGTCTGCAAAGCAGGAGACCTGGGTTTGATCCGTGGGTCAGGAGGATCCCGTGGAGAAGAGAATGGCAACCCACTCTAGCTTTCTTGCCTGGAGAATCCCACAGACAGAGGAGCCTGGCGGGCTACAGTCCATGGGGTCACAAAGAGTCAGACATGACTGAGCGATTAACACTTCCACTTCCACTGGGGGACCAGAGAGTCACTTTTAAGCCATCCTTGTCCTGTTGGCCTTGTCTGAAAACTCTCCCCTCAAGTCCATTACTAGCAGAATGGTTCCTCACTACTAATTCCTAAGCAAAGAAGTAGTAAAAAAAAAAAAAATAACCCTGATGAAATATGTTAACCAGAGATGTTGGCATGGCCAAGGAGGCAAGGAGGCTCACAGTCTGTTCCTGACGAGCAGGAAGTCCCATTACCCCTGCTCTGGGTTTGCTGAGCCCTGGAATTAAGATGTCAGCTGGAGATGCAGGCTTTGTTCACACAGAAAAGCTGCTGATTTTCAGCAAGTTTTACACACATACACACCCAAGCATGCACGGCTGACACTTGCCTGCTCTTGACAAGATAACTGGGCCATGTGGTGACAATATTAATTAGACAATTGCTGCTGAAGAAGGCATCTGTACAGCTCTCCACCTGCCTCCCCACCATACTCAGTTCATCTACAACAAACAGCCAACCGGGTCTGACAGGCCAAACGGTACAGCTGTAGTTTCCTCCAGGGCAGTAGCTCCAGAAGAAACACAAGATGCAGGAGACCCGACAGACTCTTGGGATGGAACTTGCCCTCTAGACCCTTCTTTGCAAGGCGCCCATTGTCCAGAGTTGAACACTAAACCCTAAGCTTGATATTGAGGGCTCTCCGGCAGTTTTATTAGGGAAGTGAGTCAGCAACGTGGCCTTAGACTCAGAAACCATTGTAGAGCTGGGTTCAAATCCGAGGCATGCCTTGTGCTAGCCATGCGATCTTGAACTATTTAATTTACTATTTGAACTTCTTCCCTTACTGCGAGAACATTATCACCTTCCCAGTAGACCGTCCCTTAGGCCCATCATGAGAGTTAAATGAAATAATATACATGTGACTTCTCTATATCGGCTATTTTCCCCTCTCCTTACCCTCTGAAGTGCTACCCACACCAGTCGACGAACCATCGTTAGAACAGTTAGTTTCTCACACAGAGGCTTTGCTCCACCACACACCATCACCTGGAGCATGTTTCAGATTCCCACCTCCAAGTTAGACACATTCCAGAAGCCTCAGCTCATAGCCTCCATTTCTGCTGAGACTTCCAAGACTCCCCAGCTGAAGGAGGCCACTCCTGTTTCTGAAACGCCATAATAGTATTGCTAGTGAGCTTTCCAATGTGTGTGGCCAGATTCTTTAGGGATGCCACTGGTTTGTAAGCATCTTGGGACTCTGTTTTGGGAGGAGTTGCATTGCCTACTATTTCATGGAACTGAGACCCTGGGATACACCATGCTTCACAGAACTTGAACACTGAGTGACCAAATCTTGGTTTTCTTGACCATGGATCTTCAGGAAAAACCCTCTGCTCACTGTCTTTCAGAAGCATGCAAATCTAACCTCCTCTGGGCCTGGCAGGAATAGAAAAGATGCTTTTTAATAATCTCTGTGTCAATCCACTCCCTAGTGAACAAAATGCTCACTTATCCAGCAAGAGTTTTGAGTGCTGCTTTGACAGAACCCATGCCTCTCTCTTCAGTCCTGTAAAATTCCTGCTCAGATCCCAAGGTGGTTTCCAAGTTTTCTCTGAACCAAAATCCCCAAGGGAACTGATCCAAAATGCATACAGCCTCCTGGTCTCAACTCCAGAACTCCCAGATCAGAGTCAAGAGGGCTGGTGCCTGTGATATGCTTCTAAACAAGCTCCCTTCACAAGTCCAGAGCATGTTAGAGGTTTAAGAACTAAGGCTCTAGACCAGACAGCTCACAGCAACTGTGTCAATCTAAAAATGTGTCTGAGGAGATCACTCACCCAGAGTCTGAAGAAGCAACAGGAAATGAGCAAGAGGTTGTAAAGGGATTTCTAGGAGGATTCACAGAAGGAATCTGGATTTTTATGTCAGGAGAAGAGGCGGTTATGGAGCTTCCTTCAGAGCATCCTCACAGCCCCATGAGTTTCACAAGGAATTCAACAGGTACAGGTCTCATAAGATCCCACCAGGGACTGCAGATATAACCTGTAGCACGTGTGGATTGGGTTGGTATGCCAGGGTCACTAAATAGAAGAGTCAGTTACAGAAAACCAGGAGAACTGTTTTTTAACCATAGGCACTCATCTGAAGGTCACGGAAGGTCAAACCACAGACAGACAAGGTGGTAGACTTCTATAGGTACTTTTCTCCTCCGAGATATAGGAAATGAATCCCTAACCTGGGACCCAATATAAAGACCAGTTGACTCTTTAGGAAAAGGCTCTAAGGAAATTTAACACGGATGCTGAGTGGTGTCATGATGGAAGGAGCCCCGGACCAGGAACTCGGCTATGACCTTGAGCGGGTGCACATCTTTACAGTTCAAGGTGACATAGTTACCTGGAGAGCATACCAGCCGGGGCAGAGGGAGGTGTCAAAGGGCAAGGTTTGGGTCCACATTTTTTTTCTATTTACAAATATAAATTTTTGGCTAAATCCCTCAGCACATGGAGTTTCAGTCTACTTATCCAAAATTGTAATAGATTTTGTAAAATGTGAAATTGCCACGGTAACAGTTGCTGACAAAGTTCTGTATAGTCAAAGCTATGGTTTTTCCAGTAGTCATGTATGGATGTGAGAGTTGGACCATAAAGAAGGCTGAGTGCTGAATATTGATGATTTTGACCTGTGGTACTAGAGAAGACTCTTGAGAGTTCCTTGGACTGCAAGGAGATCAAACCAGTCCATCCTAAAGGAAATCAACCCTGAATATTCATTGGAATGACTAATGCTGAAGCTGAAGCTCCAATACTTTGGCCGCCTGATTAGAAGAGCCAACTCATCAGAAAAGACCCTGATGCTGGGAAAGATTGAAGGCAGGAGGAGAAGGGGATGACAGAGGATGAGATGATTGGATGGCATCACTGACTCAATGGACATGAGTTTGGGCAAGGTCTGGGAGATAATGAAGGACAGGGCAGCCTGGCATGCTGCAGTCCATGGGGTGGCAAAGAGGTGGACATGACTAAGCGACTGAATACCACTACCTTGTTCATTATCAAATTGTTGTAAAAGTCAATAAAAATACATAAAAGTACTTAGTAATCAGTAAGTTGCTTAAAATAGATTTTAAAAACTCAATAGGGGTAATTTTATGGGCATTCCATTCTTGTTACATCTTCGAAGTTCTTTCTTTAATTCTATAGAAAGAACAGCATTCGTGAGATGTGAAATGGTGTTTTTCAGAATCATCTTTCACTGGGACAATTGAGAGGGGACTCTTTCTGTTGTTGTTGTTGTTGTTGGAGGGAGGGTAAGAGACCCAGTACAATGTTATCTTAGAAAATTTAGGATTTGGTCCGTGAATTTCCTTTTCCTTCCAGGCCATTTACACAGAAAGGCAGTGACTAGCTGGAAAGGGAGCCCTTGCGATAGCAAGGTGATGGAGATGTGCTCTCTGGTGACCGTGGCAGCAGGAGGCAGCAGGGTCACAGGTCACAAGGGCTGATAACAGTTCTGATAACTCGGCTCAACCCAGGACAGACTGAAGCCCTTAGCAGGAGAGGACACACCACCTTGTTTTGTTCCATATTGATTCTAGACACCATATATCTCACTGGAGAAATCAATGCCTTCCTGATTCGCTACTGCCTCATTAGAGTTCTTCTCAGATTACAGATTAGCCAGCAGCCAAGTCCTCCACCTCCCCCAACCAGGGATGGATCCACAGGCCTTTCCTCAACACTCTGACCATGTGAAAGAGCCCAGGACAGCAGGAAGGGGGCACACAGAGCTGTAAGTGGAAACATTTTCTATCTAGGATCCCATTGCTCATTCCGAGAGTCATCACTGACTTGTGGCCAGAAGTCGTGATTTTTCAGGCTCTCAGATGGAACTAACCACATATGCCATAACCACAAAGTAAAATGGCTTTGAGGTCTTTTATTGTAGCTTATTATCATTATGACAATTACTTTTATTATTATTATTACTATTATTAATAAAATCGTATGCCTTTACTGTGGGCCAAGTGGACTTCCCAGATGGGGCTAGTGGTAAAGAACCCTCCCGCCAATATAGGAGGCGTAAGTGACGGGGGTTCGATCGCTGTGTTGGGAAGATTCCCTGGAGGAAGGTATGGCAACCCACTCCAGTATTCTTGCCTGGAGAATCTCATGGACAGAGGAGCCTGGAGGGCTACAGTCCACAGAGTCACACAGAGTCGGACATGACTAAAGCAAGTTAGAACACACGTGCTGTGTGCCAGGTAGGGTGGTTTTGTACACATGATTTCATTCCATCTTTACCACACTTGGAGCAAGGTTTCTTAATAGTTCCCTGACTCTGGATGGATGACTCAGGCTCAGAGAGAGTAAGTGGTTGATAGAGTTTTAACCAAGAGGCACAACTCAAATTCAGATCTTTTAAGTACTAGGCATATACGGCCTCTTCTTCAGGATGTGCTATGAAGCCAAGGCTGCTTCTGCAGTGTGGAGAATGGGCTTTTTTTCTCTCAAAAGGAATGAGTAACCATATATATTTACATTTTAGCTTTTCCTGAAGTGGGGGAGAAAGAATGGGAAAAGAAGGAGATAGCCTCACTGCCATTGTCAGGGGTGGGATGAAGGAGGAGTGTGTTCTAGCCACTGGACCACACGACCCTCACAGTGCGTGCTTTATAACGGCAGTCCCCAACCTTTTTAGCATCAGAGACTGTTTTGTGGAAGACAACTTATCCACGGACCGAGCATAGGGGGTGATAGTTTCAGGATGATTCAAGGGTATTACATTTATTGAACATTTTATTTCTGTTATTATTACATCAGACTCAGGTTTGATCCCTGGGCTGGGAAGATCCCCTGGAGGAGGAAATGGCAACCCACTCCAGTATTCTTGCCTGCAGAATTCCAGAGGTAACTGGCGCGGGCTCGCAAAGTCCGGGGAGTCACAAAGAGTTGGACACAACTGAGCAACTGAGCAAACATTTAGTCACTGTAACTTCTTGTCCAACTAGATGTGAGATGGGACTGAAAAATATGAAAAGAAGATTGTAACATGCTGCATAGTTCCAGAAATTGATTTAGGAGATGATGAAATTACCATAAAAGGGACAGAAATTTATATGATAAAATGTTAAAATATTTTATATAATAAAAACAACATTTCATGTGAACAAGAAATTAAATATGAGATGGGAAAAGGGAGTCAGGGAGACTCAAAGGTTTTTCGCTTGAGTATCCGGGAGCTCAGCTGTGCTGCTTCCTGAGGTGGGAACCCCGGGAAGGGGGCTGGTTTGGCTTTAGATGAGGGTACAGCTGCCTCTCCCCTTTCGCCCCCTCCTCCACATGGCAAGAGATTCGACCGTGTGGCAGAGGCTGGATGCACCCAGGCTGGAACCACGTGGGCAAGTGTGATTCAGGGTGAGACATCAGAGGGTCCATCATGGCCACAGGTCACATCCGCCCTGCAGTCATGCTTGGTGGCTAAACAATGCTAACAGTCGACTCCACCTGTCCAACTGTGAGGTTCTACTTCTCAATTGGTCTAAACTAGGAAAGAAAGAAAGTGTTTGTCATTCAGTCATGTCTGACTCTTTGCGACCCCATGGACTGTAGCCCACCAGGCTCCTCTGTCCATGGGATTCTCCAGGCAAGAATACTGGAGTGGGTAGCCATTCCCTTCTCTAGAGAATCTTGCCAATCCAGGGATCAAAACCCAGGTCTCCTTCGTTGGTAGGTAGATTCTTTACCATCTGAGCCATCAAGAAAGCCCAAAGATCATTTATAATCTCCCTAAAAATCACAACACTAGAATTTAAAAAATACCTATCATCCTGAAAACTCACTCTTAGACAATATGCCATTCATTTTCAAGGCATATGACCCCAGGAGAAGTGACATATTAAAAAGCTGAGATTTCTGATCTGTAGCCTGAGTTTGTAAATAAAGAACCCACCTGTGAAAATATTTGCGCGTCAAGTATTTCTATAAACTGAATCAACCACACATCCTCTCCAGCTCTGCAACAAGCCCTACTGCTTCCAGACAGGCAGGGAATTTTCGAGGTTCTGAGAAGGCCGGGAGGACCGTGACTTTAGAGACCAAGGTCATTGTGAAACCTTCTCCCTCCTCTGTCCAGGCTCGACCACCTAACCGACCACCCACTCACAGTCCAGCATCGGAGGGGAATTACATGGAGGAACGTGGCCAGAGCCATCCAATCACAAACAGGGACCCGTCCAATCAGAGGCCAGAAAAACGTGATACTGGTCACAGTTTTTAATCCTTCCTGACCAGGCCCCGTGCTGAGTACCGCATGATCATCCTCTCATCCAACCTGCGGCACTAGGAGGCGAGTGCTCATCTCTTATTTCAATATAAGAAAGTGAAAGCAGCCTGCCTGTGGTCCCCCAGGTCAGTAAGGGCCAGGGTCTGGAGCAGCACCCAGCAGCCCAGTTCCAGAGTCCAAGCCTCTACCGATCCTTCCCCATCACTTCTAGAACCCTCTGCCCCTGCTCTCCAGCTCTCAGCAAAACGCCTCTCCTCTTCCCCGCTGATAAACCTCCACCCCCACCCGACTGTCAGTCTCTATTTTGTACCGAGACAGGTGGGTCTTGACAAACAAAGGGTCACGGTGTGGTTAGGTTGTGCCAGTAGCGATGCCCGCCAAGGGGAGCAGAGCGTGTGGCTAAGTGCCCGCTCTGAGCGTGACGGGCCCTGGGGTGACTCACAGCCCACGGTGGGGGCCGGGGGTGGGGGCGGCAGCTCTGGGAGGCTGTCTGTCAGCATCACAGCCAGGATCAGCTTGCAAATGCTCCTGGCTCCACAGAGACGGAAGGATGGGAGCCTGGCCCGGCCATTGGGTACGATAGCCCTGACCCTCTCGCCCCAAATTTAAAAGGATGAGGCCCCGCCTTCGAGAAAGACTCCTAATGCCATCCTCCAAGGTTGCAGCCCGACGCTGGATGGAAGCAGGCTGGGGGGACTTAAATAGCGATTATCCCAAATGTATTTCCTTTTTACCTTAAGGAGTATGAAAGGATTTGCAGGGGGGGCTTCCCTGGTGGCTCAGTCGGTAAAGAATCTGCCTGCAATGCAGGAAATCCAGGTTCGATCCTTGGGATGGGAGGATCTCTTGGAGAAGGAAATGGCAACCCACTCCAGTATTCTCGCCTGAGAAATACCGTGGACAGAGGAGCCTGGTGGTCTCCAGTTCATGGGGTCACAAAGAGTTGGACACGACTGAGTGACTAAACCACCACCACCACCGTAAGATTTTTTAAGATTTTTTAAAACAATTTTTAGTGGAGAGTAGTTTTGCTTTCCAGATTCAAAAACTCAGCCTCAAAAGTAAGTGTCAGATTAAATCTCTCCTCTGTTTAAAATCCTGCAGGGGCTCCCCGGTGCTCTTGGGGAGGCTGTCCTTGCCTGGACCCTGCCCTCTCATGCTCCATCCCCCGACACCCCACACCCCCTCCTCCCCACACCCACAGCCTGTGCCCACCCACAGCCCACAGTGAAGTGGGCTGCTGCGGCTGTACATTTGGTCTTCGCAGAATGCTTTGCCTGCCTCTCTTCAGGTAACAGAAGTCCTCTTTCCCATGGGAACCTTGTCATTGTGGTCGAGTGGTACTGACTCCGGGCCTGCGCCCTTCCCAAGGAGACACCCGGGGCCGGGACCTTGTCAAAGTTTCTCCTTCCCCTCTCAGCTGTGAGGGCCTGTGATCTTGGCAGAACTGACTTCTTATAATATCGGCTGTAAGGAGGCTGGGGCAGACGGGCCTTTCTCTCTTTCTAGATTTACCAGTTCAAAGAAACAAGTGAGTCCAGCAGATGCAGGTGCCACAGTACAGAGGGGAGCCCTAGAGGCGGACAGGGAGGACACCCCGACACCCCGAGATTCCCCTCTGAAGGGATCAGAGAGATGACAAGGGGGAGATGGAGGGACCCTGAGACCGTTGGGAGTCCTTAACCTGAATGCCCCCATAGAAAGTGTTTCTTTTACTGACGTTTTTTGAATGACCTCTCTTGAACATGCTGTTTGCTTCCTGCCTGAACACTGATACATGTAGATACCCCGGGGTCCCTCCCCGTCCCCCCCCCCCCGGCTCCCCGCACATTGCTTTGAAGAGACAGGACTGGTGATGCCCGAGGCAGGTGCAGGAGGCAGGACGCCAGGACGCCAAGGGCTGGCTGGGCCAAAAAGAACAAGGAGCCTCGGTGTCCTGCCCGGCATACCATAGCAACAGCGCTAAGAATAAACCTCGGCCTCCTGCCGTCCACCCACCAGAGCATCTCCGCCTGCTTCAGCGTGCATGCCGCAGCAAGGCAGGCGCGGCGGGGGCCCCACCTCCATCCCATGGGAAGCTGCTACGTTTCGCTGAGCTCACTAACGTAGCTCCTAAACGTAGGGGCTATTTGGGCAGCAGCGGTGGGGGGGGGGGGGGGGGGGGGGGGGGGGGGGTGGTGGGGATGTTTCCTGGAGGGAGGAGGAAACTGCGAACAAAGCAGACAGATCTCCTCCTGGAAAGAAAAGCCACAGCCCCAAAGCAGCCCAGGGTTGGGTGAGGCTGGGTGGGGGGCACAGGGTGGCCGAACCCCAGAATGCCACATACAGCAGCCTCCCGAGTGGCCGTGCAAGCCTGGGCCCTGTGGTCCACGCCCAGGGAGGCTGCTTCCCCGGTCGCCGCCCTGTCCTCTCTCTGCAGCCCCGACACCGCTCACAGGACTGGGAACCCGGGGGCTGGGCTCTGGTCCCAGCTCTGCCACCAGCTCTTGGCATGACCTGAAACAAACCACGTTCTTTTTCTAGGCCGAGGCTTTCTCTGTAAAAGGAGGGTGCTGGGATCCTGGCCCCTGAGGGACTTCCATCTCTCTCTCTCGCTGTCTCTGCGGTTTTATGGCTTCCCAGCTAGGTTTCGCAGCATCTGGAGTGGAACGGTTTTTCACAGTGCAGATTGGGTAAAATATAGCTGAATGTTTAACATTCCTGGCTCCTGGCACTAAAAGTCACAATGACAATCCCAAATCTTCCACGCATATCCAAACGCCCCCTAAGAGGACTGCTTGGCTCTAGGGAAAGACTTCGCCCTTCCATGGCAGGGGGTGCTGGCTCCATCCCTCACCAGGGAACTAAGAGCCCACATGCCATGTGGCCAGAAAAACTGGGATAAAACGGAACCCCTGTCATCTCTGGTCTACATGGGGCAAACTGGATGGGGCACAGAGAAGCCCAGGCCAGCCCGATGTCGGGCCCGAGGAAGAGGGCCTGTGGCCCAGAAAAGCCAGACTTGGGAAGCAGTGGGCAAGTGTTAGTGGTGATGGAGAATGCATGCCCGTTGAACCTGTGGGAGGCGGTTCCTCCAGGAGCTAGAGGCTACTAGGTGAGATGAGATCACCTCTAGGGACAATAAGAGGGGACGATGGTACCTGAACTGCACTGACTCATCCCAGATGGTCAAGGTGGGAGAGCGGCTTCTACAGAGAAGCCCCCACACTGGGATTTCACTCCAGGGCCATCAGTACAGAATGGATCCTTAGGAGAGCCTCCCCTTCCGTATGATCTCTAGGTCACTACCTCCCCATCTGACTCCAGGCCACTCTGATCTGAAAGTCTGGGGTTCCAGCGCTGGGCCTCCTTCCTACCCAAACTTGAGTCCCAAGGTCATGGAATGACACACCCCTGTACTTGATCTTCTTACTGCCAAGACCTCTTCAATCCAACACGGGCAGAATAATCCAGAGAAGGAGCACTGATGTCGACAGAGATTTGCTGAGCTGGTGATTAAGCTGAGCTTCCCTGGTAGCTCAGATGGTATAGAATCTGCCTGCAATGTAGGAGACCCGGGTTTTATCCCTGGGTTGGGAAGATTTCCCTGGAATAGGAAATGGCTACCCACGCCAATATTCTTGCCTGGGAATTCACACGGGCAGAGGAGCCTGGTGGGCTGCAGACCATGGGGTTGCAAAGAGTTGGACACAACTG